>NC_031991.1:17041605-17105866 GCF_001879085.1 Nicotiana attenuata | reverse complement strand
AAATAAAGGAAAGGGGGACGGGGGGGGGGTCCTAGGTTTACAAATAATATGGATTACCCCACACAACACCCGGTAATCACTCCTCAGTGAGGGGCTACACGTGATGTTATCGCGTGGTCATCATATCCATATCTACCCTTTCCCACCCCGTTAAGGCATTAAAGCGCGGAATGGTCTCGTTTACTTATTACATGCTATTACCCGCCCCAGTCCTATCAGTCCCGGAGGTACTTGGGACTACTAATCCTAAAGGGAGGAGATGTTGGGCTTATTTGTGGTTTCAAAAGGTAAAAATACTAAGGCGACAAACAAAACACATATAGCAAGTTTGGGGAAGCATATAAACAAATAAAAGGCTCAGACAGACCTCCTTTAAACCAAAGAAAGCACATAGTTTAGCATGTTTTGCACGTACTGTTTAAGGTCTAATTAAACTTAAAAGGTTTGAGGCAGACTGATTTATTACATAGTTCAGATAAGAAGCCCGAAGCAGGCCTACCTGTTGGTTGTAGGTAATAAGATCTGATTCAATTTATAAAATTTATCCTACAGTTTGCCTAAGTGATAGACGAAAACCTATGGGCATGATATCTACAGATTTCAGAAACAAGAATATGAACTGATTACATACTGATTTAAGGAAAGTTGCCAGTTAAAAGCGAGTTTTAGAAGTGCACAAGTTCTACCATTGGTTAATATATTATTACTGCTAGTTTTAGACTTATAAACGAGTGAGGTGATTCAGATTCGGTTAAAGCTCCTATAGGCATGCTTTCTATGCGTTTGTTCTCTTTAGAACACATTTCCTAGACATAGTAAAAATGCAGAAACCCTATAGGCATGACATCTAAATGCTGGGTTTTATATGAACATGACATCTGATTGCGTTTGGTTATTAAGACCTATAAACACGTTTGCCTAGTGAGAAGTGGATATGCAAGAATCACAAAGGACCTATTGGCATATTCTCTACATGCATATGCATCCTATAGACATGGTATCTATACATGAGAGTGCAGAAATCCTATAAACATTGTATCTATATGAGAATGCTGAAATTCTTATAGGCATGGTATCTATGTGAAAGAATGCAGAAATTCCTATAGACATGGTATCTATATGAGAATGCTGAAATTAGAGATCCTATAGGCAGGTTATCTACGTATGGAAGTGCAGAAAATCAGAAACTCCTATAGGCAGGTTATCTACCCTTTGCATACATGGTTACCCTTCCCTTTTCACTAGCCAACCCCGAAAGTTTATTACAAAGTTATTACAGCCCAGAAAAGTAAAATAAAGAAAAATACATCATAAATTAAAAATTACAACCGAGGAGAGCCTGATTCAGACTTCCTGTCTGAAGTATGAAGTAAACCAACTCCAAGAGATCAATGTTTCAAAGCCTTTCTCTCATTTGGGGTGTGTCAAAATTCCCTAAGAGCCCCACATAAACTCCAGGCAGTGCTTACACCCTATTGCATTAGCATATTAAGACATAGTGCAGTGTGGAAGGGCCAGCCCTCAAATGTCCAAGTTCAGAGGGAACTCAAGGTCCCAAGGCAAGGCTCACAAGAGGGGGGCATAACTTAGGAACTAAGAGAGAGTGCAAGTGTAGAAGTGGAATTCTGAAAGGAGAAAAGGAAGAGGGAAGCAATTCACATTAACACACATAGGGGATAGGGAATGGGGGAATTTGCAAGAGCAAAAGAAAAGCAGGCTGATGGGCACACCCAACAATGGGATATGCTGGCACACCCTCCAGCCTGTTTATATAGAGGTTAAGACCCCATTGGGTAAAACTTAATTCATGGACAACAATTCATGTTGCCATGCCTTAAGCCACAACTCTCAAACACATAGGGGAAATAGGGTAGGGGAGCAAGGATTCATAACAGAAACAGAAAGATATGAGCATACTTAATTTAAACAGAAACAGTAAAGTAGACATGGATAAAAGCTGTAAATGAACACATTGTGGTGATGCTGAAACTTAAATTAGGACATACTAGTTTCAAAGAAACAAATAGAGAAAATGCAGTAGTCTTGTAAAAGCCACAGAATAGACAAGAAGAGAGTGCTAGTAAGAGTTCAGGAGAGATTGTGAAGTAGTAGTGAAGGATTGTTAAATCGTGTGTTGTGTGTTAAAGAGTCGTGTATTTATAGTGTAAGAATCATGAGAAAATAAGGTAAGAAAATAGTTGAAGAACTGATTGTCAATCAATTACACAAGACTCCCTTTAATTAAGGGATTCGGATTCGAACGGGTAAAAACCAATTAAGGAAAGAAATTGAATAAACACTTTATTCACAACATGCAATTAAGGGCACATACATGAAAAGGTTATTAAAGGACAAGGTTTTGAAGTACACGGTTTGTGCAAATAAGGTAAGAAGATCAATTAACCACCAGTAAATCAAATGGTCCGAGATTTTGTATGAATGAACGAAGTCAGAAAAAGTGAAGAAGGGTTTTACCTAGGTCGAGTAACAGAGAAAATTAGTAAACAATGGAAAGAAATCAATCAGGCTATATTCAGAAGGAAGCTTGAACTAATTGCAAATTCGAAAACCATTTAGAGGGAAATTCATCATATATAAAGAGCATGTGAGCATGAAAGAAGGTTCGAGAGTGTTTGAGAGAGGGGAGGGTTTCAGATGCGGCGGATAATTGAAAATGATTTAGGGTTGGGGAGAAAAGGAAAGAATATGTGTGAGTCGTTGATCTGTTAGATCAACGGCCGGGATTAAAAGAAGGGGTCCGGGCAGGTTATTTGAGTGAATGAGGGGCAGGTAATTTAGGAATTGGGCCGGGTAATTTGGGATTGGGATTGGGTTTAATTGGGGGGTTGTTTTAGGCTAAAATTGAAATGGTTAGGGCTAGTATTTAAATAGCCATTTTTTCCCTTTTTATAGCAAACTCACCTCTGGAAACAAATTAAAGGTACTAAATTAATTACTAATGTATAAATATCGAATTAAAAATACTAGAATCAATTTTACAATTATAAACGCAATTAATTCTTAAAATAGGCTAATATTGCAATTACATGCAATTTAGCTTTAAAATACTAAATAAATTTGTAAAAAATGTGCAAAAAATTACCTTAGCTATATTTTGGTATAGATATGAAAACACAATAAATGAATCACAAAATAATCATTTGGGGAATAATCATTGATTTTATATTGATAAAATAGGGTAATAAATTGATTTAAAAAATAATAAAATACCTAGGCATACGTATATATGCATACATATGCTATTTGAAAGGTATTTTGCATATAAAAATATACGGGGAAAAATTGGGTATCAACAGCGGGGAGCAACTGGCCGCAAAGGAAATGTTTGCAGTTGAAGAAGTGATTCCAGTATCAACACTGGGGACATCGAAGGTGTCACACCTCCTTTTTTACCACCCCGGGGGGGGGGGGATATAAGGGAGTTTTTCCAATTAAAGTGACATTATTCGAAATGGGATTATTTTATTTAAATTATCAGAGTTACCACTTGGAATAGTTTATTTGGTGTCCCAAGTCACCGGTTTATTTTAAAATCCCAAATCGAGAAAATTTTGACTTTATTGTAAAAGTCTGCGTACCAGAAATTCTAAGTAAGGGATTCTGTTAACCTGGGAGAATGTGTTAGGCATTCACGGGTTCCGTGGTTCTAGTACGGTCGCTTAAACTGTTAATAATTGACCTATTATCTGATTTACTACATGTTTTAACCAATTGTGCATTTTTAGCTTTTGTAACCGATTTTAGTTACTTTAAACCGCTTTTTAGGATTTATGAATTTATTTTCTTGAACAAGTTACGATTGTTGTACACTTGCCGTTTTGGAACACACCGCAAACCACGCTACATGAAATGCACCCGCGATTCACGATATGTTTATTTTATTATTATTCAAAGTTGTTATGATCGGGTCACATGAAATGCACCCCCGAAATTGGGAATTAGATACCACAGCTACGTCACGGGAACGGGACCCGTAGCTATGATGATTTTATTATAACGCGCCTAAAGCAAACTACGAAGATTCGTTTTTAATATCTAAGTTTCAATGTTAGTGAGGGCCATGGATGATCTAATTATGGATGGCACACCTCAATTTCAATTCTCTTTGAAGGAAATGCATTTAACCACAGCCACTACAAATGTTAGCTCTTAATCCAATTTATGAGGGCCATGATGATATAATGAAAGATGGCACACCTCAATTTAGTATTTTAAAAGAGATTTGTATTTTTTCTCTAAGGCAAATTAAAGATACTCCTACTTAAATCTAATTTAAAATTAGGTATCACAACCACGCCACGGGAGCCGTACTCGTAGTTGTAATGATTTAGTTGCATGCCTAAAGCAAATTACGGGATTCATGAGTTAATTTCTCACGTTATTGATGCAACAAAAAAAGGGAAAAAGAAAACTGGGCCTCTACTTAGGCCCAAGCAACAATTAATGAGTTCAATTTAGGCAATGTACTTTATACAAAAATCCAAAAGCAGAATCATACAAAATTACACGCGACTTCAACCAATGTCCATTTGTGCGTGAAAATCACATTTTATGAATGCAGATAAGTCCAGATTCTTTGGGAAGCAATTACATGTACTGATTTTTCTTTGGGATGCATTTTGCTCAACTCCAGTTTATAAATACAACTTGGTCATTGCATTTAAAGGATAACGGCAACAGACCCAGTTAAAGGAAAAAAGCAACACAAATATTCAGCTATTAATTTTGCTAACTAAACAGGTGAATCAACTAAAATATTACAACTCCTTTTTCAAACTATCCTTACAAGAATTAATGATTAACAAAAACGATTCTCACACTTTGAACATGAAACTGACTTACATGAGTCAGCCATTATACAAATAGTCATTTTCAGCAACTCTGTTTTAATCGATTAAAAAACAGACACTTTTCAAACCTATTTAACCATGGCTCTATCACATCTAAATCAACACCCAAAATAGAGTAAAAGGATTCAGTAATGGACCTGAAAATTGAGCTTTTGATTAATTCGATTGGAAGAAAATTACAAGCAACTGGCATCAAAGTCGTCAATCCGAGAAAAACCAATGAAAGTCGAACATGAAACACGAAACTCAGCAACCAATGAAGGGACCTCGAACAGCAAGCAACAGCACTGGAACCTCGCCGGCGACGGAGGCGCGACAGAAAAACGGGAGAGAAGGCTGCGTTCTGGTTGTTGGGTCTTGGAGAAGGAGAAGCTGATGGGGAGGTGTTCTTGTCGATGGTCTCTGTTAGCTAGGTTCGAGATTTTTTGTTCAGGAAGAAGAAGCTCGATCTTCAGGGGTAGGTCGTTTGGTGTTCTGGTTCGTTGTCGCTCGGCTGGAGCTCGTTTTTCCGGCGAGCTGCTGGAGGAGGAAGACGAAGAGAGCAGCAGCTGGTCCTTTTGTGCTTAAACCTCTTTTTTGGTCTTTAGCGTTTGGTCTCTAAGGTTCAAAAATGGCTGCCCTTTTTGTTTTCTCTTTTTGAAGATGAAGCTACCTGTTGAAAATGTGAAAGAGAAGCCCAGAATCTTTAATTAGGAAACGGAGGATTTTTTTTGTCTAGGGGTCTAGGCTAGGGTAGGGGTGTTAATAAAAACCCGAAAAGTCGAACCAAACCGAAAATCAAATCAAACCGACCAAAAAAATCGATACTTTTTGGTTTGGTTTAGTTTTAGTTTCGAATTTTAAAAACAATCAAATTTGGTTTGGTTGGTTTTAATCAGAAAAAAGCTGGAAAAACCCCGAACCAAACCGGCTATAGGATTAGTTATTTCAAATTTATTATTAGACTTATATATACATGTATATTTTTATACAAAGTTTCAATAATGGTAAATGAAACCCTCCGTTCCACTTTACATGAACCTGTTTGACTTGACACGTAGTTTAAGAAAAAATGAAGACTTTTGAAATTTGTGGTCCTAAACAAGTCAAAAAGGGACCCAGAGTATTTGTGTGATTATAAAAGTTTCTCATNTTAACACGAAATGGATTCTTACACTTAACAAAAGAAAACTACCAATCAAACTAGAATGTAAATGTTAATAGTTTGCACTTTTAGTATAGTTCTTTACCTTTACATTCTAGTTTGATTGGTAGTTTTCTTTTGTTAAGTGTAAGAATCCATTTCGTGTTAAAAATAATATATTTTTAATTGAGTCCTTAAATTATTTATCACTATTTGATTCAATTATCATCAATATATCTTGGTAAATAATAGATTTTTCAAAGGGCAATTGATTTGATACTGTTACGTTGAAAATGTGGTCGCCGAAGTATGTGTTTGGTAGTGTATGACTTATATTTAAGAAAAAACCGACAAATAACCGAAAAAATCGAAAAATCGACAAAACCCGACATAAACCGAATCGAGAAAAAATCGACTTAACTGGTTTGGTTTGGGTCTAATATTTGAAAAACCGACTTACTTGGTTTGGTTTCTTTTTAGGAAAAAACCGATCCAAACCGAACTATGAACACCCCTAGGTTAGGGTGTAGGTCTAGGTCTCTTTTTATAGTCTAAGTTTAGTGTTTTAGGGGTATTGGGCTTGGGTTATTATGGGCTAGGTCCGAAAATTAGGCCTAAAAATGGGTTGTTTGAGCCCAAATTTATTCTTTCTCGGTGAACGAGACTAAAAATACGGCCTCATTTACTAATTAATCTTACTTAAGTAAAATAACTATTAAAATAAAACTAACCGTTAAAACAAACCTATTATTTTTTTTGTATTTTCAAATATTATACTAAAATAAAATAAGATACTATTTTTGTATATCCTTTTTTTTTTCAGCTTTATGAAAGGTACATAAAATAAAATATTTTTTTTATTTTTTTTATTTTCATTTTTGTGACGAAATAAAGTAAAAGAGTCAAAATTAGTTGAAATAACTATATTAGGCCCAAAACTAAATATTTACATGCTAAAATATAAAAAATCTTGGGGAGGGTCAAAAATCACATGTCTACAGCTGCCCCTCTTTGACTGGAAACGCGAAGAGTTTTCAGACAAAGAACGACGAGACAGGTTTTTTGACCCGACCCTTATTTAGAGAAACCAAAAACTAAGAGAAAGGAGAATGTGACTGAGCCCTGGTATCTGAGCTGCCTACATATCCTTGGCTATAAAGTAATCAGGCCACGTGTAGTTCAGAAGTGAATGAGGCGATAGAGTGTACCGAGGTGGAGAGCCGAGTGAGGTTCCGTTCCGTCGAGGTTCCGGTCCGCGGTCCTATTATTACATCAAAAATCAAAATTGAAAAGATTAACTAAGCCTATCAGCTACGAATTACAAGATTCTTATCTATGAGTCTTCTAAAGCTTGATCTTGAGTCTTGGTTGGTTCTTCATGCGGACTCTGATCTGAATCTTGATGCTTGTTAGCTGCAGGTGCTGGTTCTTTCCTTTTTCAACTTCTCGGATCAAGGCGGGACATGCAAAACTTGTGACTTCAATCACGTCTTGAGCAATCCACATCTTTTCTCCGTTTCTGCACTTTGAGTTCATTTCTTTTTCTTTTTCTTCTTTTCTTTATTCTGGATTGAGAATCATTCTTTTGGTCGTTTCGAACCCTGTGCCTCGAGGTAAAACCTGATCAGTCACCAAAACAAACGAACGAAATTTTTCTGCCCCAGTTTTCACTAGAAAAATTTCGTGAGTTATTGTAACAAAATTCTAAACTACTTCTTTATTGAAAGCAATAAAAGTCAGGATTGTGTATCCTTGGGAAAAGGAGATTAGGGAGTGGAGCCCTATATTTATAAATAACTTCAACTAGGGAGTGGAGACCCTATATTGGAAAAGCGACTAGGAAGTGCAGACCCTATGTCTAAAATAAAATCAACTAGGGAGTGGAGACCCTATATCTAAAAATAAAATCAACTAGGGAGTGGAGAACCTATGTTGGAAAAGCAGACTAGAGAGTGGAGACCTTATGTCTAAAATAACTTCAACTAGGGAGTGGAGACCCTATATTGGAAAGTGAGACTACTGACTTGTGTACCTATGCTAAAATGAACCAAGAAGGATTTTTTTTCTTTTTTTTTTTTAGAAAAATCATCATTTTTTTTTCTTTTGAGAAAATCCTTCTTTTAAAAAAATTTCCCCAACGCCCCCTTTTTTATTTTAATAGAGACATCCTTTTTTTTTTTTTAAGAAACTATTATCCTAGGAGAAAATTCATCAGACTAGGTTTTAATCTTAGGAGAAAGATTCATCAGACTAAGACTTCGATCCTAGGAAAAAATTCATCAGACTAGGTCCCTTTTTTTTGGTATCTTAGGAGAAAGATTCATCAGACTAAGATTTCTATCCTAAGAGAAAAATTCATCGGACTAAGATTTTGATCCTAGGAGAAAATTCATCAGACTAGGCACCTTTTTTTTGTTATCTTAGGAGAAAGATTCATCAGACTAAGATTTCTATCCTAGGAGAAAGTTCATCAGACTAGGTTTTCTATCTTAGGAGAAAAATTCATCAGACTAAGATTTTGATCCTAGGAGAAAATTCATCAGACTAGGTACCTTTTTTTTGTTATCTTAGGAGAAAGATTCATCGGACTAAGATTTCTATCCTAGGAGAAAGTTCATCAGACTAGGTTTTCTATCTTAGGAGAAAAATTCATCAGACTAAGATTTCTATCCTAGGAGAAAGTTCATCAGACTAGGGCTTCTATCTTAGGAGAAAAATTCATCAGACTAAGATTTTGATCCTAGGAGAAAATTCATCAGACTAGGTCCCTTTTTTTTGTTATCTTAGGAGAAAGATTCATTAGACTAAGATTTCTATCCTAGGAGAAAGTTCATCAGACTAGGTTTTCTATCTTAGGAAAAAAAAATTCATCAGACTAAAATTTTGATCCTAGGAGAAAATTCATCAGACTAGGTCCCTTTTTTTGTTATCTTAGGAGAAAGATTCATCAGACTAAGATTTCTATCCTAGGAGAAAGTTCATCAGAGTAGGTTTTCTATCTTAGGAGAAAAATTCATCACACTAAGATTTTGATCCTAGGAGAAAGTTCATCAGACTAGGTCTCTTTTTTGGTATCTTAGGAGAAAGATTCATCAGACTAAGATTTCTATCCTAGGAGAAAGTTCATCAGACTAGGTCTTCTATCTTAGAAGAAAGATTCATCAGACTAGAATTTATATTGGGAGAAAAATCCATCAGACTAGGACTTTTTATCCTAGGAGGAAGAACGTGAAAATCAATGGCAAGATTTTATGCACAATGGCAAGACAAATAAAGGCAAAGATTTGAGAAACTTCCCTTTGTCGGCTCTTCTCTTCTTTTTTTTTTCTTCTTATTCTTTGAAACCACTTTCCTTGCACCGCTTTGTTCCTGTTCAAACAAAGAAAAGTTTGTCAGTTTTAAAAATGATGGTCGGTTTGTGGCCTTGAGTCTCGGGCAGCTTGGCTTCTGCTCAATCAGCCTTATTCCAGCTGGAGATCTTTTCTTAGGTGACCTTTTCTGATATCTTGAATGACTTCCTACTTTTTGAGCAATTTATCTGTCAGATATAATCACAAGTTATCTTTGCTTGCGCCAAGTAGGCTCACAAGAGTCTTTTAGGGGGAAGCCTTTGCATGAATCCTCAAGTCATGTTGATTGTAATACCTGAGTATGCTGGATACATTTACTTTGTGCAATTGAAAAGCTGGTAGCAGATTTTGAAATCTTTTCTTGCTTATTTTGACAAGGACTGACTCAGAGTGAAGGACACAATGATGCAAAGAAACAGGTATTAACAAGAAATGTCCTTGTCGGAAGGACGGGAGGAAAAGTTTTGTTTTCTTTTTTTTCTTTTTTTTCTTTTTTTTCCAATAACTAGCCTTAATGATCATGACATGCATTTTGGACTCAACGTCCTGATCTATCAAACTAATCCAATTTTCCCTTTTACCCATTCTTATGACCTTTGAAGTAGGGCTTGTTCGTGCCAATCCTTTGCATCAGCTTCACGATTCACTTTCGACTAGTGGTGCCCCGAGGGGTCTTTACCAACAAGTCTCTTTCATTTATTTTTCTCTACTTACCGCCGCCTTACAGTGCCCGTGAGGGTTTTCACTAGTAAGACTCTCTCATTTTTCTTCTCTATTTTTCTTTTTCTTTTGCTTTCTTGTGCGAGCATCCTGACAGTGTTCTATGTCGCGTGACAACCATTGCTCATTGCATGCTTCTCTTGGCATTCTTGAAGGCATATCGGGAGGTCTTTATTTGGAAGGATTTTGGATAGGGTTGGAAAGAAAGGACGTTATGAAGGCTCAAAATAGGCTCAAAGTAAAGGGGGTTGTAGACTTACAACTCTTGAAATCGACTCTTTCAAAAATGAATAAAATCTTTGCCCCAGTTTCAGCTATTGGGGATTTTTTGGGATTTTCCTTTTTTTTTTCTTTTTTTTTTTGGTTTTCTTATTTGGTTGGACTGAACCGTGAGGCTGCCTACGTATCTTTTTTTTAAAGGAATCAGGTCTAACGTAGTTCAAACATCTAACCTAACTATTTTTTTTCATCTTTCTTTATTTTTCTGTCTTTTTTTTCTTTAGCCTTTTTTTTTGTATTGTTTTCCAAACAAGTTGCCCCAGCTTCTATTTTCTGGGGGCATGGACCTTTGACAGTTCTTTTCTTCTTCATTTTTTTTCACTTGAACTTTCTAAGAATTGCCCCAGTTTGTACTCTTGGGACATGGACTTTCTTTTTTTTTTCATTTTTTCCCTTTTTTTTCATTTTTTTGACTCTTGACTCTAAACTTGATTCCAAAAGAGGGTGGTCAAAGAAAACAACACAGGCTCAAAGGGGTGACAAAGGGTATAAAGTGTTTGGAAAGCAGAAAAAGGGCCTCCCAACCTCGAGAATGCCAAACATAGTATCTTTTCGCGGTCACAGCATTGACGAACATGTCTGTCTTCTTGGTGTGTCGTGATCACAAGACACTTTCCATCCCTTAATGTCAAACTTTTCAACAAACTTCAATTGATTAAACATCCTCAAGCCCGATCTTCACAATGATTTGAAGGTGAATTTTACTCGACCTTAATTCCAAAGTACTTCAACTCTTTATTCATCCTCAAAAGTGTTTTTTTTCCAGTTATCCAATTCCAAATTAAATCAGTTTCTAAGATCTGGCCAAAATTTCGGCATGCATGTCATGTCATTAGAACTAGTGAGAAAAGAACTAGGACAGAATGACACAAAAGGACAAACTGTATTTTATTGAATAAAGGATGAAAAGGGTTTGACAACAAGACAAACAACCTAAGATCCGAGTTACGAACCTAAAATAACCCGGATAATGAAAATAGAAACAAAACAGATAGACATGACTCATACAAACAGAATAGAAGGATAGAAGGGTTTGACTCAATAAAACAAATAAAATCTGGATCACAACCCTGAAATAACCCAGATAACAGAAAAAATATCAAAACAAGCTACCAAGATTCCTTCCTAGTGAGGAGAGAATGACTTTTCAATTGCTAAGCTTGACATTTAGCCACAAATTTGCTCATGAGAATCACCATGGCCTTCTCCAATTTCAGTCGGCAAGTTCCCGAGAGGATTCTCATACTCCATGTCACCAGGCATTATCCCCACAAAGTGTGCATCATCATGTGCAAGTAAAGGATTTTGCGTGATATTCTGGGCGTCACTGTCTTGGATCACAATCAATTTTTCCTGGATCATCCTTTCTATTTCTCTTTTCAAATCCCGACAACTTTCAATATTGTTCCCCTGGGCATTGGAATGGTATTCGCACCTTTTAGAAGGGTCAAAGCTTCTTGCACGTGGGTCCACATGATTTGGAGGAATGGGTGCAATCATGTCATAATGCTTTAACTTCTCAAATAAGCTTGCATAGGACTCTCCTATTGGTGTAAAATTATCTTTCAACCTTTGTTCCCCTTTATACCTCTGGCTTGGATGTGGGTTATAGGGCACCTGATAATTTTGTGGAGGCTGGTGGAGATTTTGTGGTGCTGGTGCTCGCCTTCTGGGGTGTCTTGGTGGCCGGGCAACATACTGAGGTGCAGCAACAGAGTATTGAGGGTTCTGAGGTGGATAATAGTGCTTAGGGGAGTCATGGAAAACCTGAGGAGGCTGCTCATACCTTCGAGATGTTCTCCTGGGACCTGTTCTCGACCCTGATGTCATCATGATTTCTTCAACCTTCTCATTCGTGTCACCAGATTGAATTTGGACAGCCTGAGTTGCAGCTTTGAGAGCTGTTTGACTTATAATTCTGCCTGTCTTAAGGCCATTCTCTACCATTTCTCCCATTTTGATTGCTTCCGAGAAGGATTTGCCAACTGCAGACATCATGTTTTGAAAGTAATCTGGCTCTTGCGCCTGAAGGAAGACAGTGGTTAGCTCGTGGTCATCCATGGGTGGCTTAACTCTAGCTGCTTTCTCTCTCCATTTAATGGCGTATTCCCTGAAACTTTCACTTGGTTTCTTCTCAGGTTTGAAAGGGAATTGCGGTCTGGGACAATGTCAATGTTGTATTGGAATTGTTTGACAAAGGCCTGTGCCATGTCATCCCAGACTTACCAGCGAGATGTGTCTTGATCCATAAACCATTCGGATGCTACTCCCGTAAGGCTTTCCCCAAAATAAGCTATTAGAAATTTTTCATTTCTTCCCGCACCTCTTAGTTGATTGCAATAGCTTTTCAAGTGGGCTATGGGGTCTCCGTGTCCATCATACTTTTTAAATTTGGGAGTCTTGAAACCGGGCGGCAAGTGGACATCGGGGAACATACATAGATCCTTGAAGGCAATACTCTTCTGACCTGCCAACCCTTGCATGTTTTTCAACCGTTGTTCTAAGCTTTTCACTCTTTGGGTCATTTCTTCCTGTGCCATCTTTCGGGCAGGCTTCTCAATGTTTGCAGGAAGATCAAACAAGCACGAGTGGTACTCAGGAGAGTAGTACTGCTCTTGCTGGGTAGCAAATTGTGACTTATGACAAGGCTGTCCTTGGCCATTGGCCCATGCTTGACACATTTTGGCCATTTGCTGTTTCAGTATTCTATTTTCCTCAAACACAGTAGACTCTTGTTGAACCCTCTGACTCTGAGTCTCTTGAGCACTTGTAACAGCTTCGATGTTAGTTATCATTTTTCCTTGGATCTTATGTTGTTCGCTTACCACAAACCGACCACCTCAAACTTTCTTCACAATTCAAAACAAAAGACACGTTAGAATGGCCTCATTTACTAATTAATCTTACTTAAGTAAAATAATTATTAAAAATAAAACTAACCGTTAAAACAAACCTATTTTTTTTTATATTTTCAAATATCATACTAAAATAAAATAAGATACTATTTTTGTATGTCCTTTTTTTTAGCTTTATGAAAGGCACATAAAATAAAATATTTTTTTATTTTTTTTATTTTTATTTTTGTGACGAAACAAAGTAAAAGAGTCAAAATTAGGTGAAATAACTATATTAGGCCTAAACTAAATATTTCCATGCTAAAATATAAAAAATCTTGGGGAGGGTCAAAAATCACATGTCTACAGAAGGAATCAAGTTTGAATACAAAGCAGGAAACTAAATAGCAATTATCGACACCAGCCACGACCCAATCGGATAGATAAGGGACCGATGAAGATGATTACGGCGTTCCCATATCTTTTATAGTCCCTGATGATTCCGATGCTACAAAATCAAAGGTCGAAGAGCTGGAGCAAGTCACATTGGTCGAATATCTACCCGATCGGAAGGTATACCTGGGCACGGGGTTAACCCCCAAGCTTAGGAAAAAACTCATTCAATTTCTTATAGCTAAAATAGATTGTTTTGCTTGGTCCCATCTCGACATGACAGGGATCCCACCGGGGATAACCACTCACAAGCTGAGTCTCGACCCGAAATTCCACCCGGTCAAGCAGAAAAGGAGACCCCAGTCCGAGATCACACATGCTTTCATCAAGGATGAAGTAACTAAACTCTTTAAAATAGGGTCCATTCGGGAAGTCAAATACCCGAAATGGTTAGCAAACGTAGTAGTAGTCACTAAAAAAGGAAACAAACTAAGAATGTGTGTAGATTATAAAGATTTAGATAAGGCATGTCCCAAGGACTCTTTCCCTTTGCCCAACATCGATCGCATGATCGATGCCACGGCTGGCCATGAGATCCTAGTTTTCTCGATGCCTACTCCGGGTACAACCAAATACGGATGAGCCCGGATGATAAGGAAAAGACCTCCTTCATCACTAAATATGGCACATACTGTTATAACATGATGCTATTTGGGTTGAAAAACGCCGGTGCCACTTACCAACGCTTAGTAAACCGGATGTTCAAAGAACAAATAGGGAAATCCATGGAAGTTTACATTGACGATATGTTGGTTAAGCCCCTACGAGCAGAGGACCATTTAAAGCATTTGCATGAAACTTTCAGTATATTGAAGAAGTACAACATGAAGCTGAATCCGGAGAAATGTGTGTTCGGGGTCGGATCAGGTAAATGGGTTCATGGTATACAACCAAGGAATTGAGAGCAACCCTGACAAGATCAAAGCTATCGAGAATATCACAATAGTGGACAACTTGAAGGTCGTGCAACGGCTAACCGGGCGCATTGCCGCCCTGGGGCGTTTCATCTCGAGGTCCTCTGATAAGAGCCACCGATTTTTCTCGTTACCGAAGAAGAAAAACAACTTCATATGGACCCCGGAATGCCAACGGGCCTTGGAAGAACTCAAGCGATATCTATCGAGCCCGCCATTTCTCCACACGCCGAAGGCAGACGAACAACTATACCTATACTTGGCAGTATCGGAGATAGCGGTAAGTGGAGTCCTAGTTCGGGAAGAACAAGGTACGCAATTTCCAATTTATGATGCTAGCAGGACCTTGGGTGAGGCCGAAACTAGGTACTCTCACCTAGAAAAATTGGCGCTCGCTTTGCTAAGCACCTCTAGGAAACTGAAACCATATTTTCAGTGCCATCCTATATGTGTTGTGACAACTTACCCATTGCAAAATATAATGCATAAACCCGAACTCTCAGGATGATTGGCCAAATGGGCTGTGGAAATCAGCGGGTCGGATATTGAGTATCGACCCCGGATAGACATTAAGTCTCAACTTTTAGCAGATTTCGTGGCTGACATTATGCCGACCCTAATACCCGAGGTCCAAAGAGAGTTGTTGGTAAACTCGAGAACGTCTTTAGGAATCTAGACCCTCTTTACGGACGGCACCTCGAACGTAAAAGGGTCCGGACTTGGCATCGTATTGAAGCCACCCATAGGCAATGTAGTTAGATAATCTATTAGAACTGTGAAATTGACTAACAATGAGGCCGAATATGAGGCCATGATTTCAGGTCTCGAACTGGCAAAAAACCTAGGGGCCGAGGTGATCGAAGCTAAGTGCGACTCCGTCCTTGCGGTAAACCAAGTTAGTGGAACGTTCGAAGTCAGAGAAGAATGAATGCAAAGATACCTAGATAAGTTGCGGGTAACATTACATCGGTTCAAAGAGTGGACTCTGCGGCGCGTACCTCGGGATCAAAATAGCGAGGTCGATGCCCTTGCAAACTTAGGGTGGTCGGTCGAAGACGACGAGCTCAACTCGGGGGCAATTGTATAACTCATGAGATCGGTATTGGAAGAAGGTCACGCCGAAATAAACTCTACAAGCTTGACTTGAGATTGGAGAAACAAATATGTAGAATATTTGAAGACCAGGAAACTACCCTCAGATCCAAAAGAATCGAGGACCCTACGCACAAAGGCAACCCGATTCAGCTTGTCCGAAGGCGGAACCTTGTTTAGAAGAATGTTCGATGGCCCACTAGCAATATGTTTGGGACCAGGAGAAACCGAGTACATTCTGAGGGAAGTCCATGAGGGCACCTACAGAAATCATTCAGGCACCGAATCATTGGTCGAAAGGTAATCAAAGCCGGCTATTACTGGATCGACATGGAAAAATACGCGAAGGAGTTCGTACGAAAATGTGATGAATGACAAAGACATGTTCCGATGATTCACCAACACGGGGAGCTGCTGCATTCGGTCTTGTCACCATGGCCATTCGTGAAGTGGGGAATTGACATCGTTGGCCTTCTTCTATGGGAACTCGGTAAGGCTCAATTTATATTGTTTATGACTGACTATTTTTCTAAGTGGGTTGAAGCCCAGGTGTACGAGAAGGTCAGGGAGAAGGAAGTCGTCGACTTCATTTGGGACCACATCATATGTCGGTTCAGAATGCCGTCCGAAATCATATGTGACAACAGGAAACAGTTTATCGGCAGCAAAGTGACCAAGTTTCTCGAGGATCATAAGATCAAAAGGATCCTATCAAAACCTTATCAACCTAGTGGGAACGGGCAAGCCGAATCGACTAACAAAAACATACTCCAAAACCCAAAAAGAGGTTAACCGATGCCAAAGGAAAATGGAAGGAAATCCTACCCAAAGTCCTATGGGCATACTGTAGGACCTCAAAGTCCATGACCATGGCCACCCCGTTCTCGCTGGTTTACGGCGCCGAGGCTCTAATACCGGTCGAAATTGGTGAACCAAGCATCAGATTCCGATATGCAACAAAGAAATCAAATGACGAGGACATGATTACGAGCCTGGAGCTATTAGATGAAAGGTGCAAGGCTTCCCTCATCCGATTGGCCGCCTAAAAATAGCAGGTCGAGAGATATGAAAATCGAAGGGCCAACCTCCGACATCTCAATATCAGGGACTTAGTACTAAGAAAGGTCACACTAAACACCCGAAACCCGAACGAAGGGAAGTTAGGGACGAACAGGGAAGGACCGTACCAAATTCTCAAGATCACCGGAAAAGGATTGTACAAACTCGGAGTAATGAATGGTGAAAGGCTACCGAATAGCCGAAACATAACTCATTTGAAGCGATACTACTGCTAAGGTACGACCCCATCCATTTCCTTTTTACTTATTATTAACTAACACTTGCAGGTAACCAACAAGAAGTGGTATAGATTTTTAGGTCTGAAAGCACGCGTTGCACTCTTTTTCCCTTGAACCGGTTTTGTCCCAAATGGGTTTTCCGGCAAGGTTTTGAATGAGGCAACAGTGGATCATGCTAACTTAGAATAGAAGGCCGGTCATGAATCGGTGTTAAGGATACACAGTATCTAAGGCTTCTCTCTATGATCAACCTCGAAAACTGGGGGGCATTACCCTCGGATATCGACTTTAGCAAGGAAAGAAACTTCGTGATGAAAGGGTCTCTATAGGTAGAATTTATTGTAAGGGCCAAACGGTCAAACGAACTGTGCCTGTGTAGATTGCTCGAGCCCTAGCACAAAGCATGTACGCATGTATAACTATTTTACACAAGAATAAAAAAAAGTCTTTCCCTTGCGGATAAATAGTTTGTCCTTTTAAAATTTTTCTTGCATTTCTCAAGGAATTTCCTACATCCAATCCCCTAAAGGTATCGAGCCCAAGGGCCACCTTAATCCGAGTTCGAACAATCACTCTCACTCGGGGACTACCGTCTGAAAACAAACTCGGATGTTCCGGGCCATCGGAGCTCGGGGGCATAAGACCTATTAGGCATCGCCCGAATCTTAAAGGCCACGGCCATCCCCACTCGGGGACTGTTATCCTAGGCAAGCCCGGATAACTCGCGGTGACACCCGAACTAAAAGGTCCACGGCCAAATTAAAATGGCTCAGAGACGTCCGAGGACCCATAACTAAGACAACAAGGCCTTAAAATTTCTAAACCGGTTCTAAAGGCTACCCTCTGCAGACTATGACTTAAAAAAAAGTCTTAAGTACTTTGGGGAAAAAAAACTATCGGTCACATTGAACCCCCATGATGTCTTAAAATGGAATAAATTTGAAGGCAAGGTTTCTTCGAGTCTCTAAACAAAACCCATCTATTTCATGCTAAGGAATTTAGATCTTTGAAAATAAAAGTAAATAAGGCAAAGAGAAAATTCGAAAGCCGTTGAAGGGAGAAAGCCTTATATTCATAATCAAAAATTTGTTTTTACAAGGGCCAAACAACCCGAAGACAATTTTTACAAAGGCCAAACGACCTCAAGAAAAATACAAAAAAAAAGAAGAAGGCCTAAGTGGCCTGGTCTTCGTTGGGAGCAACATCGTCACCTTAGAGATCTCCGCCGCCCTCAGACTCACCCAAATCTTCGGACTCCTCGTCGTCTTTGGGATAGGCCAGTTTCTTGGCCTCGGCTTCGAGCTTTTTGGCGCACTCGGTCTCAGCCGACAAGTCGAAGCCCCATGCGTGAATTTCCTCGAGGGTCTCCCTTCGAGACTGCCACTTAGGCTGCTCAATAATGTCCTTTGCCCAGACCTGAGCTGCCTCGGCGTCGGCCTTATAAACGATCACCATTTCCTCGGCATCAGCTTTAATTACTTTGGCCTCTGATTTGATCTTTTCAAGATCCTTGGCTAGATTTCCCCGATCAGAGTCGGCCAAGTTCAGCTAGGACTGTAACTCCTCGATCTTCTTGGCTTGCGCCAAAGATTTCTCCTTTAAACCTCGAAGCTGGACCTCAGCCGAAGTCAGTTGCGCCCGAGCTGTCTCCTTTTTTGAGGCCAGGCGGTCCATGTTCTTTTTCCATTCTTCTACCTCGGCCTTCACCGCGTCTACCTCTACCTAAAGCCGTCCGATCTGGTCAAGCTTCTGTTGGACCTTCGTGTTCGAGCCATTAGCCACCGTATCTCACTCATCGTCACTATCTTCAAAGGCTATTCTTACCTGCTCAACCAGGTCAGCATGCTCCTTCCGGGGCCGCCTCCAGCTCGGCTTAGAATCTCTTGACCCCCCCTCATGTTGTTCACTAAGAAGCTTGTAAGCATCCTTCTTCTCGATGAGCTCTCGAGTCTCGGCCACGTGGTGGTTTAATTCCTCTCGGTATCGGAGAAAAGTTTCGTGATGGAGCACCGAGGCCTACAAACACAAAGGAAAGGGTTACAATTTTTAATGACTTAATCTAAGATTCTAAGTACATAAAAAAAGTTGTCAAAAGGCATTCGAGTTACTCGATTTAGCGCCTATTGGGCTTCGTTGAACAGGCAGGGCGTTTCTACCTCGTTCATCTTTGCTTGATCTTCTTCGGTCACCAGGCACAGAAGATAACTTGCAACCCCCACATGGGCAGAGAGGACCCGGGCATCCTCCATAATAGACATAATAATCGACTGCTTTCGGTCAGTATCTACACTTGGGCTGGGAACCGGTTACCAGTTTCGGGCTCGAAGAAGACCCACTGGTTCCCGAAGACGGACTCTTCTTTAGTACCGGTAAATCTCCCAACCCGGGTGATATCTTCCAAGGCGGTAGAGTCTAAACCTTCAAAGAAGCTGTGAAACCGGTCCACTACCCCTTGGGGACCCTGTTTGGGTGTTCTTTCAGCCTATGAGCATCGTGGACCATGGAATCGGTAAATGAGGGTAACTTAGAGAGATCTATCACTCCAAGCGCATCCTTCGAGGCATTATCCTCCACTCGAGGAGCGTTAGCCGCAGTCTCTTTGTTGGTTTCCTTGACTTGGGGAAAATCGACCTCGCCCCTTTCCGGTTCAATGGCCTCGGTCACTGCCTCCTCATCAGCCCCCTGGTTTGGGGCAGTTCGGTGTTGCCTCGCACGCGGGCCACTAGTTGGGGAGCTTCTTCTTCTTCTTTTTCAGACTCATCCCTCAGCCGACGGATTGAGTCTGATGGGAGCTCTCGGGGGCTGGTGCTTTCCTTGGATTTGCACACTAGCCTCCTTTTCGGTTTTTGCTTCTCCGAGTTTGGAGAACTCGGAGCCTTTCTCTTCTTCTTCTCCTGCCTCGAAGCAGGGGACTCGATGGGGCTATCCTCGCCACCAGATGGTGGCCTTACGGCGACATCCTTGAAAAGACCTGCAAAGAAAAAGGAAATGAATAAGAACTCAATGGCACGAGGAAAACAAGTATTATTCACTCAGGAAAAGAAATTCAGTGTGAGAACGGGCCTCCCACGGCCATTTGAAAGCTCGCGCCATGCGCGCTCGGAATATGGTCTTTGGAACACAATGCCCTCAACCTACTCCTTGAGTCGAGGGACTGCATTCGAGACCCGAGCAACGGCTGCATCGCCACCAAACACCGATAATAAAGAAGGAGAAGAGAGTAAAAATAAAACTTTGGGAAAAACAAAACTTTACTTACGTTTTGTGTTCCACCTCTCGGGGAACGGCATGTGCTCGGCTGGGATCAGGTCCGAGGTACTCACTCGGACAAACCTGCTTAACCAACCTCGGTCCTGATCTTCGTCGATGCTCGAGAATGGGGCTTTACTAGCCCGGCTTGCTAGTTTAATCAATCCTCCCCCTCCCCCCGAAAGAATCAGGGACTGCAGAGGCGCATCAAGTGATCGACAATAAACGAGCAAGCGTCAATCTTGCTCAAAAAAAACCAAAGAAGAATGAGAATTCTCCAAAATGAAGGGTGAATCTGGCCAAGACACACCTCATACCTTTTGCAGAAATGGATGATTACCGGGTCCAACGGGCCCAGCGTAAAGGGATAAGTGTACACACTTAAGTATCCCTCTACGTGGGTAGTAATATCTTCATCTAGATCGGGAACCACCACATCTTTACCGACCCAGTTACAATCCTTCTTGACCATGGGAAGGATGTCTTCGGTAATCGAGCAGATGTACCTCAAAACTTTCTCACCTCGGCCCGATATGGGTGAGGGTTTTTCAACCTTAAAATCAGCGTCCACCGAACAACCGCTGGGAATAAACGCACCCAGAGGAGGTTCCGCCGCTGGTTCCTCGCCAACCGGCCGTGATGAAGAAACAGTTTCTTTTTGCTGTACTGTCTTAGAAATTTTCGCCATTTTCTTTTCAAATAAAGGGTAAAAGATGAAGGAGAGAAAGTGAAGGGGGTACACTTGATGATGCGAGTGAAGACAAGCAAGAGTTCTTACAAAGAGCTCAAAGAAATCTGGGCACAAGTGCTATAAAATGCAAAGATTTCTCAAGAACAAGAGTAGGAAAAGATTGGATGTAAAGTTTGAATGAATGAAGGAGGAAATATTTATAGTTTTCGAACGATGGTTCAAAAGCCTGTAGTGGCCGACCAACAACTAACGAACATTAAATGCCATCAAGGCGTGACTGATGAGATGTTTCATCTATTTTGTCATTTCTGACACAAAGTATCTAGATGAGGATCGAGGGCTCATATCGTTTCTCGTCGTTTACACTCCGAAAAACGAGGAGACTATCTGTATACAGTCGAAATCGGACTCATCTATTGCATGACAGATTGTGATTAAAATATAATGAATTGAAGATCGACCCCGGGTTCCATCGAGCCAGATACGAGGTTAGAAAACCTGTCTTCGAGGTTACCGAGTCCGTGACCCCGGAATCGATCCCGATTCTGAACGAGCCCGAGGTAACATTTTCGGACCAGATAACGGAAGGCCGAAATATCCGTAACCGGTCGGATATCACGGCGGGAATCTCGGTATGTATCAATGAGAAGCCGGTTAATTAGCAAAGCATGAGATTTTTTTTATCTTTTATAGGATTGTACCAAAAGCAGGACTCCCCTACTATATAAAGGGGGTCTGATTTTTTGTAAGACATATTGTAATACGCATCCCAAAGCATTTATAATATTATTTTCTTTCTGCAAGCTACTGTTCTTCTGTATTTGACATTATTTGAATCACATTCAGTTCGAGTGAGACCCATTTCCCAAGGCTATAACTGTTCAAGTCACACGGTTTGAAGTTTCTTTATTATTGTTTGCTTTATTTATAATTCAATATATCGCTTTGTATCAAATTAGTCCATGTATCCTTAAAACCACTTATAAATTCAATTGTTACCCGATTTTGAGGGTAAACAAAATCCAATAAATTTTAAATGTCTATAGCTGCCAAAACAATGACCATCTTGTTAAAAGTTCAGGGGTAAATCTGAACCATTTCGCGTAGTTCAGGTGCAAATTTGACGCATATGTTGTAAAGCTTTCGCTGTTAGTGAATAAGGACATATTTGGACCATTTTTGTAACATCAGAATATATTTGATCCCAAGTAAATATTTATTGAAGGTGTTATAAAACAATAACATGTAAGAGCAATATTGCAGAGAAAAGTAGGGAGAGAGAATTCTTATTGATTTGGGATGAATTACAATGGAATAGAACCCTCTATTTATAGGGAGAGAGTGACTTAGCCACCAAGTAATAAACCCTAGAATCTCTCTAAATATAGACATTCATCATAAATAAATTTCTATTTATAACACTCCCCCTGAATGTCTATTCAACCGATAATGTGCCTCATTAAAACCTTAACTAAAATAAAACCCAGCGAGAAAAAAATTCTAGAAAAGGAAAAAGAGTACACATATCTAATAATATGCCTTTTGGTTGCCTCGTTAAAAACCTTTCAAGGAAAACCCAGTGGGACAAAACCTTGTAAGGGAAAAAGAGTGCAACGCGCATTAACTCCCCCTGATGAAAGCATCAATTCACATCCTTGAGCCTTCGCATCCCGATCTTGTACACTAGCTTCTTGAAGGTTGACGTTGGTAGAGATTTTGTGAACAAATCAGCCATATTAACTTGAATGAATATATTGCACCTTGAAATCATCATTCTTGATAGAGATGAATTGTCTTCATATGATCTTGTTGGAATCGTCAGTTCAATATCTTCACATAGAGGTGAAAACTCTTGCTATCATATTATCATGTATATAATTATAGCAAGATACATTTGTGCACAAATTGCACTGAGGATGTAGTACTTCATGACCATGAATTCTATATGCTTTAAGCAATTTAAATCCTTCAGGGATTGTTAAGTTATATAAGCCATATAATAGACTTTAGATGCATATCAAGTTTTCATGTCATGCTAGACATATATGATATCGAAAACCAATTGCACATATCATTGACTTTATACTTTCAAGTGTTTGAACTGCAGGTCCAAAACTACATGTCTTTCATATGAAATCAAATTCTACTTGAATTGTTACTCCAGACTTAAGAACCTCATATATATTTAGCGCTATTATAGATGTCGTCGACAAACATTTTATATCGGTTCCAACCTCCTTATTTTTTATAAAGATATAACATAGAGATCTCTTCATTCATATATTCAGGTACCTGAATCTCTCATGAGATTTTATGAAGTGTTATGTCATGTGATCTTCTAGATCACTTGCCTCCTTTATTATGATCATTTTGATCATTTGCTCATCTTCTTTATCAAGAAGTTTATTTGAAACCGATTTGTCTATACGCTTTAAGCGTACCATAGACTTTATCCTTCTAGGACTTATTCTAATAGGAGCACTTGCAGTGAGATATAGTTACTTTCTTTGGGCCAGCAAATGCGTCTGGCATGCACTACAATATATTGCAAATGAATTATCCTTTTATGAACTTCAAGTTCATATTATCTTATTCGAGGATCTAGATGTACAAAAGATAATTCATTCCACGTAACTTTTTCTCAACTGTTTATCATGTCTCCCCCTCATGTTAGAAAAACTAACTTGTTACCTCAACTTTAAGAATCCACCTTTGTGCGTTATGGTGTTAATCAAAATATACACCGCACATCAATAATAAAAAGATGAAATTATTTGGTTCCTGACCCTGAACCACTTGTGAGGGGAGAAAATAATATACTTTCGTATATAACCTATATCAAACTGATATAGATAACTTTGTTCTCATAAGCAATAGTTTAGCTATTAAGTGGAGGCACTCAATAAATCAGTTTGCTAAACCAACTGTGATGTAAACCAACTTATCAAGATAAACTATCTTGAATAGAAAATCTGGAAATTATGCTCGAAATTAAATTATTGAGCAAGTTACCTCGCAAACACCATATTGCGGGTTATTAATAATCGCACGTGTAACCATCTCATATATGCATCTTATGTGGTATACAAGGCAGGTGAATGGGCCCATATTCACCTTTGATATTTCCACCATTCATGGGATTCAATCCCAATTTTAGTTGGTATATTAATTAATGAAAACAACCAACATAAGAGAATTCGTAAAGAGCTTTCTAGTTCTTTAATATTTACCCATGTGAATTCTCTTTTATTTTTGCACATCATACTTAAATTGATATGGGTAAACCAATTATGCCAACTGAATAAATTATCAATATTGATAAACTTCAGATTTACACCATGAAGTGTGCAATTATCAATAAACTCCAAGTTTATTATGATATGAGTTTTTATATCAATAAACATTCACTTTATTGTGGTATTCTTTTATTTGTGTAGTACAAACTGGAGAATAAAGCGGGTAGCTTTTCACATACATATTACCCCGCTACAAGTTGTAGTAATAGAAGATATTAAATCTTTCCTTTATTTATAGTCTCAGTATGACCAACCGCTTTCGCGAATACTTTAAAAACTGAATAAGTTTCTTTGAGACTTACTACAACACAATACCTTATTGGTAATCAATTGTGTTTCTCCAAAATAGTATAATTGGCTCTTGCAGAGTTCTCAATTAATTTTGTAGTACCACATATTTATCAACATCCATATGGTGAATATCTCTTTTAAAGAGAAAGTTATACCATTATAGTCAGGGTCAAAATTATATGCAAGATATGTTTCTTGCATTAATGTTATTCTTTAATAATCACATTACCAAAATATTTTGGCGTACAATAGGTTCGTGACCAATGACCATTCATGCCATAATAACGAGATTGTTTTCTTATATCATCTCAAACCTCCTTTAGAGGTGAGTGTGGTATATTCACTACCACAGTAGCACATTCATATTCTTCCAAAAATGAATATGTATTCATAAATCAGATGTTTTCACATTCATATCATGAATGGACCATAGTCATCTGTATGTGCTTTACGAATTCTTATGTCAAATCGATGACAAACATTAACTTCATAGAGTGAAGGCTTATTTTGAGAATCCTTATTATTCTCATTACCACGATAATGACGATTATAATTTCGTCTATTACCACGTCCACATCCATTGATACCTTTATGGTAATAATTTTGTCTTCTTTCAGACTTATTGCATATTGCTATCACATTCTCTTAAGGGAATGAGAATGGAGCAAATTTAATGGGACGGGTTTCCACTTCTTGTGCTCATAATCATACAAGAATTTGATCATGGCAAGACATAGAAACTTTTACCACTTCAGGTGGTTATAATTTCTTACAAACTCCATTAGAGTTATAATCAAACTTTGTTGTCTTTGCTTGTATATAAAATCAAATTATAGAATTTCAAGAATTTAAAAGAGAAAAATAAAGTAAGATACTTACCTTAAATCCAGAATTTAATCATGAAGGAAGTTCATGGAACAATTGACAATCATTATGCTCAATCCCAAAGCTTCTACTCAATTGGTTAGAGTCTCGTGCTGATAACGTATTATGAAACAATAGAAGAAGAAGAGTATTGCAGAGAAAAGTAGGGAGAGAGAATTCTTATTGATTTGGGATGAATTACAATGGAATATAACCCTCTATTTATACGGAGAGAGTGACTTTAGCCACCAAGTAATAAACGCTAGAATCTGTCTAAATATAGACATTCACCATAAATAAAATTCTATTTATAACAGAAGGCAAATTTTAACCATTTCGCAAAGTCTACGACCAAATTTTGAAAATTTTCCCGGTTTATTAATTATGATATATAAATATCAAATTATCCTTTTTATCTAGAGATTCCTCAATAGTTTGCATACTTCAGCCAATTAAACAATTACGTGTTTATCGGACTAGCATTTATTATCGATTCCCAAATTAAAATAAATGCAGAAACTTTAGGGGTTTATAGAACACTCGCCAGAAATGCGGTATTCCTTTTTATCCCTTTACTTACCTTTTTCTGGTTTAATAATGTAAGGCATATTGAATGTCACCGTTGAGTGAGAACAAACATTTTCGGATGTCTCTTATAGAAATAACAAACAAACGGAACATGAGCGGAAGTGCGACGAGTCTTTACTTAGTGGACCAGACTTTTTCTTTAAAATTAAAATAAACAAAAACAATGTTAAAAAGATAAACAAATTCAACTGAAGAACAAGAACCTTCGAAGAAACTTCCCAACATGTTGAAAAGCTATTGATCTGAGCAATTGATCCTTTCTTGTTTTCTCCGCTAATTTTTTTTTCCTTTCATTTCCTGATTGCTTGTGAGAAGGAATCCTACAGAAATCATTTCCAAACAGGTGTGTTTTTTCGGGTGAAAAAGTTCTCGATTTGCATCATCATTTTCTCGCTTGTTTGTATTGGCATGAAACGGGTCAAAATGGAGCGGAATGAATATTGCCGACTCCAATTAGTTTGAACTTAGGCGTAGTTGAGTTGTCTTGTGTTGTTTGTTGTTATTCCATTGTTGCTCTCTTCGCGGTTGGCAGGGAACAGATTTATATTTTTGCTGGTCTTTGAATATGTTTTAGTGGGGTTTTAATTCTGTTAATCCGCGTGTCTTTGAAATGTGCTTATTCTTATTAGTTAGCATGTGATGAGATCGAATTATTATGAGCATGAATTCCTTGAAGGGAAAATGTGAATGCGCTTAGCCTACTTTTTTGGGGGAAATGCTGATAATGTTGTTTCCATGAATTCTCTACATTTCTGTCTATCTTGATTTGGGTCATTATTGTTGGTTTAGTTCTTTGTGCCCGAAATTTGTTTATGGGGAATATATAAAAGTGGGAAATATCTGGGAATTTAAGTAGATATCCATATTGAAATAGTCTTTAGGTTATTGAGGGTTACTTTATTATTTTTTGGATTTAAAAGTTGGCTAAGGAGTGATGGAACTTAGTCGCGAAGATCAAAATGTAGAGGGAGAGGGAGAAGAAGAGGAAATGGATAGAGAACCGACCTCACGAGCACGTATTAGGGACATCTCTTACCATAACTCACGTTTTTCTGGTGCTGTGAGGCAAAAAGCTTATATTTTTGACGGAGAAGGGAATTATTTTAATAAGGAATGGGATTTAACAGAGGGTAGAGGCAAGGAATTCTGTTGGTACCACGCTGAGCTACCAAAGTGGAACCAGAGACTCTCACAATCTGCACAGTATCTTATTGATGTACTCTGTCCCCCTCTGAAGCTCCAAGACATTTTGTCACTTGTTAGCAATGGACCTTTTTGTGGGCATGTTGACGGGGCTCTTGTGTTTCGAGTTAATTCACCTGGCCCTGCATCCAGTAAATTTACATTTAGAATTGCGGCAAGAGTTACCGAGAATTCTGTGATCACGGTGTCACTAGGCCGTGTTCCAAGATTGGGTTTCTCCCCAGTGAATGAGTCTCTTCTCTCAGAGGTTCCAATTGTGGAAAGTCCAAGTTCTGGTGGTGTTGAGTTGAAGGAAAGGGGTGGGACTGTTATCAGGGAGCATGTTCTTGATTTTCTGTTGATGATGAATCATTCCGAAGAAGCTGATAATCCTGTACCTAAATCTCTTTCAAATCTGGTTGTTCACATCATAGACACTCATGTGGATCACCTTCAAGATGTTGTGACGAAGCTGGAGATTGAGTTGGATTCAATGGAGCTGGAATTGGACAAAGGTATATTTTTCTTACAAATGTTAAACTGGGAAATCAATTGTTGTGACTTTGTGTTTCCTATTATGTAATATTAAATAATCATTTCGTTCTGGTTTTGGAGATGGAAAATACATTCCATCACATAAGGTTCATGGAATGTTTGCAACCTGACAACATGGTCAATTCGTGATGGCAGTCCTCATGATTAATGATACAGTTTGATGGACAGGTCATGTTTTACTTGTTGAAGGAATCCTTGTTTCAAGCTTAAACCCTCATACTAATTCTATTTGCAGGCTACATGCACATTCATATGCGTAGTAGGAGTACATAAACTCAAAGATCAAAATAGACATCTCTTTAGTCGGCCTTTACTTTTGGGTCAGCAGACTAGAATAATAACTATTTAGTAATACTAAAAAGATAAAGAAGATTTCCTGAATTACATTTTGAGGGATAGCATAAAGACTCTCCATCCTCAAATCAAGGATGGTGATTTTTTTCTGCTTTGGCTGCAGGTGGTTTTGCTTTGAAGAAACAATTGCTGGACGATAGAAGATTTCCAAAGATGCATCTTGACCTGCAGCGCCTCCTCCAGGTAGTTCTTCATTCCTGTGGATCTGACAAAGGGGAAAGATTAGTTCTTTTTTCTGTTTTCCTTCACTGAACAAAATTGTTTCTTCCTTTTTTAAATTTATAAAGGATGAGGATGTAGTTATGACTAAAAAGAGTGTTATATCTTTTAACTAGCACAAAATGTTCTCCGTTTTTGTTAAATTTAACAATTATTGAGGAACATTTAAGTTTGGGATTGGTTAAATCTAATCCTCTGTTTTCCTACTGCTTTTTGCTTTGTGCTAAGATTCTTTAGTTCCTTCATGGATGTTCTTCTTCTTCTTTGGTCGCCCCAGTTTCCTTCGTTTAAGAAATCTGTGATTAAAAAATTAAATTTAATTGCATGGTGATGCTGCCTAGTGAGGTAGGTGGATGGAGGGGATGAGGAAAGTTGTCAGGCTGTTTAACCTTCGATGGAAAAGTGATTGATGTTTAAGTGACAGAAGAAAGACATGACACACCATGTAAAGCACTAGTACTTGATAAAAGTCTAGGGTAAGAAATAGATGAGGAATAGTAAAAGAGGTAGGTTTGTTATCCGTTTCATCTCTCAACAAATATTCTATATAACTGGATGTCCTTGCTGCAGTTCAATTCAAAACATAGGTTTTGTTGTATGTTATGTTCTCGCTGCTCCATTTCTTTTTATTACTTTTTCTCTTCCGCCATCTCCTTACATATTGATCAAACCCAATCAAATGAAAGAAAATCCAAGTACAGAAACATTAACATAGCAAGAAGAATCAGAAAAGAATTAAGTGGCACAAAACCGGCAAATCTTGTTCATAGTGGTTGAGAGAGTGCTCTCCATGCCACTAGGGCAAGAGTTCGGGGTTGGTAGTTGTTACAACAAAAAAGAATGAAGTGGCACAAATGCATACTGAAGATGAGGAGATAAGGGGTAACATACACTCATGATATTAAATTTGGTTTCTTTTTGCTCTGTGCTTGACACTCCTTGCTTGGCAAAGCGCCATAATGCACCGATTTGTTACCTAAGTCGCCTTATCCTTAATTGAGGTAAGGGGGAAGAGAAAAATGACATCCTTGACTTTATCCTATAATGAAGAACAAAGTCAGCTCTTTACAAGGACGGTAAGAGTAAGGATGTCTACATAGTTACACATCCTTTAAGGAGAGAAACTCTTCCACAATAGTGGTTAAGGTGTTTTTCGAAGTTTCTAGGTGTTGATTTAAACCACTTTAGTAACTGGATAGCCAATGATGGGGTTAAAAGGGGCAAAAAAAAAAAAAAAACAATATGCATGTCTTGTATATAACCAGTTTTATATATCTTCTTCAATGCATATAGGTGAAGTGGTTTGCTTTCTAATCATTAACTCCCTGGGGTTGGGGGAGGGAACTGAAAGGAGTATCACAAACACATGCACTAAAAACAATTTAGGAAGAAACAGTAACTTCAAATGAAGAAGAATGAAGTAAATTGAGAAGAAGAGTTGCAGAGCGAGTTCATAGAGGGAACTTCTATGACCATTTAGAGGAGGGTAAAGCTACGAAGTGTAAGGGGAAAACTGTGCAGTGAATGGATTAAGGGGAAATGTTAGTCGACATAAAGATTGACAAGCACAAACAAATAGGCTGGATTGGCTTCCTGAAAGGGTGCTGGCTTAGGTTTAGTTTGTCCTTTTCCTGGTCAAAAAAACAAAAAAAAAAAAAAAAAGAGCCTGGTAACCTCCACAAGCTGCACAACCAGCCTAAAGTACATTATTTCCATCATCAATATATACATATGTTTAACACATGACACCAGCATCTTTCAATGAGCCAAGGACTTCTGTTGGTTACCAAGCCTGAGCTGTTATCTTCGCACTTTTCCTGGCTTTCTTGTCGTTTTCTAAATTTAGTCCCCAAAGCAATAGTTTATTGAGAATACCTTGCCCATTTTGGTCGTATAAATAGCAGTTTCCTTATACTATATCTACAAATTCTCCTTTTCGTAAGATTTCAGATGTATTTAGATTCTAGAGATAGATTTGATCTTAATCACTCTTGTTGCAGGTGATTGCACATGGTGAGCAAGTATTTCCGCGAGTGAAGGAGAAATGTTCTTCAAAAGGTTGGTTTGCCAGCGATGACATCAATTCACTTGAAGAGTTAATTGGTCGACTGAGAAGACTAAAGGAGAATGTTGGGTTTATTGCCAATCGTGTAACAGCAATTCAGGCAGGTCTTGACAGTTGGCAGTCTGAGCAGATAAATAAAAAACTTTACTACCTTTCCTTCCTCTCCATCGTCTTTCTTCCCTTGTCAGTAGTAACCGGAGGTGAACTTCTTAATGAACTTCTTTCATAATTCCAAGTCATGTTTTATCATTTAGTAGTTTGAGAAGGCATCTGAGATCACTTATTTGTCTGGTATGCTACAGTGTTTGGGATGAATGTTGGAGGAGTTCCTTGGACCAATCAAAGAGAACCTGAGTTGAAGGAGGGGTTCCGCAATGTTATGTTGCTCTGTGTGGTTCTGCTGCTGTTGGTTCTCCTTTGCTTCCTTTTTCCCGCGCTTTATAGTCACGTAGTAGCTTGGAAGAGAAGGCGAGACATGAAAAGAAGTTGGTCTCTCAACCGGAGATCCTTCCTTAGAAGAAGTACAGGAGTTAGGGAAAGAAATGAAAAGGGAGGTTACTTGAGGCTATACTGAGATGAAATTGGTAGGCTAATCTGCTTCTTCCTTCATATCTTTCTCCAACATGAATCAGAACTAATTTTGTTAAATAACTCTGGCTTGGTACAATTTCTTCTTTCAGGAAATATATGCACACTTCAAGCTGGTCATATCGCCGCATGCTCAACATTGACATTTTAGTTGATGTGTCTTATTGCTCCCTGAAAACACAAATTCTCACACGATTCTTACTTAGAAAGATGATGGACGTAATAGTGAGTTGAAGGTGAGCCAATGTTTTACGAATTCCTTTTTTTTTTTTTACGAACTCTTGTGCTTGTATAGAGAATTCTCTTTTCCAATTGTTCCAGAAGTTCAGCTTAGTTGTTATTACAATGTGACAATTCTTTTTTTCTTTTTTGCATTTCCTTTCTTGTTCTAGTTCTAGATATTTGATGGATGAATATAGGAAGTTAAATCATGAAGACAGGTACTAGAGGTAGCACTCTAAAAATGAAAACAAAATGTGATATTTTAACGAGGTACGCTTCAAAAGACACTGCAAGTGAAAATTCGTTATAAATAATAAGTTATGAAACATATTGAGGTTGTAGAATTTTACCGAACAAGTTATAAACATAATTTTAACTTTTCAGAGTAGTGTTGCATTGTTCTTTGACGCATTGGAGATTTTTATTGCGACGTGTATATGCCATCCCTCGTCTTGGTGCTTCTCGTTGGTTATAACTTATAACGATAGAGCTGCACTAGTTTGTTCTATTTGTTGTGGTCTGATTTGCTCCCTCTCATCTACGAACATATAAGCAAAATTAGCATTTCGTTAAGGCACAAAAAGAGTATGGTATTAATAAATATTGACAAAGAGATTAATTAATAAATGTTGACAAAGAGATTTCAGAAAAGAAAAACAGAATCTCTATAGAGAGTCACTAAAATGTTTCAAATTAACTGTGTACGGGTAAAATTGGGGGTAATGCATACCCTGATTTCCCGATGAGAAAACGGAGGGAGAGTGTGGATGCATGAGACCCTTCGTATCGAAATCTAGGAAGGGTGAACGATGTGCCCGTCATCGGGTATGGTAAAGCGACGCGTCCCGGGCCAAGAATGAGTTCTATGACCTCGGGAGACACGGTGAATGGTTATGCATGACGGATAGAGGCATGATGGATAGAGGGCCGTGCGCACTCAACCGGGCATCAGGACGTCGATCTCGCTTGATGTCGATTATGGATCAGTAATTACCGGGAATGGAAGATTTTTACCTTTGTTAGACTTATACTAGGATGGAACTCTCCTACTATATAAAGGAGAAGCTTTTCTTTTGTAACATACACTATAACATGCAAATCAAAGCAATACAAGTTTATTTTCTGCCTTTTAGCTGTTGTTAAAGCTTTTCTCATTTGTTCTGTTTTTCATTCACGACTGGGCTTGAACCAAGGGTCCAGCAGAGGACGAGGTCATTGGTCAGTCTAAGTTCAGGCTTGGCCGTAATGTTGCAATTGGTTTGAGCGTTTATTTCATCTCTAACTCATCTATTTGATATTATTAATTATTCGTGTTAAATCAAACCACATATCCTTAAAACCGCGTACAAATTTAATTGTTACCCAATTTTGGGGTAAATAATTTGGCGCCCACAGAGAGGCTAAGGATAATAGTGGTGATTTGATACGAATCTCCATCACACACCATATTTTACACTTGTTCTTTGAAGTCTTAATTTCAGGTCAACCCAAAAATGTCAAACTCTCAGTCTGCTCACTTGAACGTTGATGCTGAGTCTGGCCATCACGTCGAAAATAATAATTTGGTGCCAGTGACAATGTGCCTCCAGCCGATCCCATCAGTGTCCCAGTTGCCGATCCGGTTGATGCTAACTCGCAGGTGTCCATCAGCATCAATTTGCCAACTGATCCCGAAAACAGTGTTCGCGGTGGACCGCGACCAACAACTCGAGAAGCGCCCGAAGGCGAAGGTGATGGGGTAAGCCTACGGCTAATCTTCGAAATGTTGCAGGCTCACCAGGCGGCAATAGCGCAGTTGCAGAATAAAAGCCATGCCCCCAGCAAGGTCGAGCTCGAACGATCCCGGGAAAGTACTTGAAGAGATGAGGAAATCATCGAGATACTGGGTGAAGCCGAGCGCGGGGTAAATCTCGAGGTGTTGAAGATGCTCAAAGAGTTGACTAGACGAGTGGAGTCGGGTGAGAAAAAGATTGAGGCTAATGACAAGAAGGTGGAAACATAAAACTCCAGGGTCGATCAGATCCCGGGGGCACCCCCGATATCGAAAGGACCGGACTCCAAGAAAATTATCCAGAAGCCTTTTCCTCCGAGCGCGACACCAAAGCCGATCCCAAAGAGGTTCTGTATGCCTGACATCCCCAAATATAATGGGACCACAGATCCAAATGAGCACGTGACCTCTTACACATGCGCAATCAAGGGGAACGATCTGGAAGACAATGAGATCAAGTCGGTATTACTGAAGAAGTTTAGGGAGATTTTGTCCAAGGGAGCAATGATATGTTATCACAACTTGTCCCCAAATTCCATTGATTCGTTTGCTATGCTTGCAGATGCTTCATAAAAGCCCATGTCGGGGCCATCAAAGTCGAGACCAGAAAGTTAGACCTTTTCAAGGTCAAACAGAAGGACAATGAGATGCTCAAGGAGTTCGTGTCAAGATTCCAGATGAAACAAATGGATCTACCTCCGGTTGTAGATGATTGGGCCGTTCAGGGATTGACTCAGGGGCTTAACCCCCGAAGTTCCTTGGCCTCTCAACAGCTAAAATAAAATTTGGTGGAGTACCTGGCGGTAACCTGGGCCGACGTCCACAACAGGTACCAGTCAAAGATCAGGGTCGAGGACGACCAACTCGGGGCCCCTTCTGGATTTGTTTACCCTATTAGAGCTGACGATAGATCTAAGAGGGCCATTGATCAAGAGACAAGACCGGTCCGAGATCGGTATCAACCATACAACGCAGATCGAAGAGGAAATGGATCCTGGCGTCATCCCGCAAAAAACGAGAAGAGAAGCGATCGAGGTCCCGGTGGCCGAGGCCTAATGAGCCAAAATGGGTTCGATAGGCTGCTTGGGAGCAAGGAAGCACCGAGATTGTCGAAATACGACTTCAACATGGACGCTGCCAGCATCGTGTCATCCATAGGACGCATTAAAGAGACCAAGTGGCCCCGACCTTTGCAATCCGATACTACCCAGAGAGATCCCAATTTGATGTGTAAATATCACGGCAGTTACGGTCACAGAACCGAAGATTGCCGACAGCTAAGAGAATAAGTTGTCCCGTTATCCAACAAAGGTACCTCCGAGAATTTCTGAGTGATCGAGCCAAAAACCACTTTAGGAACAGGGACGCCAACGAACAGGTCGAACAAGAGGAGCCTCAACACGTGATCAACATGATCATCGGAGGCGTCGATGTCCCCCAAGGACCAATGATAAAGCGCATTAAAGTATCTATCACAAGGGAAAAACACACCCATGGATTATGTTTCGGAGGGAGCCATTTTGTTTAGCGATGAAGACGCCGAGGGCATCATACAACCTCACAACAATGCACTGGTAATATCCGTACTTATTAATGAATCTCGAGTTAAGTGTGTGCTGATTGATTCAGGTAGCTCAGCCAACATTATCAGATCAAGGGTCGTAGAGCAATTGGATTGCAGGACCAAATCGTGCCAGCAGTCCGGGTATTGAACGAGTTACACATGGCATGTGAGACCACTAAAAGAGAGATAACCTTGCCAGTAAACACCGCCGGGACAATCCAAGAAACAAAGTTCTACGTGATCGAGGGGGACATGAGGTATAACCCTCTATTCGGAAGGCCATGGGTTCATAATATGAGGGCGGTACCCTCGACCCTGCACCAGACGTTGAAATTTCAAATAAAAGATTGACATATGCTAACAACTTCAAATAAAGCATGTGCGAGCAAACTTGACAAATAAAAGATATAACATGTGCTTACAACTATAAATAAATACATAAAAGAAGCCTAAGAGTCTAATCATCAATTTCTACATTTAAGTCCGAGTACGCACTCGTCACCTCACATGCACGCCTTTCACATAATTCAAATAATACAATAAATCCCAAATCCTAAGGAGTAGTTCCCCCACACAAAGGTAGGCAAGATACTTACCTCAAAGAGGCTAAATCAATACTCTAAAATGACCTTTTCGTGTGAAACAACCTCCGGACGGCTCGAATCTAGCCAAAATAACTTAATATCATTAATAAAAGCCATAAGAAACAATTCTGGATAAAAAAACTTTGATCTTTAATGAAAACCAAACAGTCAACCCCGGGCCCGCACCTTGGAACCCGACAAAACTCACAAAATCCGCACCCATTCCGATACGATTCCAACCAAGCAAAAATTATCCAATTTCGACATCAAATCGGCCTTCAAATCATCATTTTGCAATTGAGAAAGTATTTTAAAAAATCCCCAATTTCTCCAATTCAAATCAATAATTAAATGATAAAAACAAAGATGGAATCATGAAATATAACCAAATATGGGTCAAGAATATTTACCCCAATTCAAATGGTGAAATTTTCCTCCAAAAATTGAGCTCTCTAACCCAAAAAGTGATAAAAATATCATAACCCTCGGAATAGAGTACTTTTATATTCTGCCGAGATATTTACTCATTGCGATCGCGGAATTACCTTCGCGATCACGGAGACAGAAAATCAATAGCTGACCAAATGTTCTTCGCGAATGCGAAAATAAAAGTTGAGAACGCGACTCATAACCTCCACCTCACTACACGAATGCGGTGTCATTCACACAATCGCGGATAACAAAGACCCGATGCCCCTTCCAACTTTCCTTATATGCGATCGTGTATCATAGAACGCGAACGCGATGTCATAAGTCTCCCAAGCTTTGCGAACGAGGTCACCACTTCGCGACCACGAAGAACAAAATGCCTGCCTCCCGAGAAATCTCTACGCAAATGCGGTTGCTCCATCGCGGTCGCGATGAAGAACATCATATAACAACTGACAGCAAATTCAAAACAAGGATGAATGGCCCGTAGCCCATTCGAAATAAACCCGAGGACCCTGGGAACCCATCCAAACACACTAACCAGTCCCAAAACACAATACATACTTGCTCGAAGCCTCAAATCACATCGAACAATACCAAAATCACGAATCGCACATTGATTCAAGCCTAATGAACTGATGAGCTTCCAACTTCTAAAACTAATGTCGAAACATATCAAACCAATTTCGAATGAGCTCAAATTTTTGCATGCAAGTTCCAAATGACACAACGGAGCTATACGAGCTCCCAGAATCATAATCTGAACCCGATATTAATAAAGTCAACTCTCGGTCAAACCTCTCAACCTTCAACTTTCCAACTTTCACCAAAATACATCAAATCAACCTATGTACCTCCAAATCCAAATCCGGACATACGTCTAAATCCAAATCACCATACAAAGCTACAAGAATAGTCAAAACACCGTTCTGGAGTCATCTACACAAAAGTCAATTCCAGGTCAACTCTTACCACTTAAGCTTCTAAAATGAGAAACATCCTTCCATATCAATCCCGAATCACCAAAAAATCGTATCTGACTATACACGTAAATCATAATACACAATATGAAGCTTCTCAGGACCTTAAACCACCGAACGGAATGCTAAAGCTTAAAATGACCGGTCGGGTCATTACACTATTACTCAGACAATTGTACTAAGGTTTTGGTTTATGTTTTGATACTTAGTAGTGCTCATGTACTCGTTGACACCGGATTTTGAGGTTTGTTGTAGTAGTTTGTTCTTGTTTTTATCAGAGAATTATGATATTTTTGCTCATATTAAAACAATGTTTATTCAAACGTTTAGTTGTTATGTGATTAACGGCTTGCCTAGCAAGTGTGTTAGGCACCATTATGATAGGTTGCGATTTTGGGCCGTGACACCACAATGGTGACGTTGAGAGAGATAAAAGAGTTATTGACAGTTGGGTCGCTAGCGATCAACGCTGTTGCCAAGCCTGCCGGTGGTCAAGCCTGGCAGCGGTAGTGGTGGTGTAGGGATAAGCAGACGAGAGAGGGTAAGGGGGTCGGCGGCTGTGAGGGGTGAGTGAGAGAGAGAGAGATCTAAAATGAAATTAGGGTTTTTTAATCCCCTTAAAAATCTTATCCACCCACTTTGAAACATGTTCCCCTTTACTCTTATATATGCAACATGCATTCCTTTCTTTGTCCAAAAGATGTTACACTACACCTCTTTGTCTATAAAGATAATTAGTTATCTAAAAATAATGGAATTATCTTTATCTTTTTATTCTTTTGTGTGACGACCAGATAGTTCATTTGGAGTACTGGCCTTAATTTCCATGTTTTGAGACTTTCGTAGCTTCATTTGATATTTATTGATTTGCATGCATGGTCCATGTTGCTTTTCAGAAAGCTTTTACGTAAAATTTCGAAGAAAAGTAATTTTTTGACTTATAATGAGGTTTGGGTTGACCACGATCAACATTCTTGGTAAACAACCTCGGATTGATATTTTGATGATTCCAGTAGGTTCATATGTGTCTTTGGTCTTGTAAGCACGTTTGGGTCCCGAGTGGTCCGAGCGCATTTCGGCGCATTATGTGAAAAGTTGTGAAATTGGAGTTTTGAATTGAAATCTTGAGTTTTGATAATTGATTCTTATTATTTGATTTTATTTTCATGATTTGAGGTAGTGATCAAGTTTGTATAATTTTATTACAAATGTGCGCATGTTTGGTTTGGAGCCGAGGGGCTCGGGAGAGTTTCGGATGCATTGCGGATGAGCTTGGGACTGCTGGTGCTCAGCAGTTGCTGGTGCAAACATGCAGGTCGCGCATTTTAGAAGACCTGGCTCGCAAATACTAACTTGGGCTGGGGACTGGAACTTTACATTTGCAAAGTAGAGTTCGCTTTGTTGAACTTAACTGGGATCGCATATGCGATCTCAGAATCGCATTTGCAACACAGTGCCTAGGGAGTTAGCTTCGCATTTGTGCACATTTGCGATGGAGGGCACTTCGCAATTGCGAAGGATATGTCGTTTTTGCGAATTCAGTGGGTCTGTTTCACTAGTCGCTTTTGCGATTAGTGTTTCGCAATTTCGGCATCGCAATTGTGAACAAGTGCTTGCAATTGCGACATCTGTAGCTGGGTAAAAGAGGTAAATATCGGAACTTAGCTCATTTTACACCATTTCTTAACGCTAAACACTCTTGAGGCAATTTTGGAAGAACAGTTCTCCACAAATTCATTGGTAAGCAACTCTAATTCGTTTTCCATCAATTCCCCATTACTTTTCATGAATGTTTAACATCAAATCAATGAATTTCATGGTAGAAATTATGGATTTTGGATAGAATTTTAGGAATTTTATAAAATTAAGATTTAGACCTCAAATTGAGGTCGGATTTCGAAACAAATCACATATCCGAACTCGGAGGGCGAATGGGTAATCGGATTTGGCCTGAGTCTCGGATTTTGGCCAAGAGGGCCCGAGGTTGACTTTTGTTTACTTTTTCAATTTCATCAAAGATCGAACCTTTTTCATTCGTGGGTAGTTTCTAAAGCATGTAATGGATTGTTTGATTGATAATTGGATTTATTTGGTTGGTTTGGAGGCTTGCTTGAAAGGCAAAGCCGTGATTGATTGTTGACTTGATTCCAAAAAGAGATAAGTGTCATGTTTAACTTTGACTTGAGGGAATTAGGACTTGTTTGGTCTATTTTCTATGTGAAGTAAGTGTGGGGATGATGTATATGCAAGATTAAAGCATGCAGGTTGGGCTATTTAACTTTATGTCGTCATTTATTTCATGTTATATCTCGTTACATGCTTTGATTGCTACATGTCCTTACTTTTTATTTATGCCTTACTTGTTATCTATCACTTAATTGTTAACTATTTTGGTTTATTCATTCCTCGATTAATATTTGCTTACCTGTTATATGTTCTTACCTGTATTAGCTTTATATCTTCATTGATTCTTGTCCCTGCTTGCCTTTATTGTCTTTACCTTATTTAGTGTACTTTATTATTTTATCTCCGATTGTGTGAGTCCTTTAGCTAATCTTGTATTAATGAATTTTTGAGGTTTGTTAATATGAGGTATTGGTTATTTTGTGTTTGTACCGGTTGTTCCTTGACGTTCTATACGCTTTATTTCTTTTTCTGCTGAGATTACAGAATTTGTTTGTGTTTAATGAGTTGATAATGGGAACGGGTAGTGTGGCACAACAATATCGAAATGAATTAATAATGGGAACGAGTTGCACGCCGCAGTAGATATTGATATAATATTAGGATTAGGTTGTACGCCGCAACAAACATTATGATAAATGTTGGGATCGGATTATGCGCCGAAACGTAGTATGATGTGTTGTATGTTTGTAGTTGTAATGTTATATTCTAGTACAGTGGTATGAGGGTTTTGAGATGATGTCATTCTGGGACCCTTTGTTAGTTCTCCTTCGGGTCCCGTTCTTACGAGTTTATCTGCTTTCTCTATATTTCTTGTCCTTTTATTTATTATTTGTACATGTTTATCGTGAGTGTCTTGTCATAGCCTCGTCACTACTTCGTTGAGATTAGTCTCGACACTTATAGAGTACATGTGGTCGGTTGTACTCATTCTACACTTCGGCACTTGTTGTGCAGATTCAGATGTTGGTGTTAGTTGCGCCTAGAGGAGATTGCTCAGATTCGACTCACTCAAGAGACTTGAGGTAGAGCTGCAGGGCGTTCATAGTCCTTGAAGTCCCCTTCTATCTTGTTTTTACTGTTTATCTTGTTTCAAACAGATGTACTTCATTCAGACCATATTTGTAGTATTCTAGTCGCTCATTTGCTTGTGACTCCGTATTTCTGGGATTAGTATAGAATGCATACTTATGTATTATTCACATGTATTTTAGGGTATTACAGTTGTTAAATTTTATAATTCTCTTCTAAATTGTTAAAATTGGTTAATTCTTTAGGTAACGTTAGCTTGCCTAGCAAGTGAATGTTAGGCGCCATCACGGCCCCCTGATTGGGATTTCTGGTCGTAAAAAGTTGGTACCAAAGCACTAGGTTGCCTAGGTCTCACAAGTCATGATCAAGCTTAGTAGAGTCTTGAGGATTGATACAGAGATGTCTGTACTTATCTTCTAGAGGCTGTAAAGCTTTAGGAAATTTCACTTCTTTCTTTCTCTATCGTGCGAGTTTATTATATCATTGAGTTTGAATCATTCTATTCTTGTTCTCTCACATATGGTGAGGACACGCACATCATCCACAGCTGGTTAGGAGCTGAAGCCCCTGGTTGCTGCCACTAACAGGAGTAGAGGCCGGGGCCGAGGCAAAGGCAGAGCTCAGCCTAGAGCACGTACAACAACACCTATAGTAAAGCCTCAGATCAAGAAGGAGGAGGAGATCCCTGTTTAGACTGCGCCAGTTGGACTAGCTCGGGTCCCAGAGGGATTCATGCCACCTCAGTACTTCAGGACGCCCTAGTTTGCTTGGTGGGCCTTATGGAGAGCGTGTACCAGTGATCATATCCAATTCACACTCAATTAAGGAGTATGAAACGGTCGTTACAATAATAAAACCCAACTCGAGTGGGGGTCGAATCCACATGGAGTTTAAGATGGTGTTAAGGTAAACACTTAAGAAAGGAACTCGAAATAACTAAATTTCGCTTTCAAACAAAAGTGGGTAATTGTTACTTAATTAACTTCTAAGGGATTAACTAACTATTGATCAAATAATGTTTGAAATATTTTTGATGTTTTTATCAAATGAAGAAAGGCCTAGGGTTGTAGCCTTAACCTAGATGTAAACCTAATGGCAGAGTAATTCTATTCTTGCTCGGTAGATTGGGGTTTGTTATGACTCTCAGTGCTCAAATACCCACTCTCTACCTCTCGGCTAAATAGTGATTATGCCCAAAATGGTTTTCTCAAGACCAAATGGGTAGCAAACAAAACAATTGAATGTGAGTCCAAGTTGGATTATCCCTATATCTAGTTCAAATCCTTTAATCAAACTAACCAAAACTTCAACTAGTTTAATTCTTCCTAGCCATGTTTTCCTACACTAAATCCCTCTTTCACTATTAAAAATTAAGTCAAATGGGCATGAATCAATATTTGAAACCATTAATTCTATACATAAAGCATAAACAAGACTAAATAACATCCACCCAATCAATAGCAAGCACTAGTTTAAACACCCATAAGTTTTACACACTAGGGTTGGATCACAACCCTAGAGAAAATCTAGCTACTCATGGTAATTGAGAAAAATAAAAGAAGAAGTAATTAAAGATATAAAACTAGAGTTAAAGTGGAAAATTAATAGATCTTCTCTAATTGTAGTCATAAGTTGCCCAAAATAGCTAAAGATAACTGCTAGTTGTTGCTACAGTATAAAAGTTGCCCTAAAAAAGTGTTTCTCGTCTATCTATAGGGCTCTGAAATTTCTAAAAAAATGCCCTTCGAAGGGTTCTGTTGCCGTATAATTACATATGTGATCCGTATTTTTGTAGGTTTCTCTTGCAAGTGCTTTTAGTTGAAGGAGTTCTACGGCCGCGCATAAGCTTCTACGGCCGCACTTCAGCTTTTGCGGCAGCATAAAACTATTACGGACCGTACTTTGAGGAGGCTTCAGACTTGTTCTTTTGCTTTTTCTCTGATCTTCCAGTCTTGACAGTGCGAACCACAAGTGCGACCAAACTTTTTGATTTGCGGACTGCACTTCTACCAAAATCCTCTGAAGCTTCAGAACTTCTTCTGCGATCACATGTCATTATTTGCGGGCTATATTTGCTTTTGCGGCCACAAATGTAATTCTGCAAACCACACTTTTCTTTGCACTTCTCCTCTTGACTGATTTGAGCTGAAATATCTCCTTTTTGAGTTAGATTGCTTCTTTGAGCTCACATTCTCCAGCACACCTGCAATTCACCCATATTCATTAGATTTGGGGACAAAAATCTTCACTTTCGGACTGAAACTAGATCAAGAAGGTACTAATAAGTTGTTAAAATCCACACTTATCAACTCCCCCAAACTTAAGTCTTTGTCCTCAATCAATTGGATTAGTTCCCTCCTTCACTCAGTGTATGGTTATTTCCAATAGCCACCTAAAAGTCATTTATACCCAGTTGGGACCAATAATTACCCACGCTGCTCATGTATTTTAAACAAGGTGTCAAATTTTTCAAAGGTGCAACTTGCATGTAATTCTAGTGTGACATTTGAGCCTCAAGAATTGACTTCATTCATCAAGGAATTCTTGTTCTTTCATGTAGATCATGGTGGAATCCAAACTCTTCCTCTTCTAGCTTCCATTTTCCATGCTCACTTCAAATTTTAACACTCAACTTCTAGAGCAACAAAGGTTTCACTCTTCTCTCACAAAGGAATGTCACAAGTAAAGCTTCAAGTACCATAGGCTTGCCCCTTATGTAAATCTCCACTAATGTAAGCATACTCGGTTCAAAATTAAATATGACTTCTTTCGGGTTGTAATGAAGGCTTTTGGATTGGGGTAGGATACTATACGGGATATAAGTGGTTACACCCTTCCTTAAGCACTTCATATCTCATTTCCTGGCTCACAGTATCCAAACCCTTAAAGGCATTTCTTTTTCTTGAGGGCTAGAGAGACTTGTCATCACTCTTTATTGGCTATTTCATTCTTTTTCTTCCTTGATGTTTACACTAGAGTTACTTGCCTCATTCAGTTTTAGCAATCTCCCTTTTTGTCCCCTTTGTGGGTTTCTTTTTGGTCTCATCACTGTCTTTGCTTACTTTCTCTTTCATGGAGATCGTTTCTTTTCTCTATTTTCAATGCCTTGATATCTCTTTTTAGATTCCTCTACTTTCCCTCCAAACATATGCTTTGAGCCACTTACCACATATGAGTGCTTAGGATGGTTCGGGTGCCAATAGAAGATTAAGTTCAAAACGGGTAAAGGCTTGTAACATGGTTATCAACAGAGAAAGGCTAAAGGCTCAAAGGGGTTGACCAGGGATAATGATCATAGGGTGGCAATAGAAAGATAACGGTCCAAGGAAAGCCGATAATCATCTTTCAAACCAAGCAAACTTAGAATTTCTCCTTGAAGCACATTCGGGGCAAGTTCTAGAGTATTCACTCAAGTATCTAGACTAGCACAAAGTTTCATCTCACCTCTCATGAAACTAGACCGTAAAAGAGGGTAGAGTCTAGAACCCACAACAATCACAATCAAGTTAAAGATCACTATGGTCCATTCAACCTCCTAATCATTATCAAAGACAACTCAAGAGCCTCAAAGTCACTACTAGTAGAGTTACTTCTTTCAAAAACCTTGACTCAAATCATAAACATGTAGTTAAGTATGTTAGTGCCACATAAAGCATAAATAACTCGTTTTCATCGACTAACTTGATTAGGGCTTTTATTCGTTACTACCTACTACTACTATTACCTAAATATGAAATGGACTCATTCCCTTAAGAAAGTTGTCACACCATCCATCCTCAGGAAGAGTCACCCAGTTCACACAAAAAACTACCTTTGGAAAGAACCGTGGCATTAAGAAAACCAAAGGTTTATTATCAACAAAACAAGGAAAAGCATAAAATTGATACTACCAAAACAATCAAAATTGAAGATATTACTAAATGTAACAAACTACTAAAGATAAACAAAATGAAATCATCCAATTATTACATCTCAGTGTCATCAAATGTGTCAATTATCAAATATAGAATTCTCCACCCTCTCCCCAAATATAAAGAAGCATAGTCCCCAATGCTTAGCAAAATAAGATCAAAGAGCATAGAGGGCGAAAAAACTCCATAAAGTTCCTCTGTCATCACAGTGTCATCAACAGCATCAGTCCTAGCTGGCTCAGCTAACTAAATAGTGTCATCATCTTGTGTGGGAGATGCCTGAGAGCTTAACATATCACGTACTACAGCCGCAATGCTGGATGTAAGGCAAGGCTCCTCAGCCTGAGCAGCGGGATCCTCATGAGAAGGCTAATCTAGGTGAGGCTGGGTAGGGTCTAGTAGCATGTCAAATGGCAAGTCGACGCCTAAGCTATCCTAATCACCTCAACTCTGAGTGAGTCAACTGACTTCTTGTTGGCTTGTGTCTTTCTCATCTTCTTCACCTGCTTGGTCAACTGCTCGATCACTGCACCATGTTGTACCAGTGTGTCCACAATCACCTTCTGGTTGTCCAAGACCTTTGTGAGCTTCATGTCAATATCAGAAGGGTCCGACTATAAAGAAGTCTGCCCTGCAACTATACTAGATATCTCAGACAACTTTCAAGTAGTTGTTTGCATCAAGTTGTTAAGGCACACTAGTGTCTGAGAGACCCACAAAACAGATAATGGGCATGTAGGCAAAGGCACCGATCTCATAGATGGAGTAGGCAATGGAGAAGGGGCTCAGTATGTGGCTCAGGAATAGTAGCTCTAGCACTGTACGGCTCAACTGAAGTAGAAGGGATCTTAGAGGGACCCAAGGCTACGACTACTGGCTCAACAGACTGGACATCAGAAGTAGGAGCTGAGTGCTCTTCTTCGGGTTCCTCAGGTCTTGCAACTCGTACAAATCAAATGGACCAGTTGGCTTGACCTTCGTATCAAACGTCTTGGACTCCACCTTGGATTTAGTTAAGTACTCAGTGGTGGTGCTAGGGAAATGGTAGGAAGTGTTGCCCTAATGTGCCACAAGAGATATATTGGCCGACATCAGAGCACCCACATTGATTGGGTACCCAGCCATGATAGAAGCTACTAACACTACTCTTGTCACTTGTTCTCATTCAGGCATGGGCCAAGTCTTGTGCATACAAAAGTCTGCCATCCTTTTGCCTAAAATCTTAGAGTCTAGAGAAGGATTGGCAATCCGGCACCTATCAAAGGGGGAGTAGGCCCAGGTGCAATAATCTCAGTAAGCCACGGTCTAACCTCCTCCTTCTCCACCAACTTAGCCAAATACTCCTTTGGCTCTACATCTTCAAGACCGAGGTACGTGTTCAAAGTGCGTTATTCAAATTTGACTTTAAAGTTGCGCACTTTTGTAACCTTTGTCCCTTTAACAATGTGCACCGTGTTGGTGTAGAATTCTCGGACAAGGTGTCTCTTGACATCCACCAACTTCTCTGTAAAGTGCATCCGACCCTTTCTCTTTGTGAATTGCTCCAAGACTGCCGGATTGTATTTGTCTAAATGTTGATGAGGAATTTCCTCTTGTGGGTAACTTTCCTTCCACCACATTCGGAAGTCTATATATGCTTGTTTGCTCAAAATTGATCTTCCTAGACCACCTTCTTCTTAGTTCCTGCTATGCCAGCTTTTGCGCTTGTTCCCCATTTTCTGTTATCTGGGGCATTATCAAAATTAGAGTCCTGAGCAGCTGCTGATGAGTGCAAAAACAACACGAAATTATTTCTCGCTAGTCAAAGATAGTATTTATCTTCTCCACATGAATTGGATTTAAATAATGTTCGAGTAATTTTTGGCTTATTTGCTATTCCAAATGATTAAAACTGTGATTTGGAGTGATTAACAACTACGATTAATGAAATAAACTAAATAATGACTACGTGGACTTGATCACAAGGAATTGGAGAGTTGAACTAAACGGGTTGCTATCAATATGAGAAATAAGGGCCATGACAGGATATGTGCAAGATAGTTATTTGAGATTTAACTCTATTTAAATTCACTTCTAATGTTCTAATTGTCACAACCCAAACCGAAGGGTCACGACGGGCACCCGGTGCCTTACTCAACCGATTACCAACGTAACATATTTTTTTTATCATACTATCATTGGTAACTGGGCCAACATGGCCACAACTCGTAATGTATAACTATAAGTGGGAAAGCATTGCATCGATGAACCATCTTTCTTAAAACATGAATACATATAGGCTGTCAAGGCCTCTGACATACTGTACAAAATGAACCTTTGTCTACAAAGCCTCTAAGAGTATTTGACATCAAATGGGATAGGGTACCGGCCTACCCATAAGTCTGTAGCATAATTCTGACACGATGACTCATAGACTCGGCTGCACTCCGAATGAGGTGGAGTCTTATCGATCCTTCGCAGAATACTAACCTCACCTACTATGAGGGCTCGTCAAACTGATTATCTATACTGCAGGCATGTAATGCAGTGTCCCCAACAAAAAGGACGTCAATACAAAATAATGTACCGAGTATGTAGGCAACTGAATAACTGAAATGAACTGATAATATAATAACTGAAAGTAATTGGGAGTCAAAGATAATCTGAAGATATGCTTACCTGCTGATACTGACTCAACTCTCTCAATATAGTAAGTAAAATAGCTGTCCGGCCCTATTAGGCTCGGTATACATAACTGCTCTGCCATAGTAGGCTCTCTCATAGGCGCTCAGCCATACTAGGATATGTATCTCGGCCACTCTAGGCTCGCTCATTGGCGCTCGGCCACAGTAGGCTCGGTATATAACTTACCATCTGATTAGAGGTTGCCCAATAGGGTCTTGCCCACCGATTATAGCTCGATGGAGGTGAAAATACTGTGATACTGTATATATATATATATATATATATATATATATATATATATATATATATATATATATATATATATATAACCTCTTCTCTCTTGACTGGAAGGAGACAATACTAAATTGAATACAAAGTCTCGATAAGGGAGAATACTGTAACTTATGAGACTAGGATAATGTATATAAATTCGGTAGTGTGAACTTCTCTTTATGTCTCGTTATCAAACACATGTAGTTACTTGATCATTCCAAAATGAAGGAAAGGTTTAGCCTTAACATACCTGAGCCGATTCTCTTGACAATCTCTCCAACACACGTTGATTGCGACAAAACATGTAACGGTGGATCGAAGTAGGGGAAAATCCATATGATATTCTTTGAGAATGATTGCACCGTACTCCCTTAGAATCGCAAAATCCCGTTGCGATAACACTATGTAGTCTCGTATGATTTTGTAGCAAAATTCACGATGCTAACATTTTGAATGAGTTGCTATAGTATTAAGTATATAACTCATATGAATTTTGCTGAAGGAGATCATTTATCATAGCTTTTGCCATAAGCATTTCAATTTGCTATTTTGAGAGATCTTTTACACTTTATATGACTAAGCCACCTCATCCTTTAATTGTGACACCTAACTTAAGCACTTTAAGACTCACGTTATAAGACTTTATGGGCTGCCACGTTGGGGCCCTTTAGTCTTTATCCAAAATTCCCTAATCAACTTTGTTAATCCCCTCACTAATTCAATGATTAACCAATTACCCATATAATTAAGAATTATCTCAACTTACTTAAAATACTATTTACTTTTAACACACTTTGCACATCTTACTATCATGGTCATGTGGTACCTTGTATGGCACTAGTCCATAAATACCGGGTATTATAGTTCGGTCCATACTTTATCCCAAATTGATAAATTTCAATGAAACTTACTTTCTTCAATCCCCTTACCCATTCACCTTCACGAATTTACTTATCACTTGTTTGAAATAGCATAATATTTGTAACCTCAAAATAATCTCATTCTCGAGCATGCATCGATTAACTTACGATGAAGCTTTAACATACGAAAATGCGGGATGTAACATCTCATTTTCGAGCTTTCATCAATTTACTTATGGCGTACTTTCACGTACGAAAACATGGGGTGTAACATCATTTCCCCCTTTGGAATATTCGTCCTCAAATGTTGACCGATGCACTTATCATTTTTATTACCTATGTACTTTAGCACTCTCCTTGCTATTTAGGCAACTATTCTGTGAATAATTCCTAAGGCCAGGGCATTCCCCCCTTTAGGCATCGACTTATGGTCGGAATCCTTCCAATCTCATAACTATTGCTACCTTCTGTCATGCAGCATGTACCACTTTTTCATTGGATGTGCGCCTATGCGACTGTTCCCTCCAGCTTTTTCCTCCAGTTCCTAGCTAATCTCTAGGCCTCACTTTGTAAACATATATACAGTTTCACAAGATGTCCCCCTGGGAATCTATAGGTATACTGAAGTTCTTCGCTCGGTACCTTGTTGGACTTACCGATATTGCTGTATCTTATTTCATAAACCGGTTATCCATTCGTATGACTTTACCGCATCTAGGTAGGTCATACTATACCATAACTCTTACTTCGCTTTATCGGTACTGAGGTCTGCTACCAAGCTCTAGGTTACTCTCATTGATTCTCATATAGGTACAAATCTACGTCCTTTAATGATTCTTCATTACTGTTCATCTTAAGAATGATGGCCTGATCTCACCTCATAACATTTATCCATCCATTGTTGATTCACCTTCATGTTGGTCTATAATCTACCACTGATAACTTGACTTCTTACGTGACACAACCTCTAGGGGTCACGTCTCATCAGGGAACATCTGAAATGATTAGATTGATCAACCTGGGGGCGATACCATGCTTCCATAACCGTATTTCATTGCATCCCAACGTGATTCATCCTATGGGGGGTTATCTAATCCCGTACAACTCATGAAATCCCCCCCCCCTTTTCTTTTAAATCATAACTCAATCGAAGGACCCTCATTCTACTACCAGGGCAGCATTCCATCTTCTCTACATGCTTTTATGGGCTTAATCCCGAGGACTCATCCGTTTTGGTTACTTTGTACTCGCCTTTCCTTATCCTTACTCATGCCTTCTTAAAATCTTGTCGCTCTACCATACTTTAGCTTGTGACCTACACATATCCATTTATACTACTCGCAACCTTCCTTCAACTTTCCTGTACCATAGATTTCCTTGTGTTATTCTGGAACATTAAGCGAGACATCGCATCGTCTCTAACTCTTCTTTACTCTCTTAACTAGTCCTCTCGATACCTAGAAACCATAGGTTGGATAGTATGCCACTGACGACGCTGCTATCATTCCTGGATACTGAATCCCAGCGCTTTTAGTCTTCTATCCGAAGTATGGACTATTCACAACCTTTTGCATTTGAATATCTCGGACGTTGTTCACCTTTACCTTACTTGCCTTAAAATATCGCATCACATCTTCTATCTCTTTCATAACCTCCCTTCTACATAGATATGATTCACATCCACAACTTGAAGCTCTATTATAATACTTGCACCTCTGGTGCATACACAATCCGCTGGGAGCTTCATACTGACTTCTTATGAGGCTGGTACTCTTCTAACTGGCTTTATCGTAGAGCCGTTATAGAATATCGTTGCTGTACTATCTCTCTTGTACCTCTGATATTAAGAGTGATTTTGCAATGCTCTCAATCACGATGTCTATGATTTTCTAGGTCCAATAATCATGCTCCTGATTTACTTAGTTGATGTAACTCTTTAGTTTCCTCTCCCCTTTGATCAACCTTTATGTAGGCTTAAGCTATCTTCCGATCTGGGGCTCTTGGTATTAGCTATTACTTTAGTCTTTCATGGGCGCTATGGAATATCCATGATAGATGGAGCTTTTGGCCTAATAGGTTTCATGTTACGTCAATTCGAGCTTGCTCGATCTGTTCAATTGAGACCTTATAATGCAATCGCATTCTCTGGTCCAATTGTTGTTTTTGTTTCTGTATTTCTGATTTATCCACTGGGTCAGTCTGGTTGGCAATTCAATCCCTTGTCTATGCCCTGGGCTTAATTCTTTCTTTTAACTTATACCGGAGTCTTTACCGGCTGTATGAATGTTAATATATGTGCTGCATGGATAATACTCCGAACTCTTAAGTGTGTTCATAACGTAACTAACTATGGATCGTTAATCGAATAACTCTTTTCGTTCCTTCTCTGCTTTCTTTAAACATAAGCTATTACTTTTCCTGGTCTTTCTGCCTCCTTGATGTGTGCCTACTTAGCTTATCTTAGTTCCCACGCATGCCGAAATTTTCGCGCAACTCCTATGATCTCGAGTATTACTTTTGATTTTACTTCTCGTTTAATAGCCACGGTAGGTGCCACTTTCTCATGGAGTGCGTACAATGTTGTTGTTGTTGATACCCAATTTTTTCCTCATATATTTTTAAAATATGCATACACTTTCAAAATATAGTACATGCATTTACAAACATGCACAAATTGTTTTATCATTTTTTAAAGTCCTTAAATCCATTTATTTATGCATTTTTTATTATAAATTATCCCTCATATTACTTTATGATGATTTAACCATCCAAATTCATCATTCATGCTCATATAAGTGTTCAAATATTTCAATTGCATTTTTCAATTACATTTTGCATTTTTATAACTATAATTGTGTATTTTGCAGTAATAGTCCACATATATGCTTAGCTACATTATCTATGTAAAGAATGACTTTTTATATTTTTCACAATATTAAGTAATTATTTTAAATCACCTACATGCATAAAAATCATTTTTTATCTTTTAATTAGCTATTTTTAAAATTACTTGTATTAAAAAATGGGTATTTAACAAATAACCCTTTATTTTCAGACCTAGCCTAATTAAATGGCCCAATTTCAACCCCAAATCCCTAACCTACTAAGACCAGGCCCAAATCGAATTAAAACCCGGCCCCCAAACCTTTCAATCCTGGCTATTGATCACAGAGATCAACGGCCACCGATCACTCTGACCATTTTTAACCTGAATGACCCCCTAACCTAATTCATTCTTACCAAACGGCCGCCCTAGAATCCCTAATCCTCTCCGTCTCTCTGAGACCTAATCCTAACCCTAGCCTCCGCCACCCAAAACCAGCCCTAATCCCTTTGATTCCTATTCGATCCATGGATTTCCATGGCTGTTTGAGACTTCTACTTGTCTCCTACGTCTCCTGGTTGCTCGTTTTTGCGATCTCATGGAAAGATCTCGAAGAGATCTAGTCTAGATCTTGTCCAAGACTCTCTGAGAGTCCGTCTATGGTCTGTGAGTGCTTTTCTATCGATGTTTTACGGTGCAAATCTCTGGTTCAAGGCCAGATTCTCTTTACCCTTTCCTTTTTCTTCAAAACCCTAATGTTTAGACTTGAATCTGTCCACATCTTTGTAGACCTGGAACGATTCTGAGTTCATCACGGATTTTTTTCTCTTATTTCTCTACTGTTAACCGATTTTTAGCACTGTGCTACGAAGGGTTTTTGGTTTCCTTGTTATTTGTTGTCCGAATCTCTGCATATTTGAAGTGTTTCAAGTTTCCATGGTTGTTTTCTTTAAGGGTCCTCTGATTTTCCCACTGTTAATCAACTTCAGGTATTTTTCAAATTAGGGTTTTGGCTTCGCAAAAGGTTTTCTGAGATCCTTATGTTTTATTTAATCTTTCTCGCGTGATTATGTTTCTGGTTCAATTGTCTTACTATGCATTGTTTGATTTCAAACTCTTGTCCGTTATTGTTTGAATAATTGACTGATTAGCCTGATTATCTAGGTTTCATTTGTTTACTGAAGTAATTTACTGATTTCTGCTTGTTTTCCTTAATCCTGAGGTTCTTAGTTTACGTCTCTTGCCTATTTATGGGTTAATTGACCCTTGATTGGTCTCTGATTACCCGTGTTGCCTTATGTGTGAAATTGATTACTTGATTTAAGGGTTCTAACCCTAATTGACTGATAAACCCATTTCTTGCCTTATTTAAAATTCAATCAGAGCTATTTATGGGTATAACTCCCTAATTTTCTATCCCCTATCAAACTTGATTGATTACTTGATTACTTCCTTACCTTATTTTGCAATGTCAATCTGCCTTACCTTATTTACTTTACACTACTCGACTCCTATAAATACATCACTCTGTTTGAAATACACACACACGCAGACCTAAGGAAAAACACATCTAAAAGCTCTTGCTCTCTATTACTATTTGTCTATTGCACTGTCTAGCCGGCTGAAAGCCAAGGCTAGATCTTGGATCCTATTTACTTCACTCTCCCACTGCAAATTCCTAACTGGTATGCCTCACTTTACTATTATTCAGACATCTGTATGATTTAGTTTATGTACTTACTGCTCAACATGATCACTTGCCTATTACTAAATCAGTACGCTTCTTGTTCTCAACATGCCCACTTTCATGTCATTGAATTAGTATGTTCTTTGTTTTCAGCATGCCTATTTTAACAAAGACCTATGTGGTTTTCCTGTCTTCAATATGTCCACATGTCTGTTTCTATTAACTAAGACTTGTGTGTCCTCAACATGTCTACTTTCATGTCATTGAATCAGTATCTTCTTTGTTATCAACATGCATGTTTTGAACTAGACTTGTGTGTTTGTTTTTAGCATGATTACTTTCACGGATCAGTAGGTTCTTTGTCATCAACATGCCTATTCTATTTGCTAGACCTATGTGTTTTTTTGCTTACAATATGTCTATGTATCTGCCCCTATGTCATTAGATCTATGACTTTGTCCTGTTATAGATGTTCATCCCTAATAAACCCCTGATTAAGTCATGGTCTCTATGCCCTCAACTTGCTTGCTTTTATATGTGGCTGTCTGATCCCAACATGCTACCCTATGATTGATGCAATACTGTATGTTCACCTAGTATCAGTTAATGGACCAAGACCATAAGAAACCTTTGCTGAGTTCAGGGCTAAACTCATTTTGCTAAATCTAGGCAATGTGAATTCTTGCTTTGTGACTATGTTTTCAGAATATTTCCAACTGTTATTTTCACTCCTGAACTGTTTTACTCCTTAACTGATATCTACCTTTGAACTGTTTTCATTCTTGGACCCCTGAATTATTTTACTCCTATATTATTTTCCTTAAACCGTCACTACTATGTAAAGAACTCTCACTTCTACTCTTAGATTACTTAAGTTCTGCCCTTCCAGTGTGTGTACTGCCTAGAAATCCATGAGATTCCTCCGAACTCTGCACACTGGGGTTATCCCTTCCACATTGCACATAGCTACTCTTCTATTTAAAAGGATCTTGGTGTGAGCATTGCCTGGGGTCCCTGAGGCCCTTGCGAACTTTGACGCACCAGGATACCCTTATTGGACATCATGAGACTATGGCATCTGGGACTGTTTGAAGGCCTGCTATTTCCAGGTTCACTTTGGGCCTATTTCAGGCTCCTTATTGTATAGCTTTATTCATTATGTAATTCATTTATGATCTGTAATAATAATCCTTGTAAACAGATATTCAGGAAATTAGTAAAAGGGAAGGGGATTCTTATATGATTTTTGTGGGGGAAATCGGGTAGAAATCATGCCTTTAGGTTTACTATGCTTACTTGCATTAGGAATCATGCCTTAGGTTTATTATGTTTACTTGCTTTAGAAACCATGCTTTAGGATTGTTTGACATACTAGAAAATATGTTATAGGCTCATCACCTCATTTGTCACGAAATTCTGCTTCTGCATAATCATGATCACCTAGAAATTCTATTATTAAATTACTGCTATAATCCTGCTTGATAAAACATCCACTCGTTATGTGCATTAGAGATCCTGCTTTAGGACTGTTATTGCATTCGCTTTAAAACCATGTCTACATCGCATAAATCACTAACTATCCTGTTTAAAAGCAATCCCAACACCTAGATATCATGTTCTAGGATTAAATGTATGAAAACCAGCTCTGTAATGTTCAGCACCTAGACCAGCATGCCTATAGGACTTAATAAGTTCAAAACTGTTTGTTTTAAATTGATCCTGATTACATTTTAGACAGCATGTTTATAGGGTATCTCCGCCTAGGCAAGCCTATAGGTAATTAAAATCTTATAAAAGAGTGGAAAATATGTTGCGCTTATTTGTGAACTGCCCAGATTCAACAGATTCTAAAATCAGTAGGCAAACTGATTAGGTCTTTAACGCTATGCCTTAACTCAATGTTGCATATTCTCTGCTTGTCATGCTCACCTAGATATCCTGTTCTAAGGCTTTTCTGAAATATCTGAAATCTGTTGTTTGAGACGTGTATTACTTGCTCTATTTGTGGAAGTAAAATGTGAGCCTTTTAAATGTTCTATCTTTGGTCCGGTCCTACGTGTTTTGTTTGTCGCCTAGAATTCTCCTTTTAATTACCGTAGGAGAGTCTAGATCCACCTTAACTAGAAGTCCTAAATACCTCCGGGACTATATAAGTAAAGGGACGGGTAATGCACGCATATGATATATCTTAAGGTTGTTAGAGCGCTTTAGGCTATGACCAAAGGGAGGGTAATTGGGTAGTAAAGGATATGATGACCTGTGCTAATGCCACATGTAGCCTCTCTATTTGAGGAAGGCTTACCGGGTATTGTACAGATGTGACCTATAGGCCAACAGACCTAGGACCCCCTTTACCCCGTTTAAATAAACTTTATGTGTTTATGTGCTTTTTTTCTTTAATGACTAATTTACATAATTTGAGTTCGGCCGGGACCCACCGTTGTGGACCGCGAGGGGTGCCTAATACCTTCCCCTCAAGGTTATTTCGAGCCCTTATCCAAATCTCTGGTAATGCAAACCGGTTTCACCAGTTATCTGCTCTAGATGCCCCAACGCACCTTAATCCGTTAGGTGGCGACTCTTCAAATTCCATACCCAATTCCCAAAAGGAAATGAGTTGTTTCCAATAAATGTCGAAACCCGGACTCCGCGAGGAAAAAAGGGGCGCAACAGCATGGCGACTCTACTGAGGATATTTTAGGCTCTTACCATAACGAACATGTTTTTGTGAATTAGTCTCAAGCATGCTTTATTTTGTTGATACAACCTTTCCCTTCCTCCTTATTTGGATTTCATTGCTTATTTTTAAGCATTTATGATTTCTTTTATTTCCTGAAACTGACCCGTTTCCTTGTTTTCCTTTTGTAACTGTCTTTCAATTATTTAAATACTCATTTATCATTTTTAACGTGCAAATACTTGACAACATGCTATTTATTGTTGCATAAATCATGCTCAACATCATATTCCACTCGTGCATAATCAATCCTATAGCAACGCTTGATGAGTGTTTGCTCTTTTCCTATATATCACCCTTTTATATTCAGAAAGGCTTATTTGCGATAAAACTAGTCGATCAGTGGTGCATTCGACGGTTCCGCGCCTTTCCCTCTCAAGTTGTCCGCTTGAGGGTCCAAGTCTAGACCTCTATTGTAACCTTACTCTGATCAATTGTGCATGCATCATGGTCAAACCTAGCCGGGTTAATATGTTGTCCGCATAATAGCCCTTTAAGACAAGCCTCACCCAAAAGTCCATCGGGTTTTTCATAATCCGAACGGACGCAACCACGATTGTGTGCATTAATTTGGAGAGGTAAGTGCCAATATGCTAATCATTGTTGTATAAATAGATGAACCTGGAGGGGGAAAGGGCCTAACCATCTTTTGTTTTGCAGAAATGAGGCACGAAGTCCCCCGGTTCGGCATGGTCGGTAGCATACCTCACTTTTGCTGGATTGGTGGAGGGATCTTCCTTCAAGTGACCAAAATCAGGTGAAACGAGTCCTAGGAAATTTGCCTTCTTTGTTGGATCTTCAGCCAAACAAAATGTTGATCGAGGCTGCCACCATGTTTTGGGATAAAGAAAGGGCTGTTTTCCGCTTCGGAAACATAGAAATGACGCCTCTTTTGGAAGAAATAGGGGGATTTGCTGGGCTACCTTGGGATAGCCCTGGTTTATTAGCACCAGAAAACTGCACCACTAGGGGATTTTTGAAAATGATGGGGCTAAAGAAGAATGATGACCTAGAGTGCCTGAAAAACTCTTACATACCTTTCGACTTCCTCTATGAGCGATACGGTCACAGCAGGTCTTACCGTATCTTCGATGATGAATTCTCCATCACCTCCTTGGGTTGGATTCATCGTAGGGTCTTTGTTCATTGTGTGTTTCCTGGGCATGCTAGTGTTCCCGATCCAAGGGTACAGAATCCACACCAGGCTGGCCATGGTGGCCAAAACTATGATGGACGGGATCGAGGGACAGACATATACCATCATCCCTATGATCATTGTAGATATGTATCGGGCCTTGGAAAGTTGTCAGAAGGGGTTCAGATTCTTCGAGGGTTGCAATTTGCTGCTCGAGTTTGGCTGCTAGAACATCTCCAAGAGGGTCAATGCCGTAAGGAGTTTCCGCGGAGACCGTGGAATGATCATATAGCCTTCCACCATCCTAAGAAAATGACATATATTCCGGACATGTTTGCTCAACCAAAGGACGCTATAGGATGGGTGCAGTTTTTCAACAATCTAACTGAGGACCAGGTTCAATGGATGTCCGAATGGTTCCATACCGACAAGTTCATCATCAGATCCACGGATGTTCCCCACTTGGTACTGATTGGGTTAAGGGGCATATACCCTTACGCTCCCCTCAGGGTTATGAGACAGGCAGGCAGGAGACAAGTCGTACCGCGAGTCGCTAAGATGAATCACTTCATAGCCGATTTTTAGGGTGACGCCATCCCATATAAGAATGAAACACAACACATGTGGAGCTTGAAGATTATCGTGGAAAAAGATACCATCGAGCCGGATCGATATCCTGTGGGTCATACATACTTTTACCCCTCATGGTTGGATGATAACATAGCGGGGATCTTCGAGCCAAGGGTTGGTCCAGGAAACAGGGTTATAGACGAAGTTGCCGAAACACAAGTGAAGTACAACAAATTGTGCAAAAGAATTTGTGAGTCTGAAGCTGAGCATATGGAGCAGCATAAGGCCGACATGGAAATAATCAATAAGTGGAAAGAAAGGGCTGTTAAATCCAGCGAAAGGTTGGAGTATCTGGAGTACAGTCTAATGGAATTGGAAGGGAAAATGAGGAAGAGAGTCACCAAAACGCTGAGGGAAATGAAGGAGGGCATTTGGCAAGGGCATTCTTACTGCTGAACCTGCGCGAACTGGGGGAATTGATTGACAAGAGCATCCAGTCTGGAGAAGGTCCTTCTGGGACCAAATAGATTAGGTTTATTTGCTTTCTAAATGTAATAAGGCCAAGCGCCATTAGTGACATTATCTTATTTAGTATCGTTTTGGGTCGTCTATTTTCACATTAATGAAATGAGGCAATTATTGGCACTAAATTTCTCCAAATCTATTTTTCGCCAGGCCTACCTCGGGCACAACGGGGCTCCCAAATTAGAACGCGAATTTATATTCCCGCAATATGTGTTTAAATACTGCAAACTTTTCAGAATCATTACTGACTTGGCTACCTTTTGTTTTTCTTTCTTTTTGACTATTCCCTTTCCCCAAAGGTTGGTTCGTGCATACTGGCATCATTAGCTTATCACACAAGATTCAGGGGCCCTCCACCTTCTCCTCCTCCTAGTCCACCAAAAGGCAAGGGAAAAGCAAAAATGGAAGATTTGAACGGCGCCAGAAAGGAAAACAACACACAGGTTGAACATGCAGAAACTTCTGATGGTCGGGGTACTCAGGCCCCAAATGAAGCAGTTTCACGGCTCGAACAGAAAATACTGGAACTCCAGGGTGAGCTTGAGCATGTCCGGAATGTGGCAAACCTATCCTTCTCACTTAGCGTCCCAGACATCAGTCATCCAAACACTCAGAACCCCGCACCACCTCAAAAAACCCCCAACAAGCGCCCACAAAATCCACCCTACCTCACCATTATACAACTCCCCCACAAAATCAAACTATCCTACCACAGTATCAGCCAAACACCTACCACACTCTATAAAATGCTCCACCAGTCATTCCTTAAACCCAGAATCCCACCAATGATAACCACTATACTCAGATTCCATGTCACCAAAACAACCTTATATATGTGGAGACCCTACCTCACTCCACTCAACCCATCTCCTATGCACCAGAATCTGTTGAGAAGGAGATGATCATTAAGAACCTGGCCGAGGAGCTCAAGAAGTTGACTAGCCGAGTTCAAGGCGTAGAAGGAGGCAAGGGGATAGAAGGTTTGAACTATGAAGCCCTATGCATATAGTCGGATGTAGAACTGCCAGAGGGTTACAAACCTCCCAAGTTCGAGAAGTTTGAAGGTACAGGTGATCCCAGGGTTCATCTAAGGACCTATTGTGACAAGCTTGTCGGGGTCGGTAAAGATGAAAAGATCCGGATGAAGCTTTTTATGAGGAGTCTTACGGGAGACGCCTTGTCCTAGTACATCAGCCAGGATCCTAAGAAATGGTCCAACTGGGTGAGTATGGCATCTGATTTCATGGACCGATTCAGGTTCAACACAGAGAATGCACCAGATGTCTTCTACATTCAGAACCTCAAGAAGAAGCCCACCGAGACTTTCCGCGAGTATGCTACTCATTGGAGGTCAGAAGCAGCCAAAGTCAGGCCAGCATTGGACAAGGAACAGATGAACAAGTTCTTCGTCAGAGCACAGGATCCGCAATATTATGAAAGATTGATGGTTATTGAAAACCATAAGTTCTGTGATATCATCAAACTCGGTGAAAGGATCGAAGATAGCATCAAGAGAGGGATGGCAACAAACTTTGAGGCATTACATGCCACTAATAAAGCATTGCAGTCAGGGGGCATATTTAAGAAGAAGGACGTGGGAGCAGTAATGGTCGCCCAAGGACCCAAAACTCCATTCGTATACCGAACCTCCCCACTTGCATATCAAGCACTCCCACTCGCATATCAAGCACCTCCACCCACATATCAACCGTCACCTCCACCTACACCTTCACCTACATATCAGCCCTCATCCCCCAGATATTCCCAACCAGCCACTGCCTATCACACCTATAATTCTCAACCATCTAATTTTTTAGTCACCTCCAACTCGTCAAAATTACCCAAGATCGCGACCTAATTTTGACCGCAGACCACCCAAACAATACACTGCCATTGCTGAACCCATCGACCAGCTATATGAAAGGTTGAAGGCTGCTAGTTACGTCACTCTCATCCCTGTTGTGGCCACAAAGAATTCATCCCAATAGGTTAACCCGAATAAGACTTGTGCATACCATTCCGGTATGAAAGGGCACACCATTGACGAATGCCGCACATTGAAGGACAAAATCCAGACTTTGATTGACAACAAGATCATCCAGGCGAAGGAGGCTATGCCTAATGTCCGCAATAACCCCTTCCCAGATCACAGAGGTGAAGGTGTCAATGTGATAGAGATGGATGAAGAATGGGATCCGGAGGGATCAATCGGACTTATCAAAGAGGGTGACGACCCCAAGAAACCCGCAGTAACTCTCAATCCCATTATAGTGCAGGTACAACCGCCAGTGGAGGTCGAGGTAACAGCATCAGTCCCATTTGAAGTTGACGTAGCACCCCTTGCGGTTGTACCTATTCCATTCGAGGTGAAAGTAGCCACACCATTCATAGTGATAGTATCAACCACACCACCTTATAGCATCGAGGCTGTACCATGGGATTATATAGCCGAAGCTAGAAGAAAAAGGAAAACCAAGATGGGAGAATCTGGTGCTGCACAAGGGATGACTAGGACTGGAAGGGATAACTAGGGAGTATTCAATCATCGATCATCTAAACAAGACTCCTACTCAAATATCTATCGTGTCGCTGCTACAGAATTTAGACACGCATAGGAACGCTCTGATGAAAGTATTGAACAAAGCATATGTGCCCAATAACATCACAAGCGGAGAAATGGCTAACATGGTGAGACAAGTATTGGAAAGTCACAAAATCACTTTCCACGAGGATGAGTTGCCGCCTGAGGGTTTGAATCACAATAGGGCACTGCATATCACAGTGCAATGCGAAGACTACTTCATTACCAGGGTCCTGATTGATGGAGGATCCAGTCTCAATATTTGCCCATTGACAACACTGAAGAGGTTGGGCAAAGGCCTATACGAGATACGAGAAGGGACCATGAACGTGAAGGCATTTGATGGGTCTCAGAGAGCTACCATCGGGGAAATTAATCTGTGTCTGCAAATGGGGCCTACGTGGTTTGATGTCGAGTTTCAGGTGCTGGACATATCTGCATCCTACAATCTGTTGTTGGGACGACCATGGATAAACGCCGCTGGGGCTGTGGCGTCAACTTTGCATCAGGCGGTAAAGTTTGAGTGGAACCATCAGGAGGTGATTATCCGTGGAGATGGGAGCAACACATTTACACCCGTCAGACTATTCCGATGGTCATGAATAGGAGAAAGCTAGGCGGAGAAACTTATCATCACATCGAACGGGTCAATGCAATCAACAAAGATAAGTGGTGGCATAGCAAGATAGCACGCATTATGAACTGGGTAGGGTATGAGCCTGGCAAGGGTCTTGGTAAAAATCTTCAGGGCATCACCAAGCCAATACAGCCAAAGCGCCATGGTACCACTTTTGGGCCGGGATATCAATACACTTGGCAAGAATAGAATGACTGGTCACCACCATGGCGAGGTCCGTACTATCCGCTGGAGCAGCCTATACCTCACTTGAGTCAGAACTTCCAACAGGCCGACATCATATGGGGATCAGAGGAGGAAGAAGCACTGGCAGCCTTAAGGAACCTGTTCTTGGAGGATGAGGACCTGGACTGTTGTGTAATTGTTGAGGAGGATGAGGAGGAAGGCCCTACCATGCGAGCTGTGGAGAGAGGATCATTCCTCAAGAGTTGGACTGTCAGACCACCCAAGGCCCGACGAGTCCCGAGGTAGCGAGGCTGAACAACATTGTTTTGTTTATTTTCTAAGAAAAATGATTTCCCTTTTTTGGCATTTTGTTTTAAATAATATTTCCAATGTTCCGAAACGTTGTTTAAATTATCGAAAATCGCTTTTATGCTTCAATGAATCAATATTTATCATTACCATTTTTTCTCTCATATCTTTATCTATACAGCATTACCATTTCCTGTCTCGATGAACTAACAACTGTGACATGTAATGAGACGACGCAACAAAAGGATAGTGATTCGGAAGAAGAAGATGTCATACCCGAGGAAATTGTCAGAGAAGTAAAAGACTTTAAGAACAAGCCTAAGTCCAATCTGGACGAAACAGAAATAATCAACTTGGGAGACTCTGAAACTGTCAAGGAAACCCGCATCAGCATCCACTTGTTGCCATCAGAAAAAGAAGAGTACACACAGTTCCTGAAAGGGTATGAGGACATCTTTGCATGGTCATATGATGATATGACCGGGTTAAGTACATCCATTGTGTCTCACAAGTTGCCCACAAACCTAGCATGTCCGCCAGTAAAACAAAAACTCAGGAAATTCAAGCCTGACATGAGTCTGAAAATCAAGGAGGAGGTTACTAAGCAAATCAAGGCCAAGGTCCTCAGGGTGGTTGAATACCCAACTTGGCTAGCCAACGTCGTGCCAGTTCCGAAGAAGGATGGGAAGGTCAGGGTTTGTGTTGATTATCGGGATCTCAACAGGGCCAGCCCAAAGGATGATATCCCGCTTCCAAACATACACATCCTAATCGACAATTGTGCCAAGCATGAACTCCAGTCGTTTGTGGATTGTTTTGTCGGTTACCATCAGATCTGGATGGACGAAGAGGACGCTGAGAAAACGGATTTCATTACACCATGGGGAGTATACTGTTATAAGATGATACCATTCGGTCTAAAGAATGCTAGGGCCACCTACATGAGGGCTATGACTACCATTTTTCATGACATGATATATAAGGAGATCGAGGTATATGTGGACGACGTCATCATCAAATCCAAGAAAGCCACAGATCATATAGCCGATTTGAGGAAGTTTTTCGACAGACTATGGAAATATAACCTGAAACTAAACCCCGCAAAATGCGCTTTCGGGGTTCCTGCCGGAAAGTTACTTGGGTTCATTGTCAGCCGCCGAGGGATAGAATTGGACCCGTCAAAAGTCAAAGCCATCTTGGAGCTACCACCGCCGAAGAGTAAGAAAGATGTAATGAGTTTTCTAGGGCGGCTAAACTACATCAGCCGGTTCATAGCCCAGTCCATAGTTATATGTGAGCCAATTTTCAAGATGTTGAAGAAAGATGCTGCAACTAGTTGGACCGAAGATTGTTAAAAGGCTTTCGACAAGATCAAGGAGTATTTATCAACACCACTAGTCTTGGTCCCGCCAGATCCAGGTAGACCCCTACTACTCTACCTTGCAGTGCTAGATGGAGCCTTCGGCTGTGTTTTGGGGCAGCACAACGAGACAGGGAGAAAGGAACAAGATATCTATTAACTGAGTAAGAAGTTCACTCCATATGAAGCGCGGTACTCTCTATTGGTACGTACCTGCTGCGCTCTGACTTGGATAGCTCAGAAGCTGAGGCATTACTTCTGTGCCTACACAACATACCTCATATCAAGGATGGATCCCCTAAAATATATCTTTTAGAAACCCATGCCCACTAGCAAGCTGGCTAAGTGGCAAATCCTGTTGAGCGAGTTCGACATTGTCTATCTGACTCAAAAAGCAATCAAGGGACAGGCACTGGCAGATCATCTTGCTGAGAACCCTGTGTAAGGAGAATACGAACCCCTAAAAATGTATTTTCCCGATGAAGAGGTGCTATTCATAGGAGAAGATATTGCCGAGTCCTATGACGGTTGGAGAATGTTCTTTAACGGAGCGGCAAATTTCAAGGGAGTCGGCATTGGAGCCGTCTTAGTGTCGGAAACTGGCCAACATTATCCGGTATCTGCTAAACTCAGATTTCCCTACACCAACAACATGGCAGAGTATGAAGCCTGCATACTAGGGCTCAACATGGCCATCGACATGAATATTCAAGAGCTGCTGGTAATCGGTGATTCAGATTTGCTTGTGCACCAGGTACAAGGAGAATGGGCCACCAAGAATTTCAAGATACTGCCATATCTGCACCATGTGCAGGAATTTAGAAAGAGGTTCACCAAGATAGAGTTTCAACATGAATCCAGAATGAGTTCGCTGATGCATTGGCCACTTTGTCATCCATGATACAGCATCCCGACAAGAACTTCGTCGATCCCATCCCAGTAAGGATCCATAGCCAGCCGGCGTATTGTGCCCATGCTGAAGAAGAAACATACGGAAAGCCTTGGTTTCACGATACCAAAGAATATTTGGCAAAAGGAGAATATCCGGAGCATGCAAATCATACTAAAAAATGTACGCTTCGGAGGTTGTCCAATAATTTCTTCCACAGTGGAGGAACCTTGTACAGAAGAACTTCTGATTTGGGATTGCTGAGGTGTGTCGACGCAAAAGAAGCTTCTAAGCTAATTGAGGAGATACATGCTGGGACTTGCGGCCCGCATATGAATGGCTTTGTTTTGGTCAAAAAGATACTTAGGGCCGGTTATTTCTGGATGGACATGGAGACAGATTGCGTCCAGTATGTCCGAAAATGCTACCGATGTCAAGTACATGCCGATATGATAAAAGTGCCGCCAAATGAGCTCAATGCAACAAGCTCGCCTTGGCCATTCGTCGCCTGGGGAATGGATCTCATTGGTCCAATCGAACCCACCGCCTCAAATGGGCATCGTTTCATCTTGGTAGCTATTGATTACTTCACCAAATGGGTCGAAGCAGCATCTTACAAGGCAGTAACTAAGAAAGTCGTAGCAGATTTTGTCCGCGACCGGATTGTTTGCCGGTTTGGAGTTTCAGAATCAATCATCACTAACAATGCCTCCAATCTCAACAGTGATCTGATGAAGAACATGTGTGAGACTTTCAAAATCAAACACAAGAATTCCACAGCCTATAGACCTCAGATGAACGAAGCTGTAGAAGCCGCTAACAAGAATATCAAGAAAATACTGAGAAAGATGGTAGAAAAGCACAAACAATGGCACGAGAAGCTGCCATTCGCTTTATTAGGATATCGTACCACAGTCTGCACATCAACCGTGGCAACTTCCTACTTGTTGGTTTATGGTACTGAAGCCGTTATTCCCGCTGAAGTGGAGATCCCTTCTCTGAGAATCATACAAGATGCTAAGCTCAGCGATGCGGAATGGATAAGGAGTCGTTATGAGCTGCTAGCCCTCATAGACAGAAAAAGGATGAATGCATTGTGTTATGGGCAACTCTATCAGAACAGAATGTCCAGAGCCTTCAACAAACGAGTCAAGCAGAGGCAGTTCACACCGGGGCAGCTGGTGTTGAAGAAGATCTTCCCGCATCAGGATTAAGCCAAAGGGAAATTCTCTCTTCACTGGCAAGGCCCTTACATGGTTCATAGAGTATTGACAGGAGGAGCCCTCATACTTGCAGAAATGGACGGAGAAGTCTGGCCAAAACCGATCAACTCAGATGTAGTCAAGCGATACTATGCGTAACTATTTATGTTTTCACAAAATGATGTAAACTGAACTACGTTTGACCTGATTCCCATTTAAGAGGGGATACGTAGGCAGCCCTATGGGTTCGGTCATATCATAATAAAACTTTCATCCCCCCCCCCCCCCCA
>NC_031991.1:16986571-17032633 GCF_001879085.1 Nicotiana attenuata | reverse complement strand
TTCTTTTCCAAGGGTTTTTGTTTGAACCGGGTTAGTTAGTTTTTATTATTACTTTTTTGGTACTTTTGGGCTAAGGGCCGATATGAAAAAAGGATCCTTATCGTCATTATGCCTTGAATACAGTAGATACTTTAGTGTGACGCTTAGGCTCAATTGTTGATTCTTATTAGAGTGCCTTAAATTGTATGTTCTTAATTTGGCTTAAGTACTCTGACTAGAGCGTTTCGATGATCCAATCTGGGGTGAGTCATGTGCCATGTGTGTGTGAGGGTTGTTGTATTCTGTGCACTGCATTAGATGCCTAGAACTTGCTCTGTGTGTTTGCAAAATGGAATAGCAGTTTGTTCAATCTTGGAATGATATAGGCGTTTCTTTGTTAAGCCAGATATATATATTTTACCCGCCTAATTTTTATGTATCGTAGTTAACCCCTTTGAGCCTGTAATCCTGTTTCTTTGTTACCCACATTACAAGCCTTACCCATTTGTTTGAATTAATCATCTATTTGAACCCTTTACCTCTCATGAGCACTTGAATTGTTCTGAACTTTGTAAAATTTAAAGTGTGGGGTGGGTGGTTTGGCTTTTGAGTGGAACTAATAAAATAAGGAGAAAGGTGCACTGTTTTGAACAAGTAAGAGCCATTTGAAGTGAAAGAGAAAGAAAATAATAGTGTATTATTGTAAAAAAATAAAAGGAAAGGAGTGGCTCTTGATGTAATTGTGCTTAAAGAAGAATGTAGTTAATATATAATGATATGAAGGTGGAATTATGGTTTGACATAAGATGTGGGGTTTTAAATGATAAAGGTTATGTATTAAAAGTGCTTAGGGAGGTGTAGTCACTCTTATACCTAAATGTATTCTACCTGTCCCGCAGCCTACATTATAACCAAATGAAGTCCTAATTGATCCTAGACTGAATGAACTCGAATTAGTGGAGCAGTACACTACGGGCAAGCCTATGGTGCATTTTTGTGGCATATGAATGTTGTTTTTGAGAGTGAGTGAATTCTTTCTATCTTAAGTTCCTAATTGTTATTAAATGTTATAGTGTGTGGAACCACTCTCATTTGTTGTGAAAGGGCACTTGATTCATGAAGGAAAGGTGAGTCTTAACCTCTGCGCTAGAGTAAGTGAGTAAAGTTAGGAATATAGCATGGCATGGCAGAGTCAGCTCTTGAGGCGAAGATGTTACACTACTGGGCTCAATTCTTGCGAAATGTTCTTGGTGTGACGAGTTAGGTGAGTCGCTCAGTGAAGTTAGGCCGTTGTAGAGTGTGGTTTGATTGCTCGAGGACGAGCAAGGATTTAAGTGTGGGGTGTTGATAATTGATGATAATCATGCGAGTTAGCTAATATTTGCACTCTAATTTGGCCGCACTTTACCTATGTTTGATTGTAAAAGATAACAAAATGCTCTAATTACGAGTTTATTGCTTTGCAGGAGTCGTTCCGAGCTAGGAGAAAGCTAAAAGAGTGTTTTGGAGTCAATATGGAGCATAGAAGGCCAACCGAAGGACAACACGATCGAAAAAGAGAAGAAAGAGCAAAAGATGAAGTCCGCGCCCAGGTCCGCAATCAATCCGCGGACAGAACATATGTTGAATCTGCGGTCAATCCGCGGTCGCGGACGGGGTTTTCGGAGCCAAACATTGCAAGGTCAATTGTGTAATTTCCAGGACGACTCTCCTTAACCTATAATAAGCCCAGCTCGCCCAAATAGAGGATATCGAGGTTTTTGAAGTGTTTTCGAAGGCAAGAACAGGCAAGAAGCAAGGCGGAATATTCGGCATAGAGTATTTTACCTTTCTTCGTCTTGTTTTTAATCATCGAGAATGAATTATATCAGTATGATTGTGAAAACGATTATGCGTAGCTAAACCTCTAATCTAGGGTTGATGGAACCAATTGTTGGATGAAGTCTTGAATACGTTTTGATATAATTAAGCCGTTTCTTACTCTATAATTATTCAACTAAGTGTTTTCTTGTGATTAATTGAAAGGGCCCTTGATTAATCGTATCTAGTTACCTTGTGTTGCTTGAGAAAGAACACTGGGTTAGATTGTTGTTGAACAACACCACTTTCGGGTAAGTTAAGAGATTAATTGCTTGAATTTAAAAGCAGGGTTAGAGATAATGAAGCTTTGGTGGAATAATTCTGAGTTGCATAAATTGTTAACTAGAGTAGTTCGAGAGAATGCTTCTAGTAAATTATCGTAATTGATCGAGAGATAATTGCGGTAACCCAGAACTCATATTTCTTTATAGAGTATTACGACGAGATTATAGCTAACGTGTCAGGAATTAGTCCGACAATTGAGGAAATCAATAACCCTAGACCATTTTACCATTGAATTCAACTCTATTCTTGGTTATTACTAGTTTTATTATTATTTTTCCTTAGTTAACTAAATTCTACTCATTATCCATTAAAAATCTTGCATCCGGGGATTGTTTGAGCTATTCATTAGCAGTGTTAAAAGTTGTAGAAAATAGGTTAGTTCCCTGTGGGATTTGACTCCGGACTGAGCCAGATTACATATTTGCAGCGACCGCTTAGTCTTTTTTATAAGGCATAGTTGAGCGTGATCACAGCTCAAAGACCAGGGTCCAGCCTCTATTTTTTGAAACATCCCATTCGATCAAAATCGGTCATCATTTTTTACCCAAAAACTCTTTCATCCTTCCCGGGTAAAGAGGGGCAGCTGTTGATATCCAATTTTTCCCTCATATATTTTTAAAATATGCATACACTTTCAAAATATAGTACATGCATTTACAAACATGGACAAATTATTTTATAATTTTTTAAAGTCCTTAAATTGATTTATTTTTGCATTTTTTTATTATAAATTATCCCTCATATTACTTTATGATGATTTAACCATACAAATTCATCATTCATGCTCATATAAGTGTTCAAATATTTCAATTGCGTTTTTCAATTACATTTTGCATTTTTAAAACTATAATTGTGTATTTTGCAATAATAGCCAACATATATGCATAGCTACATTATCTATGTAAAAAATAATTTTTTATATTTTTTACAATATTAAGTAATTATTTTAAATCACCTACATGCATAAAAATCATTTCTTTTTTATCTTTTAATTATCTATTTATAAAATTACTTTTATTAAAAATAGGTATTTGACAAATAGTCCTTTATTTTCAGACCTAGCCTAATTAAATGGCCCAATTTCAACCCCAAATCCCTAACCCGCTAAGACCAGGCCCAAATCGAATTAAAACCTGGCCCCCAAACCTTTCAATCCTGACCGTTGATCACAGAGATCCATGGCCACCGTTCACTCTTACCATTTCTAACATGATTGACCCCCTAACCTAATTCATTCTTACCAAACAGCCGCCCTAGAATCCCTAATCCTCTCCGTCTCTCTGACACCTAATCCTAACCCTAGCCGCCGCCACCCAAAACCAGCCCTAATCCCTTTGATTCCTATTCGATCCATGGATTCCATGGCTGTTTGAGACTTCTACTTGTCTCCTACGTCTCCCGGTTGCTCGTTCTTGCGATCTCATGGAAATATGTCGAAGAGATCTTGTCCAAGACTCTATGAGAGTCCGTCTATGGTCTGTGAGTGCTTTTCTATCGATGTTTTACGATGCAAATCTCTAGTTCAAGGCCAGATTCTCTTTACCCTTTCCTTTTTCTTCAAACCCTAATGTTTAGACTTGAATCTATCCAGATCTTTGTAGATCTGGAACGACTCTGAGTTCATCACTGATTTTTTTCCTCTTATTTCTCTACTGTTAACCGATTTTTAGCACTGTGTTACGAAGGGTTTTCGGTTTCCTTATTATTTATTGTCTGAATCTCTACATATTTGAAGTGTTTCAAGTTTCCATGGCTGTTTTTTTTAAGGGCCTCTGATTTTCCCACTATTAATCAACTTCAGGTATTTTTCAAATAAGGGTTTTGGCTTCGCAAAAGGTTTTTTGAAATCCTTATGTTTTGTTAAATCTTTCTCGCATGATTATGTTTCTAGTTCAATTGTCTGACTCTGCATTGTTTGATTTCAAACTCTTGTCCGTTATTATTTGAATAATTGACTGATTAGCCTAATTATCTAGGGTTTCATTTGTTTACTGAAGTAACTTACTGATTTCTATTTGTTTTCCTTAATCCCGAGGTTCTTAGTTTACGTCTCTTGCCTATTTATGGGTTAATTGACCCTTGATTGGTTTCTGATTACCCGTGTTGCCTTATGTGTGAAATTGATTACTTGTTTTAAAGGTTCTAACCCTAATTGACAAATAAACCCATTTCTTGCCTTATTTAAAATTCAATCAGAGCTATTTATGGGTATAACTCCCTAATTTTCGATCCCCTATCAAGCTTGATCGATTACTTGATTACTTCCTTACCTTATTTTGCGATGTCAATCTGCCTTACCTTATTTACTTTACACTACTCGACTCCTATAAATACATCACTCTATTTTAAACACACACACACGCAGACCTAAGGAAAAACACATCTAAAAGCTCTTGCTCTCTATTACTATTTGTCTATTGCACTGTCTAGCCGGCTGAAAGCCAAGGCTAGATCTTGGATCCTATTTACTTCACTCTCCTACTGCAAATTCCTAACTGGTATGCCTCACTTTACTATTATTCAGACATCTATATGATTTAGTTTATGTACTTACAGCTCAACATGATCACTTGCATATTACTAAATCAGTACGCTTCTTGTTCTCAACATGCCTACTTTCATGTCATTGAATTAGTATGTTCTTTGTTTTCAGCATGCCTATTTTAACAAATACCTATGTGGTTTTCCTATCTTCAATATGTCCACATGTCTGTTCCTATTAACTAAGACTTGTGTGTCCTCAACATGTCTACTTTCATGTCATTGAATCAGTATCTTCTTTGTTATCAACATGCCTGTTTTGAACTAGACCTATGTGTTTGTTTTTAGCATGATTACTTTCATGGATCAGTAGGTTCTTTGTCATCAATATGCCTATTCTATTTGCTAGACCTATGTGTTTTTTTGCTTACAATATGTCTATGTGTCTGCCCCTATGTCATTAGATCTATGACTGTTGTCCTGTTATAGATGTTCATCCCTAATAAACCCCTGATTAAGTCATGGTCTCTATGCCCTCAACTTGCTTGCTTTTATGTGTGACTGTCTGATACCAACATGCTAACCTATGATTGATACAAGACTGTATGTTCACCTAGTTTCAGTTAATGGACCAAGACCATAAGAAACCTTTGCTGATCTAATTGATCTTGTCTGTTGTTGATTGAGTTCAGGGCTAAACTCCTTCTGCTAAATCTAGGCAATGTGAATTCTTGCTTTGTGACTATGTTGCTGTTTTCAGAATATTTCCAACTGTTGTTTTCACTCCTGAACTGTTTTACTCCTTAACTATTTCTACCTTTGAACTGTTTTCACTCTTGGACCCCTGAACTGTTTTACTCCTAAATTATTTTCCTTAAACAGTCACTACTATGTCAAGCACTCTCACTTCTACTCTTAGATTACTTAAGTTCTGCCCCTCCAGTGTGTGTACTGCCTAGAAATCCATGAGATTCCTCCGAACTTTGGCACTCTGGGGTTGGCCCTTCCACACTGCACATAACTACTCTTCTATTTAAAAGGATCTTGGTGTGCGCATTGCCTGGGGTCCCTTAGGCCCTTGGGAACTTTGACGCGCCAGGATACCCTTATTGGACATCATGAGACTATGGCATCTGGGACTGTTTGAAGGCCTGGTATTTCCAGGTTCACTTTGGGCTTATTTCAGGCTCCCTATAGTATAGCTTTATTCATTATGTAATTCATTTATTGTCTGTAATAATAATCCTTGTAAACAGATATTCGAAAAATTAGTAAAAGGGAAGGGGATTCTTATATGATTTTTGTGAGGGAAATCGGGTAGAAATCATGCCTTTAGGTTTACTATGCTTACTTGCATTAGGAATCATGCCTTAGATTTATTATGTTTACTTGCTTTAGAAACAATGCTTTAGGATTGTTTGACATACTAGAAAATATGTTATAGGCTCATCACCTCATTTGTCATGAAATTCTGCTTCTGCATAATCATGATCACCTAGAAATTCTGTTATTAAATTACTGCTATAATCCTGCTTGACAAAAATGTCCACTCGTTATGTGCATTAGAGATCTTGCTTTAGGACTGTTATTGCATTCGCTTTAAAACCATATCTACATCGCATAAATCAGTAACTATCCTGTTTAAAAGCAATCCCAACACCTAGATATCAAGTTCTAGGATTAAATCTATGAAAACCAACTCTGTAATGTTCAGCACCTAGACCAGCATGCCTATAGGACTTAATAAGTTCAAAACTGTTTGTTTTAAATTGATCCTGATTACATTTTAGACAACATGTTTATAGGGTATCTCCGCCTAGGCAAGCCTATAGGTAATTAAAATCTTATAAAAGACTGGAAACTATGCTGCGCTTATTTGTGAACTGCCCAGATTCAACAGATTCTAAAATCAGTAGGCAAACTGATTAGGCCTTTAACGCTTTGCCTTAACTCAATGCTGCATATTCTCTGCTTGTCATGCTCACCTAGATATCCTGTTCTGAGGCTTTTCTAAAGTATTTGAAATCTGTTGTTTGAGACGTGCACTTACTTGCTCTATTTGTGGAGGTAAAATATGAGCCTTTTAACTGTTCTATCTTTGGTCCGGTCCTACGTGTTTTGTTTGTCGCCTAGAATTTTCTCCTTTTAATTACTGTAGGAGAGTCTAGATCCACCTTAACTAGAAGTCCTAAATACCTCCGGGACTATATAAGTAAAGGGACGGGTAATGCACGCATAGAATACATCTTAAGGTTGTTAGAACGCTTTAGGCTATGACCAAGGGGAGTGCAATTGGGTAGTAAAGGATATGATGACCTATGCGCTAATGCCACGTGTAACCCCTCCATTTGAGGAAGGCTTACCGGGTATTGTAGAGATGTGATCCTATAGCCAACAAACGTAGGACCCCCTTTACCCCGTTTAAATAAACTTTATGTGTTTATGTGCTTTGTTTCTTTAATGACTAATTCACATAATTTGAGTTCGGCCGCGACCCACCGTTGTGGACCGCGAGGGGTGCCTAACACCTTCCCCTCAAGGTTATTTCGAGCCCTTACCCAAATCTCTGGTTATGCAAACCGGTTTCATCAGGTATCTGCTCTAGGTGCCCTAACGCACCTTAATCCTTTAGGTGGCGACTCTTCAAATTCCATACCCAATTCCCAAAAGGAAATGAGTTGTTCCTAATGAATGTCGAAACCCGGACTCCGCGAGGAAAAAGGGGACGCGACAGTTGTGAGACTATTTTTACATGACCATTTCTCCTTCAAGTTACCGTGTTTAGGTTGAAGCCTTTTTCCTTATTTCTTCAGCTAGTCTTTCATTGTAGTACTTAGGGAGGACCTTCTAACTCTTGTAAAGTTGCGAGCTTATTATATCGTATCCTATGGAACTTTTTATGTCCTTCATCGCCTATAATTATCTGTAGTTACCTACCTCCACGCCCCTGTGCTTATAGCGTTGCTTCTGAACTAATATTTTGACTGTCTTCCCAGAAGCATCCTCTTTTATATACGTAACACTCATACGGTACCTTTAACTTTCCCAACTCTTATTTGAATATACCTCAAGTATTGGAGAGTTGAACTAAACGGGTTGCTATCAATATGAGAAATAAGGGCCATGACAGGATATGTGCAAGATAGTTATTTGAGATTTAACTCTATTTAAATTCACTTCTAATGTTCTAATTGTCACAACCCAAACCGAAGGGTCACGACCGGCACCCGGTGCCTTACTCAACCGAGTACCAACATAACATATCTTTCTTATCATACTATCACTGGTAACTGGGCCAACATGGCAACAACTCGTAATGTATAACTATAAGTGGGAAAGCACTGCATCGATGAACCATCTTTCTTAAAACATGAACACATACGAGCCGTCAAGGCCTCTGACATATTGTACAAAATGAACCTTTGTCTACAAAGGCTCTAAGAGTATTTGACATCAAATGGGACAGGGTACCGGCTTACCCATAAGTCTGTAGCACAATTCTGACACGATTACTCATAAACTCAGCTGCACTCTGATTGAGGTGGAGTCTTATCGATCCTTCCTTGAATACTAACCTCGCATACTATGAGGGCTCGTCAAACTGATTGTCTATACCTGCAGGCATGAAATGCAACGTCCCCAGAAAAAGGGATGTTAGTACGAAATAATGTACCGAGTATGTAAGGCAACTGAATAACTGAAACTGAACTGATAATATAATAACTGAAAGTAACTGGGAGTCAAAGATAATTTGAAGATATGCTTACCTGCTTATACTGACTCGGCTCTCTCAATATAGTAAGTAAAATAGTTGTCCGGCCCTATAAGGCTCGGTATACATAACTTCTCTGCCATAGTAGGCTCTCTCATAGGCGCTCGGCCATACTAGGATATGTATCTCGGCCATTCTGGGCTCGCTCATAGGCGCTCGGCCACAGTAGGCTCGGTATATAACTTACCATCTGATCAGAGGTTACCCAATAGGGGCCTGCCCACCGATTATAGCTCGATGGAGGTGAAAATACTGTATGTATATATATATATATATATATATATATATATATATATATATATATATATATATATATATATAGGACCTCTTCTCTCTTGACTGGAAGGAGACAATACTCAATTGAATATAAAGTCTCGATAAGGGAGAATACTATAACTTATGAGACTAGGATAATGTATATAAATTCGGTAGTATGAACTTGTCTTTATGTCTCGTTATCAAACACATGTAGTTACTGGATCATGCCAAAATGAAGGAAAGGTTTTGCCTTAGCATACCTAAGCCGATTCTCTTGACAATCTCTCCAACACACGTTGATTGCGACAAAGCATGTAACGGCGGATCGAAGTAGGGGAAAATCCGTATGATATTCTTTGAGAAAGACTGCACCGTACTCCCTTAGAATCGCAAAATGCCGTTGCCATAACATTACGTAGTCTCGTATGATTTTTGTAGAAAAATTCACGTTGCTAACATTTTGAATGAGTTGCTATAGTATTAAATAGTATAACTCATATGAATTTTGCTGAAGGAGATCGTTTATCGTAGCTTTTGCCATAAGCATTTCAATTTGTTATTTTGAGAGATCTTTTACACTTTATATGACTAAGCCACCTCATCCCTTAATTGTGACACCTATCTTAAGCACTTTAAGAGTCACGTTATAAGACTTTATGGGCTGCCACGTTGGGGCCCTTTAGTCTTTATCCAAAATTTCCTAATCAACTTTGATAATCTCCCCACTAATTCAATAATTAACCAATTACCCACATAATGAAGAATTATCTCAACTTACTTAAAATACTATTTACTTTTAACACACTTTATACATCTTACTATCATGGTCATGTGGTACCTTGTATGGCACTAGCCCATAAATACCAGGTATTATAGCTCGGTCCGTACTTTATCCCAAATTGACAAACTTCGACGAAACTCACTTTCCTCAATTCGCTTACCCTCTCACCTTCATGAATTTACTTATCACTTGTTTGAAATAGCATAATATTTGTAACCTCAAAATAATCTCATTCCCGAGCTTGCGTCGATTAACTTACGACGTAACTTTAACATACAAAAATGCAGGATGTAGCATATCATTTCCGAGCTTCCATCAATTTACTTATGGCGTACTTTTACGTACGAAAATATGGGGTGTAACATCATTCCCCCCTTTGGAACATTCGTTCTCGAATGTTGACTGATGCACTTATCATTTTATTACCTATGTCTTCCGAATACTTTAGTACTCTCCTTGCCATCCAGGCAACTGTTCTGTGAATAATTCCAAAGGCCAGGGCGTTCCCCCTTTAGGCCTCGACTTGTGGTTGGAATCCTTCCAATCTCGTAACTGTTGCTACCTTCTGTCATGCAGCCTGTACCACTTTTTCATTGGATGTGCGCCTATGCGTCTCTTCCCTCCAGCTTTTTCCTCTAGATTCTAGCCAATCTCTAGGCCTCATTTTCTTATCATACTATCATTGGTAACTGGGCCAACATGGCCACAATTCGTAATGTATAACTATAAGTGGGAAAGCACTGTATCGATGAACCATATTTCTTAAAACACGAATACATACGGGCCGTCAAGGCCTCTGACATACTGTACAAAATGAACCTTTGGCTACAAAGCCTCTAAGAGTATTTGACATCAAATGGGACAGGGTACCGGCCTACCCATAAGCCTGTAGCACAATTCTGACACGATGACTCATAGACTCGGCTGCACTCCGAATGAGGTGGAGTCTTACCGATCCTTCGTTGAATGCTAACCTCGCCTACTATGAGGGCTCGTCAAACTGATTGTCTATACCTGCAGGCATGAAATGCAGTGTCCCCAGCAAAAGGGACGTCAGTACAAAATAATATACCGAGTATGTAAGGCAACAGAATAACTAAAAGCTGAAACTGGACTGATAATATAATAACTGAAAGTAACTGGGAGTCAAAGATAATCTGAAGATATGCTTACCTGCTGATACTAACTTAACTCTCTCAATATAGTAAGTAAAATAGTTGTCCGGCCCTATAAGGCTCGGTTTATATAATTGTTATGCCGTAGTAGGCTCGCTCATAGGCGCTTGACCATACAAGGCATTGTATCTCGGCCATGTTAGGCTCACTCATAAGTGCTCGACCACAGTAGGCTCGGTATATAACTTACCATCTGATCTGAGGTTGCCCAATAGGAGCCTGCCCACCGATTATAGCTCGATGATGGTGAAAATACTGTAATACTATATATATATATATATATATATGTCGCGCCCCCTATTTCTCACGAAATCGGGTTTATGACATTTGGGAAGACAACTCGTTCCCTTTTGGGAATTGGGTTTAATGGAATTGAAGAGTCNATATATATATATATATATATATATATATATATATATATATATATATATATATATATATATATATATATATATATATATAGAACCTCTTCTCTCTTGATTGGAAGGAGACAATACTCAATTGAATATAAAGTCCCGATAAGGGAGAATACTGTAACTTATGAGACTAGGATAATGTATATAAATTCGGGAGTATGAACTTCTCTTTATGTCTCGTTATCAAACACATGTAGTTACTGGATCATGCCAAAATGAAGGAAAGGTTTAGCCTTAACATACCTAAGCCAATTCTCTTGACAATCTCTCCAACACACGTTGATTGCGACAAAACATGTAACGACGGATCGAAGTAGGGGAAAATCCGTATGATATTCTTTGAGAAAGATTGCACTGTACTCCCTTAAAATCGCAAAATTCCGTTGCGATAACACTATGTAGTCTCGTATGATTTTGTAGCAAAATTCACGATGCTAACATTTTGAATGAGTNTTCCCTAAGCATTTTCAATTTGCTATTTTGAGAGATCTTTTACACTTTATATGACTAAGTCACCTCATCCTTTAATTGTGACACCTAGCTTAAGCACTTTAAGAGTCACGTTATAAGACTTTATGGGCTGCTACGTTGGGGCCCTTTAATCTTTATCCAAAATTCCCTAATCAACTTAGTTAATTCCCTCACTAATCCAATAATTAATCAATTACCCACATAATTAAGAATTATCTCAACTTACTTAAAATACTATTTACTTTTAACATACTTTATACATCTTACTATCAAGGTCATGTGGTAACGTGTATGGCACTAGTCCATAAATACCGGTATTATAGCTTGGTTCGTACTTTATCCCAAATTGACAAACTTCAACAAAACTTACTTTCTTCGGTTCGCTTACCCTCTCACCTTCACGAATTTACTTATCACTTGTTTGAAATAGCGTAATATTTGTAACCTCAAAATAATCTCATTCCCGAGCATGCGTCGATTAACTTACGACGAAACTTTAACATACGAAAATGCGGGATGTAACATCTCATTTTCGAGCTTCCATCAATTTACTGATGGCGTACTTTCACGTACAAAAACATGGGGTGTAACACTAATGATTCTCATGAATTCACTCAATGATTAGATTTAACGTAAGGTAAAGATTCATTTCTCGATTAAATCTGAACTCTACGAGATAAACTAATATGATTCATTATGAAGATATGCAAGAATAAGTTAATGGACTAGTCTTCACGAAAACTTCTCTCGAATATTCTCCTAACTTGGTTTAATCGACAACTCAAGAAGCTCTCTCGATTACTTAAAATAATTACTAAATTAAATCAAACTAAATAATGCAATGATAATCACCAAAATATTCCTCTTTCGATTAAATAAACCGATGAGTAAAGCTGTAAACAAGTCAGTGCTCTATAAACGACTTCATGCAATTAAACAATAGTTAAAATCCCCAAAAAACACTTAAAACACCATATACGTCAAAACCCTAGGGTAGAACTACTCCATAGATATTGAGAAAGTCATCACAAATAAGTTTAAGAACATGCAAAACATCAAAGACAACTTTACAATTCAAACTCTCGTTTTGCATCAATTATTGGAAAGAAAATTGATGAAATCGTGTGTCTTCAAGCTGTGGTAGCTCTCTAAAACTCTCTAGATCGAATCCCCCTTCAAATATCGTATTTACATTGCATTTCTACCGAGTACGGCGGAACCTGAAATAAAATACCCCCTTTGAGCCGAAATAGGATTAACTGGGCGAAGCCCATGCCGCGTTAATGTACTTCTTTAGAAACTTGAATTTTATACTTCTGCTCTTTCATTGCCTATCATAATTAGGCTGATGACCATTTGATTTTCCCATCATTGGGCATGATGTCAGAACGATGTATTAAGCCAACACTTTAGGAATCTGCAATTCAATTTCATTTGTTCTAAGGCACAACGTACCTCACACTATCAGCCACGCCGTGATAGGCAAACTTTATGTCCTTGAGCAATTTCTTCTATTTTTTATATGTATACTCGGTCCTCGACCCCCGAACTTGATCTCGGCTTAACTCTCGAACTTTTACTCAGACTTTAAAGTTCTCTTTTATTTATTTTAGCTTTAAAACCTCAACTTAGCCCAAACTCTCAACCTACAAAGCAGAAAATGCGTAATGAGTAAAAATTATCGATATTTTTGCTCAAACACAATTAAAGTGTATCAAATAATAGGTACAAAGTAGCCAAAAATTCGTATTCTAGCCTAAACACTCCACACTTAGACCATTGTTCGTCCTTGAGCAATCAAACTACACATTAAATTGGAACGACCTTATCATGCAACTCTCCTAACTTGTCATGCCAAGAATATTTAAAGCAGACTAACCATCATACCGTAACATCCTAGCCTCACGAATCAACTCACAGGCACCACATATTTTTCAAAAACCTACTCGCGTACTCTAACACAGAGGCCAAAGACATTAATTTTCCTTCACAAGTCATGGTTCCTCACACAAACAATAGAGAGTAGTTCCGTACACAACAAAGTTCAAGAACAAATAGGAACTCAAAATAGAAAGAACTCGCTCAGTCTCATAAACAAAGTTCATATTCCACAGAAGACGTACCATAGGCTTGCCCATGGTGTAATACTCTACTAAATTGAGCTCATTCAGTCAAGGATAAAGTAGGACTTAATTTGGTTGTAATGTAAGATGCGAAATGGGTATGATACAATTTGGATAATAGTGACTAAACATCTCTTAGCACTTTAATATATAAATTAACAATTCAAACCCCACACTTACGTTGAACCAAACCCAAACCTTCACGACATAATAGCATCAAGCTCCTAATTTTCTTAAGCACAAGCAAGATGAGAACTACCACTAGCAAGGAATCAATTTTTTCTTTCTAATAAATACACAGATTCTCTCTTTTTTTTCTTTCAAAGTTCTACATTTTTTTCTTTCACGCAAATTCACTTGTTTTTTTCAATTCCCTATAAGTGGCTCTCACAAATTTTAAACGGTGCACCTTTCTCCATTTTTCTCAATTCCACTCAAAAATCCAACCATACCTCCACTTAGTTTTACAAGCCCATAACAATGTCAAGTGCTCGAGAGAGGTAAAAGGTTCAAACAGATAGTCAATTCAAACAAAGGAGTCAAGCCTGTAGTGTGGTTGCCAAAGAAATAAGATTACAGGCTCAAAAGGGCTAACTAAGATACACATTAATTTGGTGGGTAAAAGCATATATCTAGCTCAACAAAGAAATGCCTCTATAACATCCTAGACCGAACGAGACTGCTATTTTTCTTTACAAACACACCAGGCAAGTTCTAGACATCAACTGGCATGTGCAGAACATCAACAATAACCTCACACACACATTGACACATAACTTACTAAAGTCCGAATCTATCCCGACTCTCTAGTCAAAGTAGTTAAGTACAGTCAAAATCAAATAATTTAAGGCACCTATAGATGAGTCAATATATAAGCCTAGGTGTACACATGACCGATCTTTTCGAGCATTTGTACTTCATTTTGTGGTTTGAGGTCATGAGTAATTTTATTTGGTATATTATGACTTGCGTGTATTATCGATATTGGTTTTCTAGTGATTCCGGATTGATTTGGAAGAATGATTCTTAGCTAAGAAGCTTTGAGTTGCAAGAGTTGACCAAGTTTGACTATCGTGTATTGATCCTCGGATTGGAGATTTGATGGTTCCGTTAGGTCTGAAAGGGTGATTTTGGACTTGGGCGGATGCCCAGATTTTCATTTGGTTGTTTCTTGAAGGTTTTGACGTTAATTGGCAAAAGTTGGAAATTTGAAGGTTTGGAATATTCATAAGTTTGACCGGGAGTTGACTTTTATATATTGAGTTTGGATCGTTGTTCTGGGAATTAGAATAGGTTTGTTATGTCAAATGGAACTTGTGTGCAAAATTTGAGGTCATTCCGGTTTGATTTGATATAGTTCGGCACGAGTTTTGTAAGTTGAAAGTTCAAAAGTCCATTAACTTGATTTGTTGTGCGATTCATGGTTTTGATATTGTTATGTGTGATTTGAAGCCTCTAGCATGTCTGTATTATGTTTTGGGACTTATTGGTATGTTCGGACGGGGTCCCGAGGGGCACGGGTGAGTTTCGAACGGGTTTCGGACCATTTTGAGTCATGTTGATTAATGCTGGTTTTTGGCTGAGATCTAGTGTCACTGCACCTACGGAAATTTGGGTGCAGGTGTGGAACCGTCGATGTGTCACTCATAGTGCAGAAGCGCAAACTGGAGCTAGGATTAGGAGTCTGCAGATGCGGAGGATTCAACGCAACTGCAATGGCATAGAAGCGGTCTTTTGGGTGCAAAAGCGAGTTGGGCGCAAATGCGGCACATTTCCTCACACCTGCATTGTCGTAGAAGTGGAGTATTTTCCACAGGTGCGATAGGCCGGGCTTAGTAGTTTTCTGCAGAAACGGGGCTTGTGTCACAGAAGCGACGCCGCAGAAGTGGCTATTTGTTCGCATGTGCGAAAAACTCTTCGCAGAAGCTATATATCGAGGCTTTGGTTCATTTTTATCACAACTTGAGATTTGGAGCTCGGATATGGGCGATTTTAGAGTGGAATTTCACCACTTAGATTGGAGTAAGTATTTTTTATTCGGTTTTAAATGTATTCCATGATTCTATCTTAGATTTTAGCATTTGATTGATGAATTTAAAAGAGAAATTGGAGGTTTTTTATCTAAACTTTCCTAAAGTGAATAATTGGATTTTGAACATCTATTCGGAGTCGAATTTGAGTGTAATTAGTATGGTCGGACTCGTATTCAATTGGGTTGTCGGAATTTGTGAATTTTGTCGGATTCCGGGTGCGAGCCCGAGTTGACCTTTTTGTTGACTTTGAGTAATTGATTAAAGATTGGGCCTTTATCGTTTAGGTTTGTTTCCTTTGGCATTTTTTGATGTTTTGAGTTGCTTTTGGATAGTTTCGAGCCGTTCGGAGGTTTATTCGCGTGGGATGGCATTTCTAGAGTATTGTTTGCCTTGCTTGACATTTGATTTGGCTTACTTGAGGTAAGTGTCCTATCTAAACTTGGTTGAGGCACTAGTTGCCTGAGTTATTTGTGATAGCTACGTGCTATGGGTGCGCATATATGTGGGGGTTGATCCCATGTGCGAGAACCGGGGTATTTATCCATGATCGAGGTAGTGCTTAAGTTATGACATGCCTTGAATTGATTGATAAGCCTCACACTATGATGTATCTCTTATTTGTACCCCCTGTTGTGAGCTATTTGAGCCATGTTTGAGGTTGCATAGAGGTTAATCTCCTGATTTAGCCCGATAGCTGCTATTTAGTGATGTATTCACCTATTTTGAGCTATGATATCACACTTGCACATACATACACCTTACCATGTCATTTATATCAGTCCAGGAATATGAAACTTGATATTCTTTGATCATGTACATGTATTCTTGCATATGTGCTTTACGTGTGGCATGGGTTGGAATGGTAGTCTGTGACCACTCTGGGCGGATTGTGATTATTAGCATGTGAGTTGTCCGTGCAACACGTGAGTTGTCCATGCGGTTGTTATATTATTAGCATGTGAGTTGTTCCTGCAGCACGTGAGTTGTCTGTGTGAATCCAGATATTGATATTATTGGCATGTGAGTTGTCTGTGCAGCAAGTGAGTTGTCCGTGTGGTTGATACTATTAGCACGTGAGTTGTCCGTGTAGCACATGACTTGTTCGTGCAGTGTGTGGATACGGATCCTTCCCTCCTAGGGTCACCCTCTTATGTTTCTCTCTTTATGCTGTACATGCGGATCATGAGAAACCGACGGGTTTCTGGTTGATGTGAGCTCTGCGAGAGCTGGTTATTTGTTTGGTTCAGTTACTGAGACTCTGATGTGCTGGGCCTGAGAGCCATGATGTAAATTTTATTTAGATCGGGTTTCGCGCCGCAATGGATTGATATATGGTTATTGCATTTCATCTTTACGTGCAATTTCCTTAGCTATTACCTGACTTATTTGCATATCTTCTTTATTGCTCGATTGTTGACTGAGCAAAACACTTTGAAAAAAATCGTGAGCATCAAGGTGGTTTTATCAGTGATTTTCCTGATTTGATCATATTTCTGTTGTATACTTGTTAGAATTTATGAATTATAGATGTGATAGTGAGTATCATTTATAATTCTTGCTTTTATTACCTCGCCGAGGTTAGTTATGATACTTATTGATTACATGGGGTTGGGTGTACTCATACTACACTTCTGCACCTTGCGTGCAGATTTGGGAGCTGATGTTGCCGTGTATGGTGGGAGCTGGCATTGAAGATGTACCTACCTTTCGGATATAACTACCACTTGTAACTTGGTAGTTTTAGATTTTAAATTCTGTTTATGTGTATTCCAAACAGATGTTGTATTATTTCGTACCAGCATTGTAAATTTAAGTCTTAGTGGCTTGTGGCTTGTACTATCAATCCTTGGATTATTGTATAAAAGTTCACTTAATTCATCATTGATTTCTTATTAATCTCATTTGAGATTGTGTTGACTGTTAGTTGACTTATCTAGCGGATTGGGCTAGGTGTCATCACAGCTAGTTGGGTTTTGAGTCGTGACACTAGGCATCACAATTAAAGCACTCACGCGACAACAAAGTTATGAAAGATTGCCTCCAATTAGCACAACGACACCAGATTCTATTTATTCCTACAAAAGAAAAACTAACTACACCCCGTTCAAGCAAAACGCTTGGAAAAGAACTCCAGCACTAAGAAAAATCAAGGGAAAATTGTTACACTACCTAAGAAAATAAAACAAAAATTAAACAAATTTTTCTTCTTCTTTGACATTAATCCTCAAGAAGACAGTCAAGGAAATCTATCGTCAGAAAAAGTCAAAAGAAAAATTTCAAACAAACAATGACGAAAACACACACAACGATAAGAAGAAGAAAAACAAAAACACATATACATATTTACATCCCCCACCCCACTTAAATTGTTGCATTCCCATGACACACAAGTAAAAACTAAGAGATAAAGGAAACTCCCCTGAATTGTTTTTGTTTTAGAGAACTTATGAACTCAACCGTTAATTATGAATTTATTCCTCATTTTAGCTCTTTGGGATTCTTTATAGAGCTCATTAGGCCAACGTCCCCCGAGGATATCTGCAAGACCCGCTCTTTTCTTTTTTTCTTGGCCTTATTTTGATTGGTGAAATTGTTCTTATAGGATCATCTTCAACTAGTTCCTGCATTTTTTCACAGGATAAATCCATGTATCTTCCTGTAAATAAAATAAAATTCACTTGATCAAGTTTAGGATAAGAAAACAAAGAAGAAAGGTCATTTGAATATTCCTCTAGTATGTCCAAGACCATTCGTTTTTCATTCTCTTCTAGTACAGGTTGTAAATGTGGCAAAGTGGACGGGGGTTGAACTCTTCTTTTATTGCTTCACACTCAACCAAAACCCTATTTTCAATCATCTCAGTTGAATCAGAGTCCTCTTGCAGAGTAATAACTTCTCTTTATGCTCATCCTCTTGGGTAGGCTCATTCTCATAGGGTATCTCCTCTATATATTTACCATCACAATGCAATGAGCTTTCTGAAAATCTACTTACTATTTGACTCACTTGAATAGTCAGGTTCTTAATTTCAAGAACAACAATCCAAACCCGATATATATATATATATATATATATATATTGCAATTATTATCTGAGAGAGTACCGTGTCTTCACTGGAGGAACCAAGTGGTGTATAATGCATTGAAGATGTGATAGATTTTACTTAAATCTTTTGAATATTAATTACCTTATAAATAATCCACAAGTATAGTTTGCTAAGGAAGGAATTTATTTTTAGAAATTAGTAAACTCCGTCAGTTGAGTAACTTGAACTAGTTGAGAATGGCTATAAATTAGACATTAGCAATGAAACTCAAACTGTTATTCTGTAAATTAATTACTTAAACTGTTATTCTGTAAATTAATTACTTAAACTGTTATTCTGTAAATTAATTACTTCAGCTTCTCTAAGTTGGTGTAAGTACTCGGGCAAAATTTTTCTTTCTCTGGTGATATTAGATAGGTATTATTCAAATAAATACTTGTAACAAATAATTGTAACTTAGTGACATTAATTATCTATAAAACCATAAATTGAAAAGGTCAAAACCAATCTAAAAAGCCAAATTGAGAGAACGAGAGTCACCGGAGGCGATGAAGTGAAATTCAAGGTTAGTGCATTTAAATGATACGAAGCTGGTATAAAAAATAAAAAATAAAAAGTAGAACCCGCAACCCGCCCCACCCCGCAATTGTGTTCCCCTGCACCCGCACCGTATAGGCTTAAACCCGTCCTGCCCTGCACCCGCACCGCCCCATTGCCATCTCTACATATGATTATATGTTATCGGAGTTTTTCTAACAATTGGTTACATGAGGGAGAAAAGAGNNGGGGGGGGTCGGGGGGGAGGAGGTAGATAAAGAGAGGGAGCCAATTAGACTAAGATTAGTAGCATTTGATCAAATTAATAGTATTTTGCAAATTGGCTAATATTAAGTAATATTTTTACTTTGGAATCCAAACTGAATAGTTTTGTCAACATAAAACTATGGTCTGTTCGGAAAGCTGAAAAACTGGACGCAGGTTGAGGTTAGCATTAAGGGATTGGTACATAAATAACCGGTCAGATTCAATGTTTACTTTTTTTAGCCCGTATACACACACACATATATATATCCATCGGCTATTTCTATTTTGGATTTTTACATACCTATACATTATTGAAAACTTTATTATCAAAAATGTCCATGTTTAGTTAATTACCCGACCTAAACAAGTTTTGTCTACAAAATATATACATTCCACCTTAAAAGGCTCCCAATCCATTATTTGTGCCTTCAATCAAGGGATTTAGTTACACCATTTTCCTTTTTTCTCTCATCTCTTTCTCCCCATATCTCGAGTAAACGGAGTGCTTTGAATAATAACGAATTTTCCAACTAAATCTGCTACTCTAACAGACTTTGCTCAAAATCCTCTTTCTTACTCTTCTTTTTTGTCTTATTTATGTACTCTTTAAAGTGTCAATAGATGAGCTAACCTCATGTACTAGTAAAGGTAATTACTGGATTGAATGATAATGAATTGGGAATTCTTTCCAACTACCCTGCCCTTCACCAAGGACAAACCTATTGCAGAAAGTTCAAGTACTATTTTAAGATAACCCGCTTTACCCTTAAATTTTATCCTTTAATTAACAAAGATGAATATTATAAATTTTTGTTCCAACCGGTAACTACCATGCCCTTAATTCTACAAAGGAATAAAATCTATTATAGAAGGCTCAAGGAAAATTCGAATTTACCGTTACACCATCTTCTCTTATAATTAAATTCTTGTATTTCCTTTGCTATCTGTTCATATGGATGGGATAGTAGTGGTCGATATGTTAATTTCAATTTCGACAAAATTGTGATAAACTCGGAGTCAAGTTACAACGCATTACATTCAGCCATTACAGAGCATCTATCAATTGATATACAATTACAACTTCCATACATTATTTCTATCCAGTTATATACAACTACAATATCATACCACTTAAATAAAAAATTTATACAATATGTCTTTTGTATATTTTTTATCTGATTTATACATAGTAAAAACAAATTTCATACAACTAATTATATATTATATAACTTATCAACAACTTATCTACAACTTTCATACATTATTTCTGCCCACTTATATACAACTACAATATCATACCACGTAAATACAATTTTTATATAAATTTTATACAAAATGTCTTTTGTATATTTTGTATCTGATTTATACAAAGTAAAAGCAAATTTCATACAACTAATTCTACATTATACAACTTATCTTCAACTTATCTACGATTTTCATACATTATTTCTACTCAGTTATATACAACTACAATATCATACAACTTAAATACAATTTTTATACAATATTGTTCAACTTTCATACAAAATTAAAATTAAAAAAAATATATAAACAACAGAATATAATTTTTCTACAATTTTACTACAACTTTACTACAATTTCTGCAGTATAATGTATGTCATGTCTTCTTCTTAGAGTTTCAATCTGAAATTCAGCCAAAATCAAGTCTAATCTTCACCAAAACACCCTTAAAATTGAGATATAAACTCCAAATAATATTCCAATTGTTTGCAAATAATATTCCAATTGTTTGCAAAAACACCCAATCCAAACAAATAATGGTTTTTGAAAACCCAAATTCGAATTCAAAGCTTCAAAGCTTTTTAATGGCTGTCAATGATGGAATTGCTGCTCTTTTTTCCTTTGCTTTACATTACTGGAATTAGGGATTGAGAGATAGAGAGAGACATTGAGAGAATTCCCAATTGTTTGCAACAACTCCCAATTCAAACAAATAATATTTTTTGAAAACCCATATTCGAATTCAAAGCTGCAAAGCTTTTTAATGTCTGTCAATGGTGGAATTGCTGCTCTCTTTTCCTTTGCTCTACATTACTGGAATTAGGGATCGAGAGATAGAGAGAGACGGAGAGAGAGAGAGAGAGAGAGAGAGAGAGAGAGAGAGAGAGAGAGAGAGAGAGAGAGAGAGAGAGAGAGAGAGACGGAGAGAGAGAGAGCGCATGAGGGAGAGAGAATAAGGATGGGAAATAATTGATTCCTAATATAAAGGGATACTCATTTAATTCCTAAAGTGTATATAATTGATAAATTTGTATATAGGAGGTAACTAAATTGTAACTTGAGTAGGTAAGGTAATAAAGTTTTCAATAGTGTATAGATATGTAAAAATATCTTTCTATTTTAAGAGATTAAGTGGGCGACTATTTGAGTTAATTCTTCTAGCATTTAAAGTGAAAATTAGGGTGAAATTCAAAAATAGCCAGATTTACAACTGGTCGTTCAAAAATAGCCCAATTTCAAAAGTAATACGATATTTAGCCACTTTCATGTAAAGATAAATCTAGAAGCGAAAACACAGTTCAAAACCCGGAAATACTCCAGCATAATATGATGGAGTTCCAGCATAAGTACACTAGAACTCCAGCATAATATACTGGAGTTCCAGCAAGTATACCGGTCCAGCATAATATACTGGAGTTTGGAGCACCGGTGCTCCAGTCTCCAGTATATTATACTGGAGCCAGCAAAGTATACCGGTCCAGCATAATATGCTGGAGTTCATACACAGGTGCACTGAACTCCAGTATATTATGCTGGACCGGTCTCTGCTGCAGCAAAATAGTGGCTATTTTTCATTGACTTGGTAAACGCTGGCTATTTTTAAATGATCAGTCCGAAAACTGGCTATACCGTGCTATTTTAACTGAAAATTAGCGTCCAACCTAAGCCCAACTATAATCTGTAATGGCCCATAGATATGGAGCCCAAGACGAGCTTAGCTGTACAACACTCTAGAAGCTAGCTACATTGACCTTTAGATTGAACGTAGAGCCATTTTAACAAGGAAGTCGTTATTGTCGAAACAGGAATATTTCTGCACAATGTGACAGCTGCGTAAGCTAATTGTAAACTACGTTTCAATTGTTGTACCTTTTAAACTGGCGATAGCCAAATTTTTTGTTTGAAAATAGGAAGTGCCTCGGATTTAAAACACTTTGGTTTCTCCGTCTTTCTTGGAGAGGAACAGTTGCCTGTCACTCACTATACAATACTATAATATACACGTAGTTAGATCCAACCAACAACTTCACATGGTACAAACTACAAACTAACTTTAACTATAATAAAGCTGCACGGCTAGTAATCAACAAAGCCCCTTTTGCAAGTTCTCTGTCATGGCTCGGCCTGTTATTCAATCATCCTCTCTCTGTAACTCCTCCTCTGTGGATCATTCAAGGGTAAAACGATCTCATCTTTCTGCTGCTTTTGTTTCATTTCTTGCTCTTTTGATGTGTGAGTTGACTAATTGGTGCAGATCTTGAGGACCCAGTTGAGATTCATGGGAATTGAGCAACCCCATTTCAGATTGTTGAATTTGCCCAAGTAAGCTTTGGAATCGTGAGATTCTAATTTAGTTTGAGATTGTTAAATTTTGCCTAGTAAGCTTTTTGTATCTCGTTAATCGTCTCTAATGGGGGAAAGTTCAATTCTTTCTTTCTTTTCCTAGTTATCCCAGATTCACTTTCTTCTCGGAATGCAAAGCTTTCACTTTTTTATTTATGCCTTAATAGTGTTTATCTTAGAAATGAGGTATTATATGTGTACCCATATTATTGCTTTTCCAAAAATAAAAATAAAAGTATCTATGTAAGAATTTTGGTATCTAAATTTAGTGATGCGCGATTTTGTATGCTCAAAGATTCGGCGCATGAGAAAGAAATTTAAAAACAACCTAGAAAGAGTTGTTGTTTTGAAGTATCAATTTTGTTGTGTGAAAATTGATAGTTTATTGCAGAGTTCCTTGTGATCATGCATTAAGAGCTTCTAGCTTTACCATCAATATATAAGTTCATGATTGATTTCAGAATATAACTTTTAAGCTGCAGGTATAACTCTGCTCTAAAATTGAAAGCCTTGAAGGAGCCAATGACCCTAACCAAAGAAATGATGGATGAAAAAGAGATGAGTGTTGTGACTGAAATTGAATCGAATGAATTCACCACGTTGAAGCATAGATTTTTGAATTACAAGAAGGACAAATACTTGTAAGCACCATCTGTTTTTTAGCATGCTTGACAGTAAAGGCTTCTTTTCGTTTGATTTTTGTTTCCTTCATTTGGACTAGGAAAAATTTGGAGCATTTTCAAAGTCTTGCAGAAACACAATCACCAAAGGTAACTTTCTTTCACCTTTTAGACATTTTCTTAGCATGGATTTTGTGCTGGTACTCAATTTTGATGTTACTCGGAAATTAATGAGACAAGGAATTTCCCTTTCCCTTCCCCTTTCCCTTGTCTAGTTTAATAATGGAAAGAGGACGGAAAGTGGAGAGAACACAAAAAAATTCTCTTATTTTTCTCTTCCTTTTTCCTTCTATTTTTCCTGTCTGTACTTTGTTCTTCTTTTCCCTTCCTTTTCCATATTACAATTCATAAAGTTATTTTTGTGGTCATGTGTTGAAGATCTCAACTGACAATTTGAAGGGCAGTTTATGGTAATTTCTTGTGCAGACTCTCGGGTGTGTCCCTCAAACATACTTGGATTTCAACCAGGAGAAGCCTTTGTAGTCCGCAATGTGGCAAATCTGGTGCCTCCCTATGAGGTGATGTATACTGGACTTGCACTTAACAAATGTCGTTTTCCTTGTTGGTGAACAAGCGTTGCTTTGCTAAGGATGTGTATTAACAATGCTCAGCATAAACGTTTGCAATTTTCTTCTTGTGCAGAATGGTCCTTCAGAAACAAATGCAGCCCTTGAGTTTGCCGTTAATTCTCTCAAAGTGAGTAGTATTTGTACAACAATTCTACAATGTGCTGTTTCCTTTTATATTCTACTGAGATGCCTGTTTCTATTATCTTTATGCTTTATTTGGGTGATCAGAATTTGTAGAATATGGAATCGAGTTAGTTGAGAAGTGATATTCTAAACAGGATGTTGCGATGGCGTAATTCCGAGACCTTCGATTTAACTGGACTGAAACTCCTTGACATTCTAAAACATGATTCTGATGATGGATTTACTTTATTCACCTTGATATAAATTATGTGTTATAAGTCATAAAAGTTCCAAAACACAAGGGACACTTGCGATGATGAGATTATTTACTTTTGGTCATCACCCATGAGATTGAAGTTCCTATTCAAATTCCTCTAATTTTCTACTTGCTTCTCTTTGGTTCATGCCCTCTTTTCTTATATTTATTTTTTATCTTTTGGGAAAGGGAGTGGGGACTTGCGGCGATTAGTCTCTCATCTTTTCTTTTCTCTCAAGTTTTCGGGTTTGTCTTCTTTTATCTGCAGGTCCAAAACATATTAGTCATTGGTCACAGCCGCTGTGGAGGCATTCGTGCCTTAATGAGTATGGACAATGAAACACCTTCAAGGTTTGGCTAGTCTATCTTCTTACTAAGTTTTGTTAGAGGCTCTAACAAACTAATTTCTTTATGAAATGCCGTAAAATAGTCTTGCTGTGTAATAAACTCTTCTATTGTTTTGATTCCTTGTAGCTTCATCAGAAGTTGGGTAATAGTTGGAAAGTCTGCACGGGCAAGCACAAAAGCTGCTGCTTCCAACCTCTGCTTTGACCAGCAATGCAAGCACTGTGAGAAGGTGCAGTCTCCTTTCCACACTTCATTTACGTTTTTGTTATAATGCAGTTTAAATACACTTGAGATATAACCACCCAAAATCATGCCATGGATAAAGAGGGTGTGGTCTTTCTCCTTTCTGATCACTGGAATACATGTATCTTCCTCTTTCTTTTGGCTAGAAATTCCATACATTTTGCACGTATTAATTATTTCTTCATAATTTCTTTTCCCTTCAGAAATAAAACATGACTAGTTTCAGAGTCACATGCTCCACCTGGTCCTGCTAATTTGGATTATATGCAATATATAATACTGAATGCTTCTTAGCGCGAATTCATGTGTCAGTGTTTTCAAAATAGAGTTCTGAGTGTTGGTGTGTGCATGCTGATGCTGTACAAGTTTGCTGGATTATGTGTATTTTGTAGTTGGAATGGGTGGCCTAATCTGGAATGAGGAATTCGAAATTGCAGTTAGACATTGTAACTTTTAGATTTTTCTGTATGTATGCATGCACAAGCTATTCTGAGTATTGACGCAATGCACATACTTGTACATCCAGGAATCAGTCAACTGCTCATTGATGAATTTGTTTACGTACCCATGGATTAAGGACAAGGTGAATAAAGGGGAGCTCTTAATTCATGGTGGCTACTATGACTTTGTCGACTGTACTTTTGAGAAGTGGACTCTTGAGAACAACTCTCAAGTGGATAATCAAGTCTCCATCAGAAACCGGGAATTTTGGTGCTGAGACTCTTCTAGTCCTCTGTTTGTGTTGTTGTATCAAGCAATTACCTGTAATACAAATCTCATTGTTTATCCTTGTTGACAAACTAAATGTTGTATAATTTTCAAGTGTGAACTCTATTTGCCACTTGTATTGAAAAAAAAGGATAAGTTTCCTATATATAATTTGTTCCGCTAGTATCAGTTTACATGCCTCTATGCTTCTTGTCTACAGTTATTACCCAGACAAATGCTATGCGCAATGTAACTGGCCCTTCTGGTTGTCAGGATTTTGAAATGCTAATTCGAGGAGTTTTTTTTTTTTTTATCCGTGGTTTCCGGGCATCGCTTTGCGAACCCGACTAGCTCTACCCACCGGGACCCGCTGTTTCAATGCGTGCACCACGGTTAGTTCCACGGGGCCCTGGAGACGCGGCCGGTTTGTAATGCCTCCAGTGGCCCTGCGGGGGCTCGAATTGGCGACCTGAAGGACTTTGTCCTCAGGCCTTTACCAGTTGAGCTACCCCTCAGGGTTAATTCGAGGAGATTGGTTCTTCCAAATTCTTAGAGAACTTGTATATATTGTGAATATCATTTGGTTTGGGTCCGCTATTTTCATTTTTAAAGAACCAGCAATGCCTTGTTTATGTCATTTTTAAAGAACAAACAACTCGAAATTACCTTCTCCAGGCTTTGTACGTTCATCCTTTCTCTCCCTACAGCTTTAATTTGGAATAGAACCAAAAAGAGACAGAAGTACTATTACAACTCCATCAGTTTAGAGGTGACAGAATTTGGCTTTAAGTGCATGAAAATCTTTATTGCACTGCAGACCTATTTGACCTTAAATGCATCTGAACTGCAATTTTTGCACTTTAGACTTAATTAGCCTTAAGTGCATTGCACTTTAGACTGTTTTTTTCCAACTTCAGACCCGATAAGTATGAAGTTGAACAGTGGGTAGCCTAGCAAATATTTGTGCAAAAGTGGATATAACTTCAATTGTGACATCAAAACTGAGTATAGATACAAATGCCCCTCGGAAAAGCTCATAGCCATATGGACCGGGTTGTAAGACAATGCAACAAAGGGATAGATCAACCCTCTAGCAAGAGCCCTGTTGATATCAGGCTTCTTTTTGCTGCTTCTTGTTTTGCTTTCCTTGCATAATATAAACGTTTTCTTACCAGTTGACTCCATTTCGTTTTTCTAGATAATGTCAAGGTAGACATTGATTGTCAAAATCCTTGCCTACATAAGAGTCTGAACACAAGAACAGTGACAGATTCAACCATGGGTTGACAGATCGAGAGAACCTAATATTTTGAGGTCGGACTCTATATAATGTATGAAATAAGTACCGATTGAATTAGATATATACGTTAAAAATAACTCTATCAGCTCAGAACCCACAACATTTAAATTCTACATTCTCCACAGAGTCTGAAAACCAAGTTATACTATGAGAATTGACTGCATTTGACAAAGTTAGCCTCCAGAAGTTAGAAATGTTCATTCTCTTGCTGATTATGTTTGGCATGTCTCGTGGGACAAGTATATGATGAATTTCAACAACAAAACAATTAATTTGACTCTTGTACTTTTAGAAATATGCAATGTTCTCAACTACATACAACCTTCTAAATTGTAACACTGCATAACCATAGATTCAAGAAGAAATCATTCTAGAGCCTAAGAATCAGTTGTACACACATTACTCAAATTGCATGATCTTTCTTGCAATATCGAGCATATCTGGTCTATTTTCTCCCTTAGCCTGGACACATCTTAAAGCGATATTAATGAAAGCTTGTAGCTGTTGATGATTTACAGTCGATTCGTTCAAGATTTTAGGGTCCACGATCTGCTTGAATTGATCGTCCTTATGAATATGGTCATTTACATAATTCACAATGTGTTCTGGATCATCTTCATTGGCCCTGCATATAGGACCCTGTCCATTTAAGAGCACCAGTAGAAGCACACCAAAACTATAGACGTCGGTCTTTTGAGTGACAAACCTTGAAGATTGGTACTCTGGATCCAAATAGCCAGGAATCCAAATCAAGTCATCTTCCACTTGCAACTCTCCAGGAGGAAGAGAAATAACAAATGAGAAATCAAACAGTTTGGGAACACAATGATGGTCCAAGATAATGTTATGGGGATTCAAGATCCTGTAGATAATGGGAGTTGGAAATGCAGTGTGTAGATAAAGAATTGCACTGGCAATGCTTTTGGCAATCTTCAATCTACATTTCCAACTTAACAATTTATCGCAATTGGGGTCAAGGAAATTAGCGAGAGTCTCAAATCTGGCATCCTCATACACTAGTGCTGGATATGTGAATTCCAAACAGCAACCTATAATCTTCAAAACATTCCTATTTCCGCTCATTAGCGATGTGACTGCAATGTCACGTACAGCTCCAGCAAGAATGTCAAAGTCGGAATGTGAGGCAGGGTTACCTGCAAAGGCGGATCCAAGATTTTAATTTAATACAACTATACCTACTACCACTACTTTGTGAACCACATATATGTAAGCTAAAAACCATACTAGCATAGATAAAATTATGAATTAATTTGAGAAGCCACATGGTTGGTTACCTGGAATATTGATGAACATTTTGACCAAGATAGAGCGGCCTAGCAGAGTTCCTCTAGAGATGTAACCGTAGGTGCTAGCATGGACACGTCCAGCGAAGTTGTTTGTGGCCTTAACAAGTTGTTGAGCACTGTAACTAGGGATGGGAATGTCATATGTTCCACTAGAAAAAGAAATAAGCTCTTCCAACAGCGCACTTCCATTTTGTAGGAACAGATTTGCGACATCTTCTTCTTCTTCCTTCCTAAGTTTCTTCAAGACTGACCACATCTTCCTTATGCAATCCATGGCTAGCTGGGTAGACTAGGAAAAATCTGCCCAATTTGGGGCGTTGAAAATTTGATCGAATCTATACATTTACGCGTTTCTAGATTCTAATAATTTGGCAGACAACTTTGACCATTAAAATACATGGAATTAGGAGTCAAACAGGCGAATCGGGTCGGATATGGTTCGGGTCGAAAATAAAAATGGATAAATTATCCGACTCGACCCATATTTAATACGGAGAAAAAACGGGTTAACCGACAATAATATGAGTAATCATATTATCCATGACTTGTTGCATATGATCACTTTTGGGAGAATTCTTAGTCTCCCTGACTTGAGGAACCCCCTATTTGAGGCTTTACAAATGTAAAAGCTAGACACATTCATTATCCATTGGTTTTGGTTATCCATTTTCTAAATGTATAATATGGTTCTTATTCATATTTGACCCGTTTTTAAAAAGTTCATTATCCAACCCATTTTTTAGTGGATAATATGGGTGATTAACTGTTTTCTTTTAACCATGCCATCACTACGTGGAATAGATTAGGTGAGAAGGTGTATATAACTTGCTCATAGAGTAGGTGTTTATACTAAATCAAATTAATTCAACATATTTAAGTACTTTATCTATCCCAATTTATGCTACACTTGACCAACATTTTAAGACGTATTTTTTAATCGTATTGATATAAGAAGAATTACAATTTATAGTACTTTTCATATTATTTTTAAATATCTAAATTTTAATTTAAAATATTGGGTTAATCTAATCTAGTTTAATTTCAAAGATAAGTCAAATTGATTTTTGATATATGTGTCACGTTAATTGGGATGAAAAGAGTAACAAATTAAGATGAGAATTTATATTTAAATTAGAAAATATATGTAACCGACAAATGTATTTTTATTGATTTGATGTATATGTAAGTGTTTCAGATGTATGCTGCCTATTGTTAAATTATTTTCTAGTATAAATATGATTTTAGTCCTTGAGTTATAGTGTAATTCCAGTTTTGATCCTTGTGTTATCTCACTTGGCATTTAAACCTTCAATTAAGTCATGTACATAATTTTATTCCTTTAGAGTTAGACTAATATTAAAAATAATGGAACTAATATTTTTATAAAAAATATAAAAGAAAAGTAAGAAAGCCTCCTTCACCGGCGAGGACACTGCAGCCGATGAAGTGACTCGTCTTAAGAGCTCTTGCCAATGTTGAAAAGAGAGATTTTGATGAGTATTGAGAGCTCATCCAATGGATCTCGACGAATTGAAAGATAGTTTTGGTAAAAATTAAACCCACCACGTGGACCGATTGAACCGTATCAAATAAGTTACGGAGGAAGATAATAAATGATGAAAAGTGCATATCTTTTAGTATATTTGTATATTAATTCTTGTGTGAGTCGTGGGAGATTACATGATTTTTGAAGTGAAATATACTCATTATGTGTTTCTTATGTGTAGGAACGAGTTTGGATGATAAATGATCAAAAGATGACAATTTGACACAAAAAGAAGAGATGGGAAGAATTGGGAGCTCGTCCGATTTCATGCGTGGCACAAAAACGGCCGCGAAAAAGGAGAAAAAATGAAGGCACAAAACAGCGAAGCGAAGCGAAGGCACGGATCGCTTCGCGAACTGGAAAATTGCTAAAGTTGCATCCGCATCTATGGTCGAGTGCTACGCGAAGGCAGACGTGCCCTCCAGTTCTCCTATCCGATTTTGGATTGCCTTGGACGGCCCTCCACCCTACCTAGGTCATATAAATACATCCTAAAACTACTTTGGAATGAGAGAAGACTTTAGGGGGGCAAGAACACGCTAGGAGCAAGAAGGAGAAGATTCAACTTCACGTTTTTTCCTCTTTCTTCCTCTATTTCCATTATTGGTTATGAATTCTAGTATTGTAGTTTTGCATACTATTATGAATAGCTAATTTATTATCTAGGGTTTTGATGGAACTTTTTAGAGGATGAAGTCTTGTTATATTTTTATATAATTGAGCCATTGGATTTTCCTACTCGTTCAACTACGTGTTTGTTGTTGTTGTTTGATTGACCATCAATTGACTGTGCCTATTTAGTATGTATTGCTTGGAAAATGGTACATATTTAGGTATTTGTTGAACAATATCACTCCTAACGTATGTGAGTGATCAATACAGAGGGTTTAAAGGTAGGATTAGGAATAACGAAGCTTTGGTGCGATCTTAGTGACCGGTGCACTAGTGCCAGCTAGCGTAGTTTGGAAGAATATGTCATAAATTGTGGTAGTTGCTCGGAAGAGAATACGACACCTGAAGTACCCACGATTGGTAGAGAATAATTAGGTGAAATTATAGAAGACGTACCGGGAAGGATTCCGACAATTGGGAAAATCATATCTCTAGACCTCCTTAATCTTGTCTCCAATCCTTATCCTTGTTAATTGATAGTTTTACTGATTTCTACTATTTGTTAGTTAATTAAATAAAAATAAATATTATAATCTTTATAATTAGGAAATTATTTGGACTTGTGTTTCTTAGCGATATTGAACAAATGTAGCTAAGCTTTAGTTTTCTGTGGGATTCGACTCCGGACTTGTAAACCGGATTATATTTGCAACGACATTTTAATTCTTTTTATAAGGCATAGTTGGACGTGATCAGAAGCCTATAATGACGTGGAAAGAATATGAAGAACACTAGGTACCAAACACAATGACACCGTAGATATTAGTCTCGTAACAGACTATAACGAAACTACACCAAATTCGGTACAAAGAATCAGTCATAGACACGAAGGTGAAGAGTATCAGCCAATCCCAGATTAAGCGGGATTTGCTATTACTCCCTCCGGTCCAAAATAAGTGATTTTTTGGTCTTTTTCTTGTGGTCCAAAATAAGTGATTTTTTCATATTTCAAGAATGAATTAGTTATTTTTTTCCTACATTGTCCTTGAAGTAAATGGTGTTGAAATATGTGTTAGGAGTGTTTATGTGAGATAGTAAAGGTTAATATGGTCAATTTCATTGCTAATTAATGCTAAAAGGTGGATTTCTTAATTTGTGTGAAAACATTCAAAAAATCACTTATTTTGGACAGAAGGGAGTATTATGCAGTTAGTTACGAGTCAATAATGTAATAAAAAGTAAACGCAATTAATGAACATAACGGGTAGGCATTGAATGAGATAAACAGTTACGAGTGAAAGAGATTGCTATTTAAACCCCTATTCCCAATATTGTATCACATCTGAAAAATTTCTTATTATTCTCGCGATCATAGCATTTTATATCTGGTAATTCAAGATCCGAGTGATACAAGAGAAGAGCTATTCTCATTAATAAGAATTTTCTTTTCTTTTACTTTATTCCTTTATTATTACGTTCATTGTCTATTCAATTTCATATTTGTCTTATCTGGAGAAGTGAATCAAATCTGTTGTTAGTGCACAAAAATATAAATTCAATTTCTTTGACCTACAAATCTAATTTTGGGTTAAAATTTTTGATTCCGCTGCTGGGATCTGAACAATTTATTTTTTCCATTTACTTCCATTTATTTATCTGCGAACAAATTATGTGTGAAATTAGTCAAACTAATCAATAGGAGAGTAGTCGAGAAGTGACACCACAAAAGTCACTTGAGAATTCACCATGTCAACCCCGAAAAAATTCACCATTAATGTCACGATCCAAAATCCCACCAAAGGTCGTGATGGCGTCTAACTGCTCGCTATGCAAGCCAACACAATAACAATCACAATTCTAAACCAGATTAACCAGATCTTAACAAAATTCTCAATATGATAAGAAGCAGGAATAATCTCAAACTGATAACAAGGTAAAACTATATGAGGCAGGGTCTAAACACGACCACAACGGCCTATACAGCCCCAAAATCCAGTGTCACTACATCAAGAGCATCTAAAAAGAGTAACAAATGTCAACTAAACAAACATCTATTTGAAAAAGAAAACAAGGACATAAATAGGTAAGTAGGGAGGGGACTTCATGTGCTGCGGATCAGATCAATTATAGCAATGTACCACGAATTCTCCAATATTTTGATCCTACTCAACTCAATGGTACCGCCAATACCAGTCGCAGAACCTGCACAAAAATGTGCAGAAGTATAATATGAGTACACCACAGTCAGTACCCAATAAGTATCAAGTCTAACCTAGAAGTAGTGGCGAGGCCATAGGCAACGAGATACTTACAATACAGATATAAATAACAAAGCCTGAAACTGAAACATTAAATCTCATCATGGTCAACAAGTATTCAAATATGTCAGACAGTCGAAAGATATAAAGTATGATTTTCCAACTTAAGAGATAATCGTGACGTTATTCAGATATGGTATTTAAAGATGACATGCTTCAATCAACGGAGTCAAGTATCCCAACTAGATAAATCAAAGACGTCTATACATGCTAAAGACTCTATTTATTTCCATGACTGCAACAAGATTCATGTACCTCGATACAAAATCTATGTATCCCAAAACAAAATCCATGTATCATAATAACCCGATAAAAAAACTATATACCGACCCGATGCACTATTCATGTATCGACCATGCTCGCAGGGCCCAAAGTAACATGGGTAATTACCTGACTATATAGGGACGATACCAAATCCAAGTGCAAAAATGAGCTTAATAGCTCAGTTATAGTTAAATATTCGCTCATCATGTCTTGTGCCATAACTGTATTTTAACCGCACGACCTTACCTTTCGTGCCACAATCTAGGTCCAATTCAAGTATCTGAAAATATTACATATGCATGTGCCCAAGAATTAATAGATAACAGATGCACAAGGACTATATATTATTATGTGGATATGTGCTCGTGGAATTTCTATATGACTACGGATGATTCAAGCAATTCATCATATCAAGAACAAATTCTCATACCTTCATAAATAATCATAAACCTATGTATGGTCTCTAACATGAATAAGAGAGCGAACATAGTCATATAAGTCTAACAAATCATGAAGCAAATGAGCACATATTTAAACCATACATAAAGTATCTCGATTCTACCCCTGGTATGATATAAATTTGTTAAGTGCATATACACTCGCCGCCCCGTAAGTACTCTATACCATAAACACATAACAATCAAGTCAAAATGATAGGGGTTTCCCTCTTAACGAGATTAGTGAAGAGACTTTCCTCTTCCCGGGCTAGCTTCAACCACAAATCACGTCAAACCTCGTTCTAACTCTCCAATCACACAAATCCAAGATAAATATCATTATAGAAAGTAAAATAATGCTATAGGAAGCGATCTCAAATCATAAAGCTTCGATCTTTAATGAATTTCTAAAAAGTCAACAAAACTCAATTCGTGTCCACATGCCCAAAATCCGAATACAATACCAAAATCCGATTATCCAAAACCTGTCGAGTCCAAATATACAATTAGTTTCCAAATTTGGGTCCAAATTGATGGTCAAAACTCTAAAATATACTCTTAAAGTATAGACAAAAATCCCCAAATTTCCTTTCAAAATTCTATGTTTTACATGCTGAAATCCATGTAGATCCTTGAAATACAATCACAAATAGGTAGAAATCACTTACCCTCTTGCCATGTATGATGATCCCCATGAAAAATTGCCTTTCTTCATGTCTAGGGTTCAAAATATGAAATAATGGGTAAAAGTCCCCGAAATTACTTCTTAAATAATCTGCCTAGAAGTACCGTTCGTGAACATGGCACAAGACTCACATTTACGAAGCACAAATGTTGTTGTCTATAAAATGATCTACGCGATCGCGTCTGAGCCTCGGTATCGTGAAAGCCATCTAACCAACACAACACGAACGCGAGCTCCACCTCACGAATGCAAAAGCCAATGAGCCACCCAGCCTCCTCCGACTCTATGTAAACACGACAAATGACATGCGAACACGGAGTCCTATCATCCAACAGTTTGCGAATACAACATCGAAAATTATCCAAATGCTTAAAACACTCAAACAACATCAAACTATGGACCGAAGATCAAAATCATTCTCTTAACTTCTAAAAATTCTAACTTCGTCGAACTCGTCTGTATCAGACATAGACATTCCAGACCACAACCAAACTTTGTACACAAGTTTTAGTCAGCTAAATGAACCTGTACAAGGTCTCAAAAATAAAATCCAATTCCGATAACACTAAAGTCAAATTTCGATCAAACTTATGAACTCTCCAATTCTTCAATTTGCCAACTTTCGACAAATAGAGCCAAAACCTTCTAGGAGCACTCAAATTCAAATCTGAACATATGCCCAAGTCCAAAATCTCCATATGAACCTATGAAATTATTAAATTCCGATTCCAAGGTCGTTTACTCAAAAGTCAAACCTTGGTCAACTCTTCAAACTTAAGGCTTCCTAATTGAGAAAAACGCTATCAAATCAATCCCGAACCTCTTGAACATCAAAACGAACCATTCACGCAAGTTATAATATATTATATGAAGCTGTTCAAGGCCTTAAATCGCTGAATGAAATACTAAAGCTCAAAACGACCAGTCAGGCCGTTACATTCCCCCCCCCCCCCCACTTTGTTATACCCAACGTATTCGCACATGAGAGTACGTCGTAAGTCAATTGATGTAAGCTCATAAATGAGATCATCGTTGACAGTACATAAAGTAAGTTAATCATGTTACTATGGAGGTTACACATATTTATGATCATGAATAACAAGTACCAAGAGGGTTGGAAGGCGCAGAAGCTAAACAAATTGAAGAAAATAAGTTTCATCGAAAGTTGACAGGTTGGGAATGTTATAAATTTTCTTTTGGGGTGATACTAGGGTGCTTAAAATGATAAGGAGGTTATGTTATGATTTATTTTAGTCGTATTATAGTCGTGTGTTACGTTTCGATGTCAAGCGAGTTGTGAAAAAAAAGTTGGCAAAGGTCATCACTTGTTACATTCGTAAATATGCTGAAAATTAGGTCAAACGTACCTCAGCTTTTATCCCAACATACTTGGAATTGCATGATGATGAACCTACTAAATTGAATATCTACGAGTTTAGCTTCTAATGCATTAAACCATTAGTCAATGCGATATAAGAGTAGAGAGATATTTGCACTTTCGCAAGACTGCGCAAAAAGCTCCCTTGGGACCCACTTAGGCGGTTGTCGACCTACTTCACTTTAAAAATGATTTGGACGACCTTTATTTATCATTTTTTGATCCAAATTCGTCCCTACTCTCCTCCTCACCCTCCTAAATAGATACCATAAGGTTTTGAAGTGGAATCCAAGTGATTACACCATATTTCACCATCAAAAGTTAGTTCTAGTGAAGAACAACACATCTTTGAGGTTTTATTGTCATTGAGGATAGTTGTGGGCTTTGTTTGGCTGAAATTTTAATTTGTTGCTACTGCTTAAGGTGAGTATAACACCCTACTAATCATGCTTTAGATAATACTTGGATTAGCTTGAGATATTGTTATTCTTGATGGGTAGTTTTGCAAGTTGCTCTTATGAACTTTAAGTGGTTGGAAATTATGGGAAATAAATTGGCTATGATATTTATAGTATGATTATGTTGGTTTACATGTCAAGCTTGTTGAGGAAATTGGTATCTAGAAAAGGAAATGGCTATAAAGCACTTGGAAGTTGTCCATAATGATATTATCTTGTGTTAGGCAATTTCGGGTAACTTTGAAATTGAGTGGAAGGTTGAAAATATTTTAAAAAGTATTGGTTATTATATTGGATATATTACTAAGTTCAAGGACGAATGATAATGGGGCTGAAGGGTGATAAAAAGATTCAATCCAAGCTTGCCGCTCGTCGTGATATGTTAATGACTTGTTAATGAAATATTTGTACCCTATTGTTCATGTTGTTCTTTTGTATTGCTCTGGTTGTTGTTGTTGTTGGTATATGGTATTGGAGGAGGCCCTTGTTACATGGGAGATGTTGCCCGAATTTACACTCAGCGTGAATTGTAAATCTCCTTATGCTATGGCAGATTAAGTTGAGTTGTTTGAAGAGTTGCTTGGAAGGTATAAAGGACTCAATGAGGTTAAGGTATGTTAATGCTAAAGATTTCCTTCATTTTGGCATGATCCCGTAACTACATGCATTTGATAACAAGACATAAAGAGAAGTTCGTATTCCTAAATTTATGTACATTATCCTAGTCTCATAAGTTATAGTATTCTCCCTTATCGAGAATTTATATTCAGTTAAGTATTGTCTTCTTTTAGTAAAGAGAGCAGAGGGTCTATAAATATATACAGTATTATAGTATTTTTACCACCACCGAGCTATAACCGATGGGCAGGCCCAATTGGGCAACCTCTGATCAGATGGTAAGTTATATACCGAGCCTACTATGGCCTAGAGCCTATGAGCGAGCACAGAATTTTCAAGATACCGAGCCTAGTATGGTCGAGCGCCTATGTAGGAGCCTACTACTGTAGAGAAGTTACACGTACCGAGCCTTATAGGGCCGGACAACTATTTTACTTACTATATTGAGAGAGTTGAGTCAGTATTAGTAGGTAAGCATATCTTCAGATTATCTTTTATTCCCCGTTACTTTCAGTTATTATATTATCAGTTCAGTTTTAGCTTTCAGTTATTCCATTGTCTTACATACTCGTACATTATTTCGTACTAATGTCCATTTTGCTAGGGATGCTGCATCCGATGCTTGCAGGTCCTGATAGACAGCCGGATAGACCTTCACAGTAAACAGAGCCAAACATCAGCCTGATTGGTGAGCTCCACTCCCTCGAAGTTACCATATCTAGACTTCGTAGTCCATTTTATATATACATGTTAGATGGGTAGGTCGTGGTCCTGTCCCGATCATGATACAGTTCTGTTATCTCTAGAGGCTTGTAGATGAGTCTTGTATTTTTGTATATCAGTATTGTGGCCTTGCCAGCCCTGTGTATATTTTCAATTTGTATTGCTGGTTGTAGACATTCATGGCGGCCTTGTCGGCTTGCACAATTATGTATATGAGCTTTTGGGTATGTTTAACTCTCATATGAAAGAAACATTATTTTTAGATGATTCAGAATATGGCCACGTCGACTATGTTGAGGGCTACTCCTCTAGAGTTCACAGTTATAGAGTGGTACGCTCGGGCCGAGTATGGCACCGGTGCCGACCACGCCTCCCTTAGTGACAGTTGGGGCGTGACAACCTTGGTATCAGAGCAGTTCTATCCTAGGGAATCTACAAGTCATGTCTAGTAGAGCCTTGTTTATAAATGTGTTGTGCACCATATTATATAAACCGGAAGCTACAAGGCATTTATGAGTATGTTACCCTTCTTTCAAATCCAAATCGTGCTGTAGAGTTGAGTCATAAGGGTTTGAGTATGTTTTCTAATGATACAAAGATGTTTGCCATAAAAAACATTACAACTAGCCAGAGGTCTAATTCAGTAGCAGGTAAGGGCACTAGTGGAGAGAGAGTTCTTGACAACGTGGCCCAGTTTGAGGCCCTATCCGATTGTGCATACCAGACGTGCAAATTTCCTGCTTAAGACCATAAGACGAGAATATCTAACATCCCCCGAATAGCAGGCCATGGGAGTATCAGAAGGTAAAAGTATAAGTATTAACAGGTAAAAGAAGTAAGGTAAAGAAGGGTATGAGGTACCAAGTTAGTGAGGATTATCTGTATTTAAAATTCAGGTAGATAAATATAAGCATTCTGGGCTACCTTCAACAATAATAGAGGTATGTACAATTGGCCATACCCATCTCAGTTATTCCATATGGAGCTAAGAGATCTAGTTTAAGAGAAAGATCCAGCTTGTGTTAGAGCGTCACGCCCAGACTTCGGGGAGCGTGACCGGCGCTCACCCGAGTGGACCCGGTCGAGCAAGCCTATTAGACACTTTCTACCCAACCCGCTATGACCAAGAGAAGGCGCGTTTCCATTAGCTTAAACAGTAGAAGGGTCATATATATACAACATTACTAATTCATTTCATTTTACTACATCTTTGTTAAGTTCCCAGCATACATACACTTTACAATTTAGTGGAACAAGAGTCCAAAGCACAACATGATCTGCCTGACCTTTCTAGCACCCATACACAACCCACGTAATGTCTATGGAGCCTCTAAAGATACAAAGATAGTTATTATAATGCCGATGACAAGGACATGGCTATACCTCAAAGTGTGGTAAAAATATGAACAAGAGATACAATACATGACCCCAGGATGAAATGGGGCTCACCAAGACTGTTGAGAAGAGGATGCACCACTAGCTGCGATCAGCATTGCCTGCTATAGAACCACCTACATCCATTTAAAGATGTAGCGCCCTGGCAAAAGGGACGTTAGTACTGTCGAGTAGTACTATATGTAAAGCTAAAATACCATCTCAATAGAATGAACAATGATACAAGGGGGAAAACAGTCATGATGCACAATAAGAGCTTCAAAAAATATGAAAACATCAAGTAAGGATCACATAATTTCTCAATCAAATTCCATCTTAGTAGGTTGGGTAATCTTTAGTACCATATGCCACAATTCGCAATACCACAGTGTTCTTACACGGAGTCTGATCTCGACCCGATCGGCTAGGTCATGACATCAACCATATCCACAAGTTCAATCATCATTTCCAGCACAGTTACCACCATGTGTGCGGCATGGCGTCCGGTCACGGCCCGGTCGGCTAGGCCATCTCACTTGAGACATCATCCATTCAATCTATCATCACACTTCGTATCTCTTTCTCATCTTTCAATACATCGGCACGTGTGGCCTCATTTTATTAAGTCGTTCTTGGCACTTGGCCATATTTCAAAATTCAAGTTTCCCTTTTTACACATTCAATAAATCGTTAGGAACAATAAGGCCTATCATGTAAGGCATTTGTACACATAAGGGAAAAACTTGGAAAAATCCTAAGCACATAGAGACTTTTCATACAAATTGGCATAACAACCATTATTCTATTTTTGACATGAAGTCTTAAACTTTCTTAACACATATTCCGCATTTTCTTAAACATATCCTCAAATGGACAAGATGACATGGTAAGCATTTCGAACAAATATTGAACATATATCATTCCACACAACACATTGGGGATAGTCAATTTTGGTATGATCAATTTGGGGACTTACACCAACTACACGAACACCAGGAGCTTCGATTCTAAGAAGAAGGGGGTTTAGACATACATACCTCAATTGAGCCTCTTAAAACTGTAAGATGTTCCGGAATTAGCAACTTCAATATGTTTTAACAATATAGCAAAATTGAACCCAAAATTAGGAAAATGATCATAGTTCTAGCTCTCTTGAGCATTTTATCAAGCACTATGTGTGCATTACTGTCTTAAGGCCTTTTATGAAAGATTCTACCATTCCTCCACCCATTCTTAGTTTACAACCTCCCTACATACTTTAAGAATACATGCATGCAAGATATCCACCCCCACACCCAATAATTGTCTTACTAATTATCCTTTTTTTCTAAATTTTTTAAAAATTAAAAGCGAGGGTATAGATTCTTACCTTCAATATGAGAACCTTCTTGATAATCTTCTAGGATTTAGCAAGAATTGATGGATATTAGTGTGAAGGTTGATCTCTCTCTCTAAGAACTCTCTCCCTCACTCTAGAAATATCAGGAAATAGCTCAAAATGGTGTATGATATGTGTTTTTAACGGAATAGGGTCGGTTTTAAAGATTAGACAATAGGAGCCCTGATACAGATCAGCGGTCGCGTATGCAACCACATATTGCTTCTGCGGTCCACAAAATGACCGCAAAAGATGGCCCAAGGACCGGGGCCGATCTGCCTCACTCTGTGGCCATTATACGGGCAGCAGACTTGTTCTGCGGTCGCATAATGCACCGCAGAACCTCCCACTGCAAAAGTCTAAGGATGATTATGCGACCAAAGTGCGGTCCATGAAATGGTTTTGCGGTCTTCCTCACTCTGTGGCCGTTATGCGGGCCGTAGACTTGTTCTGCGATCGCATAATGCACCGCAGAACCTCCCTCTGCAAAAGTCTAAGGATGATTATGCGACCAAAGTGCGGTCCATGAAATGGTTTTGCGGTCGCATAATGGACCGAAAAAATGATATCAAAAATGGCCAAAAAGACTGCCTCACTCTGCGACCATTCTGCGGCCCGAAGAGTGATTATGCGGCCGTATAATGGGCCACAGAAATGCACACTTCTGCAAAGCATTTTCCTTTAACTCTTTAGCGTACTGCTGAATCCAGAAAGTCTAAAGTGAGGCGAGCAAGCTCGCCACGAAGAATTTCTACTACTAGTAACCCTTATGCCTACTTCGGCATCACGAAACCCGGGTTTTAAGGAAAAATTTTACGGGGCCATACATCCTCCCCCACTTAATATCATTCGTCCTCGAATGAGGGTCAAGGTCCACTATTTGCAACTTATGTAGCTCGATTTCCATACCACACACCAGCAGCCCCAAATTTGGCTAACTCCCTAAATTTCCAAAAATTTCGCCAGAGTTTCCTTTGTAACTAGGCCGATCCACCCGTCAGAGAGCCCCAGAAAACACATCTTACAAGTATATGCACAACCCAACGACGTGACAAAACTCATAGCAATACCAACCGTGACCTCATAAGCAACATATAATCAAAGGAACACCTTTACATTAACTGAACAAGTGATACCAAATTCATAAGCGACAAGTTCATAAAAAGAAAGGATTACACAGCTATTCAAACAAGTGAGGGTACTTCTTTTTCATTTCTTCCTCGGCTTCCCAAGTAGCCTCTTCAACATGCTGGTTTCGCCATGGCACTTTCACGGAGGCAATTTCTTTATTTCTCAACTTCCGGACTTGCCTATCAAGAATGGCAACTGGAATTTCTTCATATGACAGTTCTTCATTAACCTCAATGGTCTCAATTGGCACAATAGCTGATGGATCTCCTAATACCTTCTTCAACATAGACACATGGAACACCGGGTGTACGAATGACATCTCGGGTGGTAGCTCAAGTTTGTATGCCACGTGACCGATCCTCTGAATGATTTTGTATGGCCCGACATACCTCGGACTCAATTTCCCTTTCTTCCCGAACCGCATTATACCCTTCATGGGAGAAACTTTCAAGAATACCCAATCATCTTCTTTGAACTCGAAATCTCTTCGATGAACATCCGAATAGGACTTTTGATAACTCTGAGCAGTTTTCAACCGTTCCTTTATGATCTTAACCTTCTCCATGGCCCGATACACGAGTTCTGGCCCTATCAACTCAGCTTCCCCAATCTCGAACCACCTAATGGGAGATCTATATCTCCTACCATACAATGCCTCAAATGGCGCCATCTGAATATTAGCATGGAAGCAGTTGTTATAAGCAAACTATATGAGTGGCAAAGATCATCCCAGCTACCCTTGAAATCATGAACACAAGCGGGCAACATGTCCTCAAGCGTCTGATTGTTCTGCCTGCCCGTCGGTCTGTGGATGGAAGGCTGTGCTAATATTTACCTACGTACCCAAACCTTGCTAAAATTTCTTCCAAAAATTAGCTGTGAACTGATCCCCTCGATCAGAAATGATGGAAACTGGAGTGCCATGAAGCCTGACTATTTCCTTGATATATAACTGAGCATATTGTTCCGCTGCGTCGGTAGATTTAACTGGCAATAAGTGTGTTGATTTCGTGAATCAATCCACGATCACCTAAATTGAGTCAAACTTGTACGCAGTGCACGGTAACCCTACCACAAAATCCATATTAATCATTTCCCACTTCCACATTGGAATTTCTATGCGGCAACCCAATGAATTTGCTAACTGCTCTCTAATAGATGGCCGTGGATGTAATTTTGGAAGAGGAAGATGAGACATTGAACACTAAAGACCCTCTAGCAGCCTGTCTCATGAACTTAGATGAAGCAAATGGAGAGGACTTGGCGAAGTGGATACTTGCTCTTGAAGGCCAAGGTTTTTGGAGAAGGGAGCTCGAATTTGAGCCTTTGCACTTAGAGGAAAGGAAAACTCTTCCAGCTAAGCCATCGATAGAAGAGCCGCCAAAGTTGGAACTGAAGCCACTACCACTGCATCTCAGGTATGCTTTCTTGGGACCTAACTCGTCTTTACATGTTATTATCTCATCTACCTTGTCAGATGTATAGGCAGAACAGCTTTTGCAGGTACTGATGGAATGCAAGACTGCAATTAGTTGGACCATTGCAGATATTACGGGTATCAGAATTTTGTATGCATAAGATTCTACTGGAAGATGGGCACAAGCCTTCCAGAGAACATCAAAGAAGGTTGAACCCCAACATGAAAGAAGTGGTGAAGAAAGAAGTGATAAGTGGTTAGATGCGAGAATCATATTCCCCATCTCTGATAGCAACTGGGTCACCCCAGTTCAGTGTGTACCAAAAAAGGGTAGTATGACGGTAGTGAAAAATGAGAAGAACGAATTGATCTCAACACGAACAGTCACAGGTTGGCGAATCTATATGGATTAAAGAAAGTTGAACTTGGCTACCCGGAAAGACCATTTTCCTCTGCCATTCATTGTTCAGGTGCTAGATATATTGGCAGGTAGGTCCCACTTTTGCTTTCTGGATGGGTACTCGGGGTATAATCAGATCTCTATTGCCTCGGAGGATAGAGAGAAGGCATCGTTCATCTGCCCTTATGGAATCTATGCCTTCCGGAGAATGCCGTTTGGTCTATGCATGCACCTGCCACATTCCAAAGGTGCATGATGGCCATCTTCACAGATATGGTAGAGGAAATAATGGAGGTTTTCATGGATGACTTCTCAGTGGTGGGGAACTCATTCAATGATTTCCTTATGAACTTAAGAAGAGTATTGAAGAGGTGCATCGAGACTACTCTGGTACTCAACAGGGAAAAATGCAATTTCATGGTACAGGAAGGTATAGTCTTGGGGCACCTAGTGTCGAGTAAAGGCATTGATGTAGATCGTGCAAAGATCGATGTGATCGAAAAGCTTCCACCACCCACTTTCGTCAAAGCAATCAGAAGCTTCCTTGGGCACGCCGATTTCTATAGGAGATTTATAAGACTTTTCCAAAATTACTAACCCCTTGTGTAAATTGCTTGAGAAAGATCACCCTTTTGTGTTTTCTAATGACTGAAGGGTAGCATTTGAGGAATTGAATAAGAGACTGGTAACAACACCTATTGTAGTTGCCCCTGACTGGGAGAAATTATTTGAGCTGATGTGTGATGCGAGTGACTATGATATGGGAGCAGTTCTTGGGCAGCAAAAAGGCAAAGTCATGCACCCAATATACTACACAAGTAGAACTCTGAGTGGTGCCCAGCTAAATTACAGAGTGACCGAGAAGGAGATGCTAGCAGTGGTGTTCGCATTTGACAAATTCAGGTCATACCTAATAGGCTCGAAGGTAATTGTTTATACTGACGATGCTGCTCTCAAGTACTTAATTGAGAAGAAGGAGTCAAAGTCGCGCCTGATTCGATGGGTGCTACTGCTGCAAGAATTTGACTTGGAAATCCTTGACCAAAAGGGAACGGAGAACCAAGTGGCTGATCACTTGTCTAGGCTGGAAGGAGCTAAGTAGAAGGTTGAGGTGGAGGAGATTGTGGAAATTTTCCCGGATGAACAACTATTAGCCACGAGTCATGAGGAAGCGTCATGGTATGCTGACATTGCAAACTACCTGGCGAGCGGCATTGTTCCTTATGACCTTCCTCTGTCCAAAAGAAAAAGTTCTTTCGTGATTGTTGCACGTATTATTGGGATGAGCCTTATCTGTTCAAGATTTGTACTGATAACATGATCCGGAGATGTATCCCCGAGATAGACCAATCTTCTATTTTACAGGTGTGTCACGCGTCACCATATGGTGACCATTTCGGGGGAGTAAGGACAACTGCGAAAGTCTTGGAGTCGGGCTTCTACTGGCTGACACTGTTCAAAGATGCACACTTATGGGTGAAAGGTTATGATGAATGCCAACGTCTGGGAATATTTCCCACCGACATGAGATGCCTATGAACCCAATTCAGGAGGTAGAAGTGTTTGATGTATGGGGAATCAATTTCACGGGGCCTTTCATCAGCTCATATGGCAACAAGTACATACTCGTCGCTGTGGACTGTGTGTCCAAATGGGTGGAGGCTGCAGTGCTCCCTACAAATGATTCAAAGGGGGTAATTGGCTTTTTGAGAAAGAACATATTTACCCAATTTGGCACTCCAAGGGCAATAATCAGTGACGGAGGCACTCACTTTTGTAATCGAGCCTTCGCGAAGTTGTTAGAAAGTATGATGTACGCCACAAGGTGGCCGCCCCATATCATCCACAAACGAGTGGGCAAGTGGAATTTTCGAACAGAGAGATAAAGAGCGTGTTGACAAAGACTGTGAATGCTACAAGAACGGATTGGGCGAGAAAGTTAGATGATGCACTCTGGGCCTATCGTACTGCTTTCAAAACTACAATTGGCATGTCGCCGTATAAATTGGTATTTGGGAAGGCGTGTCACCTACTAGTGGAGTTGGAGCATAAAGCTTTATGGGCATTGAGGCAGCTTAATCTCGATATAGAAGCTGCGGGCACAAGTAGAATCACAGAGCTGCACGAGCTTGATGAGTTTCGCTACCACACTTTTGATAGTACAAGGATATACAAAGAAAGAATGAAGAGGATGCATGACAGAAATATTCTTGAGCGTAGTTTTACACCCGGAGATATGGTATTGCTTTATAATTCAAGATTAAGGTTATTTCCGGGAAAATTAAAGTCAAGATGGTCAGGACCACTTCGTGTGGTAGAGATTCACCCCGTTGATACCGTAGAGATTGCTGCAGAAAACGACTCTCGCACGTTCAGAGTCAATGGGCACAGGTTAAAGCACTATGTGGGCATGGATGACGCAAAAGTGGTGTCGGTGACTCATTTGCTCGAGCTACCAATGTTGAGCAAGCCTTAAGTGCGATGACCTGCGTCGTGCTGCGACGTTAAATCGGGCGCTTCATGGGAGGCAACCCATTGTAATGTTGTGTACATCAAAAAAACTAAACAAAAATTTCAACGTGCGCGGCCGCGCATTTTTTAAATTTTCTGCCACAAATGCGCGGCCGCGCACTGACCCCGCACTGGGCGACGCTGGTAGGGTATTTAATTAGTGTTTTAGTTTTCATTTATTTTTTATGTTTTTTCCCAGCCCCCTGCTA
>NC_031991.1:16890058-16986551 GCF_001879085.1 Nicotiana attenuata | reverse complement strand
TCACTTAACCTGAAAACCCCGATTCCCCTTCCCCTTTTCCTAATCTAAAAATCCCAAAACCCTTCCTTTCCCCCCTACCAATACAACTATATCCCCCGCTTTCCCCCCACCCTTCAATCTCTTCTCCTCTAACTTCTCTCATCTGGCTGATATCCTCTTCTCCCCAACCTACATCCTCACAATTCCAGCAGGTGGTATGACCCCATCCTAGAAATGAAAAACCACAGGTGCATCCTCTAGTGGTCAAGCTAGATCATCCAGGCCACGAGCTTTGGCTAATGTTCGCCAGTATTATAGTACCAAGTTCGTATCCCCCGCTGCTTAGGAACGTTTTGGTCAAAAGGCATCCAAGAAACCCATACCGGAGAGGGTAATTGATCTGGGGTCCCTCCAAAATAACTGTCCCAATATGTATCGTGAATTGGTCCGGCGCAGGCTGGATATCTTTTTTGAAGAACTGGACGATGCCAATTCGATGATTGTGCGAGAGTTTTATGCCAACTGCCCAGAATATGTGAACCACGTCTGCACGGTGCGGAAAAAGAGTGTGGATGCCTCCATAGAGGCCATGTGGAGAGCTTACCGGTTGCCAATGTTTGGGGAGGATCCTGACGCGGAGGATTACTTTGACACCCATGGTAGAGTACCATACCCGTGGGAGAGGTTCTTTAGGACAATATTTGTGCCCAACAAGGAAGTAGTGTGGTTTACGTCGGTGGAAGAAGTTTCATTCGGCTTCGCTCACCTTTGAAGGGAAGTGTTGGATCTACGTCATCAATAGCCGCCTAATGCCTTCTTCTAATACCACTGAGGTAAATGGTCCCCGCGCTGCACTGATCTGGTGTTTCATCACTGGCCACGATTTTGATGTGGCCAAGGTTACTCATGACGAAATGTTCATTCGTTGTCCGGTGCAAAGGTGTGGTTTCTTCTTTCCTTCCTTAATCACTAGATTGTGTCGTGTGGCACGTGTACCAGAAAACAGGGACTTGGATAGGATAGTAAAAAAGGAACTGAAGTTCCAGGCTGATAAAGTGGTGATTGGGAAGGATCCTGTTGCAACTGTTGAGTCAAGTAGCGATGAGTCTAATGCTCTTGATGAGGGTACTAAAGGGCAAGCTGAGGCTATGGCTACTTTACCTCCGCACGAGCAGGTTGTTGAGGGTACCTCAGTGGTCAGCTGGGACACATGAATGACGTCCTTAGAGCAGGAAATGGCGGGGATGCGCACTTCTATCACAGATTCGGGCACTCGAGTGGATGCCCTTGCTACCCAAAGTGCCAAATCAAAGAGGAAGGTCATGGCTTGGCTGCGTGCACTTGGCAGACCCTGCCATCTCGATCCCAGCACTGTCTCCGACCAAGACTGACGCTACCGGGGAAGTTTCCTTTACCTTACATTCTTCTTTGTGTGACATGGGGACATGCCATCATTTAAAGTGTGGGGTGGGGGATATGTTGTATTTATATTGTATATATATAGAAATGTAGATTAGTGTCTGTTTCTTTGGTCAGTTTGAGTTATATAAAAAAAACATAAGTTTGACATTTCCCGACGATGGATATCATTCGACGGGTTTCTTGAGGGATTAAAGTCGAAAGAAAAAAGACAAAAAGATTTTCTGTTGTTACGTAGTGTAGCAATTCCCCCTTGGTATTTCTTTGGGTCGCGGTTCTTTTCCAAGGATTTTGTTTGAACCGGGTATAGTTAGTTTTATTTTTTTTAGAAGTATGAATTTTTGGGCTATGAGCGGAAATGAAAAAAAGATCTCTTAAAATTTCATTATGCCTTGAGAATAGCGAGTGCTTCAGTGTGATGCTTAGGCACAATTGTTGACTTTTACATAAGTACCTTAAATTGTATGTTCTTAACTTGGCCTAAGTTCTTTGAACAGAGTGTTGTTGATGATCCAATCTTGAGTGAGTCATGTGCCATGTGCATGTGAGTTTTGTTGTAGTCTGTGCATTACATTTGATGCCTAGAACTTGCCCCTTGTGTTTGCAAAGCGACATAGTAGTTTTGTTCAGTCTTGGAAGTGATACAAGCATTTCTTTGTTGAGCCAGATATGTATATTTTACCCGCCTAATTGTTATGTATCATAGTTAACCCGTTTGAGCTTGTATCATGTTTCTTTAGCAACCACATTACAAGCCTTAGCCAATTGAATTAACCATCTATTTGAACCTGTTCACCTCTCATGAGCACTTGAATTATTACGAACTTTGTAAAAGTTAAAGTGTGGGGTGGTTGGTTTGGCTTTTGAGTGGAACTAATGAAATAAGGAGAAAGGTGCACTGTTTTGAAAAAGTAAGAGCCACTTGAATTGAAAAAAAAATAGTTGTATTGTTAAAAAAAAATTAGTCCTTGATAAGTGGTGACTCTTGATGAAAAGGTGCTTAAATAATTGGGAGTTAATGTATATTGATTTGAAGGTGGAGTATGGTTTGACATAAGTGTGGGGTTCTAACTGCTAAAGTGTATGTATTAAAGTGCTTAGGGAGGTGTAGTCACTCTTATATCTAAATGTATTCTACCCGTCCCGCAGCCTACAATACAACCAGTTAAAAGTCCTACTTGATCCTTCAATGAATGAACTCAATTAGTAGGTTGTACACTATGGGCAAGTCTATGGTGCATTTCTTGTGGCACATGAATGTCGTTTCTGAGAGTGAGTGAATTCTTTCTATTTTGAGTTCCTAATTGTTCATAAATTGTATTGTGTGTGGAACTACTCTCTTTTGTTGTAGAGGGCACTTGATTCATGAAGGAAAGGTGATCCTGGACCTCTGTGTAGAGTAAGTGAGCAAGTTGTGGATAATGCGTGGTGCTTGTGAGTCAACTCTTGAGGTGAAGATGTTACACTGCTATACTTAGACTATTTGAAATATTCTTGGTGTGATGAGTTAGGAAAGTCGCTTAGTGAGTGGGTGTCTATTAAGGTGTGGTTTGATTGCTCGAGGAAGAGCAAAGGTTTAAGTGTGGGGTATTGATAGTAGGCTATAAATATGTATTTTGGCTACTATTTACACTCTAAATTGGCTGCACTTTATTGATGTTTGAGCGTTAAATGGGAGTAAATTGCACTGATTGAGTGTTTTATGCTTTGTAGGAGAAATTCCGGGCGACAATGAGGTTAAGGTGCGTTTTGAGCCAATATGGAGAGTTGAAGACTAAGTAAAAACTTATGGAGTAAATCGGGAGGTCATTAGAGGATCGAAAGAGGTTAGCGCATTTAAAAAGAAGAACGAAGAAGAGTGGAGGAAAAGGCCCAGGTGCGCGGCCGAGCACTGACCGCGCAAGTCAGGCAGAAAATTCACAAAGTGCGCGCGGCCAGATGCGCGGTCGCGCACGTCTCTATGATTTCAGGGCTAAAATTGTAATTCCAGAGGTGAATCTCCTTGACCTATATGAAGCCCAGCTCGCCCAAAAAGAGGGTATCTTGGTTTTTAGAAGAATTTTGAAGGCAAGAACAGGCAAGATGCAAGACGGAAGTTTCGACAACGAGTTTTTATCTTTCTTCCTCTCGTTTTTATCATTAATGATAAATTCTATTGTTATGATTGTGAAAACGATTAATCATAGCTAAACTCCTAATCTAGGGTTTTGATGGAACCTATTGGAGGATGATTTTCTTGTTACGTTAATATAGATTTGCCGTAGTATTCTCTCTATTTGTTCGCCCTCAATCGACTGTGCCTATTTAGTGTGTATTACTCGGGAGAGAGTGCATATTTAGGTAGTTGTTGAACAACATCACTCCTAACGTATATGAGGGATCAATACGAAGGATTTAAAGGTGGGATTAGGGATAACGAAACCTTGGTGCGATCTAAGTGAGCTGTACTTAAGGCCAGCTAGCATAATTCGGGAGAATATGTCAAGTATATTGTTGTAAATACTCGGAGAATATGTCAAGTATATTGTTGTAGTTACTCGGGAGAGAGTTACGACAGCCAGAGTGCTCATGATTAGTAGAGAAGACTTAGGCAAATTTGTAGAAAATGTAGCGGAAAGGATTATGATAATAGGGGGAAAACATAATCCTAGATCATTCCAATTCTTGTCTGCAAACTGTTCGTAGTTAGTTATTAGTTATTGCATTTTCATTACGTATTATTTAGATAGTAAACATCCAAGTTATTACTTAAATATTTCTGAAGATTGAATACGTGAATTTGTGTGAGTCCAATAGTTGTGTTTAATAGGTTAATTCCCTGTGGGATTCGACTCCGGACTTGTTAACCGGAATATATTTGCAGCGACCGCTTTGTCCTTTTTATAGGGCATAGTTGGGCGTGATCAGGAGCCTATCATGGCTAATGAATAAGTAAAATATCAAAAGTGATATTTGATATCATATGAGCTACATATAATTATAGTATTCGTGTGCACTAAGATAAGACAAGTATTCATGCAACAAGTGGCAGAAGGACCAGGAAAAGTAATTTCTTATGTCTCAAGACAATTGAGAAGGCACTAAAGGAAATCTATGGTGCTAGCAAGTTAAAGGAATGTTGCGAGTAGTATAAATAGATGTGTGTAGGTCGCAAGCTAAAGTATGGTAGAGCAACAAGGTGTTAGGTAGATTGGAGTAAGGATAAGAAAAGGTGAGGGAGAAGGTGATGAGAATAGGTAAGGCCTCGGGATTAAGCCCATCAAAACAAGAGAGTTGATGGTTCCTTAAGTTATAGAAAGCTTTGTATATCCTAAATGAGCTCGAAGGAGTCTAAGACTGGGATCATTTATAAGAGATGGAATATTGCCCTGGTAGTAGAATAAGGGTGTGACTATGATATATAAGAGGATGACGTTTAAGCCATTGATTGAGTAATGATTTAAAGAAAAGTGATTTCATGAATTGCACGGGATTAGAACAAACCCCCATAAGATGAATCATGTTAGGATGCCATAAAATACGGTTATTGAAGTATAGTTTTGTACCTAGGTGGATCAGGCAAATCACTTCAGATGTTCCCCGGTGAGATGTGAGCCCTAGTGACAATGTATTACGTGATTGGCTTCAAGTTATCAGTGGTAGATTATATATCAACATTAAGGTGAATCAACAGTAGATGGATAAAAGTTACAAAGTGTGGGATGAAATTAGGATGTCATTCTTAAGATGAACAGTAATGAGGAAGCATTACAGGACTTAGATTTATACCTATATGATAAGCAACGAGAGAGTAACCTGAAGTTGGGTAGCAGACCTTGGTAACAATAAACTGAAGTAAGTGTTATGGTATTGTATGACCTACCTAGATGTTGAGGCTATGAAATAAAAACATAACAATAGTCGTAAGGTCTACTAAGTACCGAGCGAAGAACATTAGTACACCTATAGATACCCAGAGGAACAACTTGTCACGCCCCAAGCTCGGGGAGCGTAACCGGCGCCCAACTAAGTAAACCCGGCTGAGCAAGCCTGTTAGACACTTTCTACCCAACTCGACACGAATCAAGAGAACAGGTTATTATTAATTGACCAATGAGAAGATTTTTAAACATTTCCAAATCGATTCATTTCTTACAACATTAATAAGTTCAAATTTCATACACTTAAGAATTTGAAAGAACAAGGGTTTCAGACACGACATAGTACACTGACCCTTTTGCAATACCCATATACAACCTACATAAATGTTTACGGAGCCTCTAAGTAGATACAAAATAAAGTGCTACAAAAGTGCCGGCAACAAGGCCCCGGCTATACCTCAAAACATGGTAATCATATAAGCAAAAGATGTATTACATGGCCCCAGGAAGAAATGGGGCTCACCAAGACTGATGGGAAGATGAAGGCAAAGCACCACTAGTTGCGATCAACACTGTCGGCTATGGAACCACCTACATCCATTAAAAGATGTAGCGCCCCCGGCAAAAGGGACGTTAGTACTGTCGAATAGTACTAGTATGTAAAGCTGAACATCAATCTTAATAGAATGAACAATGAAACATAGAGGAAACAGTCATGGTGTATAATAAGAGCTTCAAACAAATACGAAAATCATCAAATAAGAATCACAAGATTTCCAGTTAAATTTCCATCTTATTAGGTTGCCAATCTCAATGCCATGCGCCACAATCCAGAATACCACCGTGTTACTACATAGAGTTTGAGCTCGACCCGATCAGCTAGGTCATATCCCTTGAAACATCCACCATATTCACAATTTCAATTAATCAATCCAGCACAATTACCACCATGTGTGCGGCATGGTGTCCGATCACGGCCCGATCGGCTAGGCCATCTCACCTGAGACATCATCCTTTCAATCGTTCATTTCACTTTACATTTCTTTCCCATATTTCAATACAATAGCACGAGTTCCTTCATTTATTAAGCCATTCTTGGCACTTGACCGTATTTTACAATTCAAGTTTCCCTTTTTACATGTTCAATAACATTATCATCAGCAACAGTAAGGCCTATCATGTAAGGCATTTTCACACACAAGAGAAAAGCTTGGAAATTCTAAGCACATAGAGGCTTTTCATACAAATTGGCACAACAATCTTTATTCAATTTCTTTGACATGAATTCTTAACCTTTCTCAACATATATTCCACATTTTAAAACATATTCACAAAGGAAAATATGACATGATAAGCATTTGTTACAAATATTGAAAACATATCATTCCACACGACACATTTGGGGTAGTCAATTCTAGTATGATCAATTTGGAGACTTACACCGATCACACGAACACCAAGGGATTTCAATTCTAAGAAGAAGGAGGTTTAGCCATGCATACCTTGTTTAAGCTTTCCTTAAGTTACTACAACATTCCGGAAATTCTAGCAATTCCAATCTCTTAGATGAAGATCTTGTGAAATCTTCAAGCCTTGAGCAAGAATTGATGAACAAAATAGCTAGGTCTTCTCTTTCTCTCTCTAAGATAGCTCTCTCCTCTCTCTACAAAATCAAATTTTTACCTTCTAAAATAACCCCCTAAGGCCTTATATCAAAATTGGATCGGATAATGATAATTTCCAAAAATGGCCCCCGAAGTCAGTTATGTGGTGCAATTATGCTATAACATAATCATTTTGTGGACAGCAAAATTGTAGCATAATCAATTATGCTATAGCATAATCAATATGCGACATCATAATAGTTTGTCCGTCTCTGCTCCACTTTGTGATGCTTATGCGGTCTGCGGAACCGTTTTGTGGTCGTGAAATTGATCGCAGATCCAGCCTTTGGTAATTTGACAATAACTTTTTGTAGGAGTGTCCAAATGACGAACGGTTTGAAGCTTTAAAAACTAGACTCGAAAATAATTCATTTGATAGGATGTTCATCACATAATATATATATATATATATATATATATATATATATATATATATATATATATATATATATATATATATATATATATATATATATATATATAGATATGCTCGTCCAAATTGTGGACTTGTGCGAACTCATTTGGAATTTTAGCCTATTATGTAATTTTCCGACTTGACTTTGACATAGGCCTCTCCTTAGACCCCACATTACTTATTATATGACTTATACACTTATTACAATATCCAATTGATATCCATCATACTAATTAGCACATAAAATATTATAGCTAGCCTACCTGGCACCACGAAATCTTAAATTACTTAGCGAGATTTTCCGGGGCCTTACACAACTTGTCATAGTTCTGTATATGTTCATAAAGTGAGGCCCAAGAGAATAGCTAAAAGCTGAAGGGAAATGGAGAGAAGAGTCGCATAGGCTCACATACAAGGACAAAGTCATACAGGCTGCATGACAGAAGGTCGCAACAGTTACGAGATTGGAAGAATTCTCCACAAGTCTTGGTGTGAGAAAGAGGCCTAAAGGGAGGAATGCCCTGGCCTTTTGAGTTTATTCACAAATAGTTGCCTAGATGGTAAGGACAATATTAAAGTATTCTTAAGAGCTATGGATTATGAGACTGATAAGAGCATCAATCAACATTCGAGGATGAATGTTCCAAAGGGGGGAATGATGTTACACCCCATGTTTTCATACGTGAGAGTACATCGTAAGTCAATTGATGTAAGCTCAGAAATGAGATCATCATTGAAATTACATAAATTAAGTTAATCATGTTATCATGGAGGTTACAAATTAAGATCATGAACAACAAGTACCAAGAGGATTGGAAGGCTTAGAAGCTAAACTAATTGAAAGTCGACAGTTTGGGAATGTTATAACATGTACTTTTAAGGTGCAACTAGGGTTATTAACATGATAAGGAGGTTATATTATGAGGTATTTTAGTAGTATGACAGTTGGGTGCTATGTTTTGAAGTCAAGCGAGTTGTGTAACAAAAGTTGGCAAAGGTCATCGCTAGTTACATTCGTAAATGTGCTAAATATTAGGTCAAATGTATATGAGATTTTCTCCCAATACGCTTGGAGTTACGGGATGATTCACCTACCAAAATGAGGACCTACAAGTCTAGTTTCTAACTCATTGAATTGTTCATCGATACAAATATCGGATTAGATAGGTATTTGCATTTTCGCAAGACTGCGCAAATAGCTCCCATTGGGACTCACTTAAGTTGTGGTCGACCTACTTCACTTCAAAAACGATTTGGACGACCATTATTTCTCATTTTCCAACCCAAATTTGTCCCTACACTCCTCCTAATCATCCTAAACAGATACCGTAGGGGGTTGAAGTGTAATTCAAGTGATTACACCATATTTCACCATCAAAAGTTAGTTCTAGTGAAGAACAACACCTCTTTGAGGTTGTGTTGTCATTGAGGATAGTTATGGGTTTTGTTTGGATGAAATTTTAAGTTGTTGCTACTGATTAAGATGAGTATAAACTACAAGATAATACTTGGATTAGCTTGAGATGTTGTTATTCTTGATGGGTTGTTTTGCAAGTTGCTCTTATGAACTTTAAGTGGCAGAAAATTATGGGAAATAAATTGGATATGATATTTTTAGTATGATTATATTGGTTTATATGTCAATCTTGTTGAGGAAATTGGTAACTAGAAAAGGAAATGGCTATAAAGCACTTGGAAGTTGTTCATAGTAATACTATCTTGTGTTGGGCTATTTCGGGTAACTTTGAAATTGAGTAGAAGGTTGAAAATCCTTTAAAGAATATTGGTTATCATACTGGATATAGTCTAAGTTAGGATGAATGATAATGGGGTTGAAGGGAGCTAAAAGGATTCCATCTGAGCTTGCCGCTCGTCGTGATATGTTGATGACTTGTTAATGAAACATTTTGTACCCTATTGTTCATGTTGTTCTTATCGTATTGCTTTGGTTGTTGTTATTGTTGGTATATGGTATTGGCGGAGGACCTTGTTACAGGGGAGATGTTGCCCGAATTTATGTAAACGAGCTGCTAGCTTAAGTTAAGGACTTAGCCTTTACTCAGCACGTATTTTGAATCTCCTTATCCTTGGTAGATTGAGTTGAGTTGTTTGAAGAGTTTCTTAGAAGGTATAAAGGACTCAACGGGGTTATGGTATGTTAAGGCTAAAGCGTTCCTTTATTCTGGCATGATCCTGCAACTACATGTGTTTGATAACGAGAAATAAAGAGAAGTTCGTATTCCTGAATTTATGTACATTATCCTAGTCTCACAAGTTACAGCCTTATCGAGAATTTATATTCAGTTAACTATTGTCTTCTTTCAATCAAGAGAGTACAGGGTCTATAAATATATACAGTATTATAGTATTTTCACCACCACCGAGCTATAATTGGTGGGCAGACCCTTATTGGGCAACCTCATATCAGATGGTAAGTTATATACCAAGCCTACTGAGGCTAAGCACCTATGAGCAAGCCCAGAATTGTCGAGATACCGATCCTAGTATGGCCGAGCGCCTATGATTGATCCTACTATGGTAGAGAAGTTACACGTACCGAGCTTCATAGAGCCGAACAACTATTTACTTACTATATTGAGAGAGTTGAGTCAGTATCAACAGGTAAGCATATCTTCAAATCATCTTTGATTCCCAGTTACTTTCAGTTATTGCATTATCAGTTTAGTCTAAGCTTTCAATTATTTTAATGTTTTACATACTTGGTACATTATTTCATACTGATATCCCTTTTGCCAAGGATGCTGCATTTCATGCTTGTAGGTCATGATAGATAGCCGGATAGACCTTCCTAGTAGACAGAGCCAAACATCAGCCTGATTGGTAAGCTCCACTCCCCTGGAGTTACCAGGTCTAGACTTCGGAGTCCATTTTATATATACAGGTTAGATGGGTAGGTCGAGACCTTGTCTCGATCATGATACAGTTCTATTATCTCTAGACACTTGTAGACGAGTCCTGTATATTTTGTATATCAGTATTGTAGCCTTGACAGCCCTGTGTACATGTTCAGTTTTGTGTTGTTGGTTGTAGACATTCATGGTGGCCTTGTCGGCCTACACAGTTATGTATATGAGCTTTTGGGTATGTTTAATCCTCAGATGAGAGAAATGTTATTTTCAGATGATTCAAAATATGGCCTCGTCGGCCTATGTTGGGTGATACCCCTCCATAGTTCACAGTTATAGAGTGGTACACGCGGGTTGTGTATGGCACCGGGTGCCGGCCATGCCTTTCCCAGGTTTGGGGCATGACACACTTAAACATACGTTCATCCTCGAACATGCTAAGTGTCGTACCACAGCTGCCAAATCACTGTATAACTCACATATACACACCCATGGGTGATCTCATATCACCTCAAACGTATAAGCCCATTAACACAATCCTAATTGAAAATTCATCCTTCAACGTTAGCTTACAATCAGAAAAAATTTCAACTTCCGGAACTCCATATTAGATCCGTTTCTTGCATATAGACACTGCATCAATCTCAACAAATCATAGCAATCCATAAATATATTCCCAAGGTATAATCACACGACGCATCCTAAAGCTCATGTACTCATAACAATATCTTCCGACCACAATAACTGCTCATTATCAAATCAGGTACCTGTATTATACCTCATATCAAATAAAACATTGTTCCAAAACTTTACAACACCGTTAAAAATGGAAGAAGCATGTAAAACTCATAACCACATGTCAAATCAACAAGTCATGGGGTTCTCTCGCCCGACAAGAACTACTACCGAATTTCGAGCTAACTAATGACATTCTTCTTCCAAACACATATTATCCAAACCGATTGCATAATTCTAGGTCCAATAACATTGACTCAACCGGTAAAAACTTACCTACTGACATGCCATACCAAATGCCACCTAAATCGCATGCGATGCAATCTATGCAATAAACAAGTAACAACTTAAATGTAACCAATCGTGGAAAGAGAACGAAATGAGGGAATTGTCCAATAAGCCTGAAAGATACAATTACAAAATTACAATGCAATGAATCCATCCCAGAAGATAGAAAAAAAACACACTGAGTATGCACCAAAAATTGTATCCAAACATAATACCATTGCAGCGTGCAGCCCGTTCCAATCATCATATTGATCCACAGGGGAATACTCATTGAGCCAAAATCCTCCTACTCGCCAAACAAATGTGTATCAAAAACAAGCAAATACCATGCATAAACATAACCACGGAAAGACGGATAGCATAGAGCGCTGCAAAAAGGCACGTACAACTACGGTGCAATAAACAAATCAACATCTCAGGTGCCATATCTATATCGCCACAAGGCCTAAACAGAACCACAAGATGCGTGTAAATAGTCAAGTAGCCTCATAACCTATCATAGAATAAAGAGTAACACATGAAATAGACCAAGGCAAGAATAACATCCATTCATCCCAATGAGACACCCATAGAAAAATCTGCCGAGTAAGCAAATCCAATCCAGTATCGAATACTCATTCTCATTAGTCCTTAGGCACCCAACCGATCTAGATCATCCCAAAATAGGTAAATAACCTCCCAAAACCCACACTGACCTCATTAATGGCACATACCATCAGCCGTCTAGACCTTAATACACTTTCACAGTCTGCCACCAATGGAATAATCTGCCTCCACAAAGATCAAATCTCTAAACCTCAAGAATACAAAATCTCCATACGAGATCTCTATCTCTCCCACTTAAATGATTAATACATCACGCATACACAATCACCTCATAAGAAAAACTCCAATGAACCTTCTGCACCAAGTAGAAAAAATTTGAACGTCCACTATTACCACCCACACGACCTCTGTACTATTAGTTCAGCATCCGCAAATCAAAACACAATGCACCTTCCATAATACACACTCTACTCATACGATACAAGATAGTGATAGTATTGTTTTATATATCGAAAATCCCCCATGCTGTATAGAACTCATGAAATTCCTTTCAAAATTGACTAGAAACCTTGTCCATTAAATCTCAATCCCTCATGGATCACCACATCTATCAGACCACAATACAAAATACGAGAACCCCGATATCAACTCTGAATCACGAGTAGGATACACACTACATCGACCAAAAATCTTCCACTTAACTCAGTGTAGGAGAAAAATCACAACATGTGACAACCTCCCTATACTTGTACAATACATCAACCTCAAGTCGTGGTCAAATTGTCACCACTCATCAAAATCCATTTGCACATAATTGTAACAACTCAATCGGCCGCTTTGAGAATTTGCATTCCGTTTAGCTGTTTAAAGTCTTGATTAGCTTCATATGATGTTTTATGACTTGTGTGGATTGTCGGTTTTGGTTTTCAGGATTGATCTGAAAGAATGATTCTCAACTAAGGAGCTTTAAGTTGGAAGAGTTGACCAAGTTTGACTTTTGTGTATTTGACCCCAGATCGGAGTTTTGATGGTTCCATTAGGTCTGGATGGTGATTTCGTACTTGGGCGTATGCCCAGATGTATATTTGGATAATTTTTGAAGGTATTGGTATTAATTGGCAAATGTGGCAATTTGAAGGTTTGAAGAGTTCATAGGTTTGACTGGGAGTTGACTTTGATGATATCGAGTTTGGATCGTGGTTCCGGGAATTTGAATACTTTCGTTATGTCATTTGGGACTTGTTTGTAAAATTTGAGGTCATTCCTGGTTGACATGATACGGTTCGACACATGTTTTGGAAGTTGAAAGTACAAAAGTTCTCAGTTTGATTTGAGGTGCGATTCGTCATTTCGAAGTTGTTATGTTTGATTTGAGGCCTCGAGTAGGTCCATATTATGTTTTGGTACTTGTTGGTATGTTCAGATGGGGTCGTGGTGGGCTCGAGTGAGTTTTAGATGTAGTTCGGGTCATTTGAGAACATGTTTGTTGAGTGTTGTTTTGGCTTGGTTCTGATGTGACCGCACCTGCAGAAATATGGGCGCAGGTGCGACAAGCATAGTGCAGAAGTGCATTCTGGAGCTAGGGCAGGAGTCCACAAATGTGAAGATTTCATCGTATCTCTGAAGGCGTAGATGCGGTAGTTTTGGCGCAGAAGCGGAAGGAGCGCATATGCGGAGCATTTTCCTCCCACCTGCGACGTTGAAAAAGCAGGCATTTTCTGCAGGTGCGAGATGTAGGCTAGTTAGGTTTTTCTGCATAAGCGACGCCGCAAAAGCGGCTGGGTGTTGCGACCAAACACACACGCAAGTATACGTCGTCATCAAGTAATAAAGTAGTGAGTAGAGTATCCTTCCCACGGAGACTTATGATTAACTTTTGACTGGTTCAAACTCAAACAACTTATCTATTCAAGAGATCTTTCTAAAAAGCATAGGTAATTAATCAACAATCAAAGAAACTAGCAAGAAGTTAAATAAACTAGAGATCGACTAAACACATAGGCAATTTCGGATAAAAATCAGTAGGAGAGAATATTCCAGGGTCATAGGCTAGCTAACAATCTTGTTACGTTCTTGGCTTAAATTGACTAATTGATTTATCTGGTTTGTTGATTGATAGGGTTAATGTTACTCGTAAGAATCTGTCGAATTCTTACTCGCCTATTCAAGCTAATTTAGTACCTATATGTCTATCGAATTAAGACTAACAAGAATGCATTTACACTTCCTGTATTTCAACCAAGCAAGACAATTAGGTATATTTCTATCCTAATTGCGAATCCACCTCCCGATGCCCGGGTTCAAGAACTTGCTCTATTTAATCCTATATGCAATCTAGAATTTCCACTTTCGAGTTCAACTCTAGATGCGTAGGTAGTATTTCACTATTAGCTACACAGCAAAATAACTAAGAACATAATTAAATAAACAACCAAATATGATAAAATCAAACAAGTCAATTTAAACTTCAAACGTCAACATTCAAGTAGCACCCATGACCCCAGAATAATAAGTTTCTTAGCCACTCAAGTTCATAATAATCATCAAAATATTGTTTTCAAACATAAAATCTATGAATACTCGAAGAAGAATGGAAGAATTAATGAATTCCGTGCTCCCGAGTGTTTCGTACTTTTGTTCCTCTCTCAAAGTAGCGTCCTCCCGGTCAAAATAGGCTTAGGTTTGCTTTTATATGAGTTGGGGTGTCTTGGGGTTGAAATAACCAATTCTCAGGCAAACTAAGACACTTTCACGTCACCAGCGCCCAAGGTAGCGTGGGGCACTATCCCTGGCACTGAGTTTTTGAAGTTTTTGTTTTGTACGCCACATGCTGCCTGTGGCGCTACATTGTGCACTTTTCCCTTTTCTTCCCATTTTCTCTTCAATTCGCGCACCTCGTTCCAAATTGCATCTGGATGATTCGTACACATAGAAATACCACAAATTAGTACAATTCATTATATTACACATCTGAAATCTATGAGACATGAGTAAAAAGCGAGGTAATATACATTAAAATATGCATACTTTAAGCCGAATATCAACACCCCACACTTAGACTCTTGCTCGTTCTCGAGCAATGGAACTGTAACTACACCCCAATATGTACATCCCAATAGGAAAGAGCAATTCAAATTTAATTCACTAAGAAATTGCAAACACACACTCTACCTTTTGACTATGGTCGATATCGGCAATCAAGCATGAACACACGAATTTTACATTCTTCCCATTTTTAAACAAGCCCTAGTATACCCAATGCAATTCAACCAACTCAAACAATCTATCCACAACCACCATACCTCAAGAGTCGACTTGTTACCACTAAGCACCCTCAACTTGCGCACTCACCAACAAGAGAAGTTTACAACATTACCAATCCGTCATGAGACCAAGTGCCCTCACCACAAGCAAAAGAGTGAATATAGAAGTAGCCCATTGATAAATGATGAAAAGTGCATATTTTTGAGTATATTTGCATATTAATTCTTGTGTGTGTCGCGGGAGATTACATGATTTTCAAAGTGAAATATACTCATTATGTGTTTCTTATGTGTAGGAACGAGTTTGGATGATAAATGATCAAAAGATGACAATTCGACACAAAAAGAAGAAATTAAAGGAGTGGGAGCTCGTCTATTCTCGTGCGTGGCACGAAGTCGGACGCGAAAAAGGAGAAAAGTTAAGGCACAAAACAGCGAAGCGAAGCAAAGTCACGGAGCGCTTCGCGAAATGGAAGAATTTCAAAAGTTGGATCCGCGTCAAAGTCCGCGTCTAGACGCGAAGGCAGACGCGGATTCCAGCTCTCCCATCCGAAGTTGGATTGAAGAATTCCGCCCCTCATCAACCCTAGGTCATATAAATACATCCTAAAACACCACTTTGAAGGGAGAGACACTACTTTAGGGTTAGACAACACCCTTGGAGGCAAGAACACGCTAGGAGCAAGGAGGAAGATTCAACTACGTGTTTTTCCCCTTCTTCTTCCTATTTTATTGTTGGTTATGAATTGGAGTATTGTGTTTTCACATACTTTTATGAATAGCTAATTCGTTTTCTAGGGTTTTTATGGAACCTTTTGGGGATGAATTGGTTGTTATATTAATATAGTTTTGAGTTAGTTGTTAATCTCTATTTGTTCAACTACGTTTTGATTTTGGTTAATTGAAAGGATCCTCAATTAGCCGTTCCTATTTATTATGTATCTGCTTGAGAGAGAGTGCATATTTAGGTAGTTGTTTGAACAACATCACTCCCGGAGTATAGGCGAGACTCATAACCGAGGGATTAGAGGTTGGATTAGAGATAATGATACCTCGGGTGCGATCTAAGTGAACTGTAATGTGAACTAGCTAGCCTAGCTTGAGAGAGTGCGTCTAGTAAATTATCATAATTGCTTGAGAGAGATTTATGATAGCTGGAGAGTTCATGATTGATAGAGGCAACTAAGTCAAAGCTATAAGAAACATACAACTAATGAAACAACAATTGGGGAAATCATAACTCTAGACCTCCTTAATTTAGTCTCCAAACCTTTGTCTCGTTAGTTGATAATTTTACCGTTTTATAGTATTTGTTGGTTAATTAGTTAGATATAAAAATCTTAATATTATAATTTAGAAATTGTTCAAACTTGTCTTCTTTGCGATATTGAACAATTACAGCGAAACCTTAGTTCTCTGTGAGATTCGACTCCGGACTTTTAGACCGGATTATATTTGCAGCGATCGCTTATCCTTTTTAGGACTAGAGTTGGGCGTGATCACCCATACGTTCAAATATGCCATTGAACATAAATTAAGGACATCACACAATTGAACAAAATTCGCCCACTGTCACGAAGAATTTCATGTGCATCCCGTGGTCGTAGCATAAGGTTGCCCATAGTGTACATCTCTACTAATCTAAGCTAGCCAAATCTAGAATCAATTAGGACTTTAAGCTTGTAATGTAGGCTAAGGGACGGGTAGGATAATTTAGGAATAGTGACTAACCCTCCTAAGCACTTTAATACATTAAACTCAAGAATCGAGCACTTTTCTTCTCAATCAATTCACTCGCCACAAACCATACTCAATCTAGCCCTTTCTTCAATTAAGCACTCTACATCCCCACTAACTCACATATTAAGATTAGTAGGTGTGTGTGTTTTTTTTCTTGAAATTTTCTTTTCTCTCTTTTTATTTCTACACACACTCCATACATTGAGGCTAATCGGCTAGTGGTATTTTTCGCGATTTTGGTTCACCTTATGGGCCTTTCCATGGTTCCACTCAAAAGCTACTTCCCAACTCTTTCACCTTACTTCTTTTAGCGCCTAAGTTTCTTCGGTGGTAAAGGTTCAACAAGCTCAAATTAAGATCAAAATAGGGATACAACTTGTAGTGTGGGTGCCAAAGAAAAGTTCTATAGGCTCAAAGGAGCTAGCAACAGAAATTTTTTATTTGTGAGTGACAAGAACCTCTATAATCAAGCAAGAAACGCCTATGTCATCTCCTAGACTAGCACAACTTAATGATTTCGCTTCGATTAACACACGAGGCAAGTTCTAGCCTACGTAGGATAGCACAAAATACCATGAATCTTTACACACACATTGCACATGACTCAATCAAGATAGTTCTATTCAACTCTCAAGTCAAGCAAGCACAGATAGAAGAGAAAGTTTAAGCAATACTGTGCTAGGTAACATACAAGTCAAACAAATGAGAAAAAGGCGTCATAGAGTACGCTACTTATTTTACTTAGGCATTACAATTCAAATCAAATATTCAGGAAGACAGAGCGCATGTCGTAGCTTAATGTGCCAACACCAAACATGTCAACAGGTATCTCAGAGCACCTCAGTTTTCTTCCTATCCTACTCCTAAAAAATGAAAAAAAAAACAAAACACCTGGTTCGAGCTACACCCTTGGAAAAGAACCAACGTCCAAAGAAAAACCAAGCTATATTCCTAAGTATCCTAACAAATACAAAAGAAATTTTTTGGGTATTTTTAATCGGACTTTAATCCATCAAGAAAATTTTCCAACAGATCCATCGTCGGGAAAAGTCCGAGCTTTTTCTGACTTGAAAGAGTGAATTGTGCACCGGTGAAGTCTGAGTAGCCGAGTGTTGTTGTATGTGATGTTGGGCTAAGTGTGGGGTGCTTGAGGGTGCTTTTACATAATCCGAAGCTCGTGTTGCATGTTCTCCATACCATAATCATACTACCCACACCTTGTATCATGTGTAATGTATCTTGTAGCATCTTATTTGAAGTAGTTAGTGTACTATACTAGTTGTAGTAATTTGGACTCAAGCATTACATGATTGCACTATGACTAAGTCATGGCCAACGTTCGACTAGTTGAATTGTGTGGCATGGGGAAGTCTTGAGTACCCATTGCCTTGTGGTTCAACTTTTGTGCACTTTGAACCACTATTGTGAGTATATTATATATAGCCTTTGATTTTATGTATGGGGTCATCTTTGCCTCTCACGATGACCTTGGGCGAATTTGTTGATTCATTTTCACATTCGTGTTTATCGTGTGTAGATTGCTATGGCTCGTGATAGTGCTGCCAGGGGAAAAAGAGTGGGGAATTCCTCCACTACTGCTCCCCCTCCCAAAAAATGCAACCAGGGTGAGGGTTCTTCTCGGCAAGCTAAGGGGAAGCAAGTTGCCAGCAGGTCCAAGAAGGCACCATCGGGACCAAGGCCTCATTTGGATCTAGTTTGTGATGATGCCATCCAATGGAATAATAAATTTTTAAGAAAAGGAGGATGCATCTCCGAAATGGGGATTAATGTGAAAGCTCTAGAAAAGAACTTCCCAGATGTGCTTGCCCGATTGGTAGAAATGAAGATGGATAACCTGAAACTCCAAGTCTCGTCGTCGATTATCCGCATAAGACTTCTGACGGCTTTGAGCTGCTAATAGCCTTTCCTGTATAAGCTTAATCTTCTCGATTGCCTGTTTTACCAATTCTGGTCCTACTGACTTAGTTTTCCAACATCGAACCATCCTATAGGTGACTTACACTTCCGTCCGTAAAGAGCTTCGTATGGAGCCATCTGAATACTGGAATGATAGCTATTATTATACGCGAACTCAATAAGCGGCAGATGATTATGCCAGCTACCCTTGAAGTCTATCACACTAGCCCGTAATATATCCTCCAGTGTCTGAATAGTACGCTCAGCCTGTCCGTTTGTCTGGGGATGAAATATTATACTAAGACTTACCTGAGTCCCTAATCCTTTTTGGAAGGACCTCCAGAAATTAGCTGTAAACTGAGCTCCTCTATCCGAGATAATAGATATAGGGACACCATGAAATCGTACTATCTCCTTAATTTAAAGCCTTACATAATCCTCTGCGGAAATGTAGTCCTAACAGGCAGAAAATGGGCTGATTTTGTAAGTCTATCAACAATCACCCATATAGAATCGAACATACGCTGGGTACGAGGTAAACCTACGATGAAATCCATATTGATTACTTCCCACTTCCAAGCCGGAATTTCTATAGCCTGCAATAATCCACCGGGTTTTTGATGCTCAATCTTAACCTGCTGACAGTCAGGGCAATGAGTAACAAACTCCGCTGTATCCTTTTTCATTCCGTCCCACCAATATACTTCCCTGATATCATAATACATCTTTATTGCTCCTGGATGGATAGAATAACGAGAATAGTGAGTTTCTCCCATAACCTACCGACGCAGCCCTGCAACATTAGAGACACATAATCCTCTTCGATATCTGAGGACCCCATCTTCTGTAATCTCAAATGGTGTCTTCTCCTTCTGAGGGGTTGTATCCCTATAATGAACTAACACGGGATCCTCCTTCACTTCAGTTACTAAAGAGGATGTTGTCGTATCCTGAATAGTAATTCCAATATCACCTGAGTCCAGTAACCGAACTCCAAGACTAGCTAGCTGATGAATCTCATGGGCTATTTCCCTCTTCGCTGGCTGTAAATATGACAGGCTACCCATGATCTACGTCTGAGGGTGTCGGCTACTATGTTCACCTTCCCCGGATGGTATAAATTATCAACATAATAGTCTTTAAGTAGCTCCAACCATCTCCTTTGACATAAATTCAATTCTTTTTGCTTGAAGATATACTGGAGGTTCTTATGATCCATATAGATATCAACATGAATGCCATACAAGTAGTTCCACAACACAAAAAAGAACTCGGCTAGGCTCTTAAACATCCAACCTCATGATCTGATTAGCCAAAGCCTGAACATCCATGGCTATTGACCTCTCCACTACCAGTAAATATGCCAGACTGCCTGTGCTCTCAGAATTCCTACTTAATGCATCGGCCATTGGACTTCCCTAATGATATAACACGGTGATATCATAGACTTTCAGCAACTCTCGACATCTCCGCTATTGCAAATAAAAGTCCTTCTACTTAAACAGGTGCTGGAGACCCCGATGATCAGTATAGACCTCATATGGAACGCCGTATAGATAGTGCCTCCAAATCTTCAGTGTGTGAACAATGGCTGCCAACTCTAAATCATGCACATGGTAATTCTTCTCACAAAACTTCAACTGACAAGACGCGTAGGCAATTACCCTACCGTCCTGCACCAAGTCCAATATGCGACTCCCAAACTTGTAGGTAACACCAATATTTGAGCTGTAGTTGATGCAGTATTGAGCTTCTTAAAGATCACCTCACATTTGTCAGACCATCTGAAAAGAGCACCCTTCTGGGTCAACTTGGTTAATGAGGCTGAGATAGATGAAAACCCCTCCACGAACCGGCGATAGTAACCCCCAAACCCAAGAAGCTCCGAATCTCTGTTGTTGAAGTAGGTCTAGTCCAGTTCTGAACTGCCTCAATCTTCTTAAGATCCACCTTAATACCCTCAAAAGATACAACATGGCCCAAAAAGGCAACCGAGTCCAACCAGAACTCACACTTCAAAAACATGGTATATGACTGACGATTCTTCAAAGTCAGAAGTACGATCCAGAGATGCTGCTCATGCTCCTCTCGATTGCGGGAGTGAACAAAAATATCATCAATGAAGACAATCACGAAGGAATAATGATAAAACTTGAACATCCGATTCATCATATACATAAAGACTGCTGGGGCATTAGTCAAGCCAAATGACATTACCAAGAACTCGTAATGACGATACCGAGTCCAAAAATCTATCTTAGGGACATCTGATGCCCTAATTTTCACCTGACGGTAGCCAAATCTCAAGTAAATCTTGGAAACACCTTGGCACCCTGAAGCTGGTCAAATAAGTCATCAATCCTCGGCAGCAGATACTTGTTCTTGATAAGGACCTTGTTCAACTACCAATAATCTATGCATATCCACATCGATCTATCATTTTTCTTCATAAACAACACTGGTGCACCCCATGGCGAGACACTAGGTCTAATGAATCCCTCATCAAGAAAATATTGCAACAGTTCCTTCAATCTTTCAAATCAAATGGGGCCATACGGTTGGTGGTATGGAAATGGACTGAGAAGAAATAGTCACACCACTATTATCCCATAAAATATAATAAATAATTTTTAGTGATTTAATAAAAAACACACACCATATATATAATTTTTAAACCAAAACTTACTCACTTTTGACACTTTATAACCCCAAAATATTCGACCGGGATTTCTAAGAGTTGTTGAAGCCTTCAACAAACATTATTCGCCACAAAGGCAAATATCGAGTTCTACATATGACATTAAACTTTAGGACGCCTTCGACATTACTAATCTAAATAAGGTAGCTAAAGAAGAGAGAAAATGAAAAAGGAAGTTGAAGAACATACACAAAATGGTCTGCCTCAAATGTTTTATACAATGGACATATATAGGCCATGGTATGCATGCCTTATACTAAAGAAACCTGTCCAAAGCGTCTCTTAAGCTTGAACGTTTGGCCAGGTAGTAAGCGCGTGGGCTATAGTTACTGCGGGCACTCTACCACTTTGAGCTTGACTTGACAACGAGAGTGTTGTCATGGGCAGCAAGAGTGTTGCCAAGCTAAGGTGCACGAGTTAGCATCAAGGTAAAATGGGAAATAGGCAAGTGATGGCCAAGTCTTTCACGGAGGCAAGTCGCTTGGCAAAGACTTGACAATAAGATGCGGGCTGAGGGTGACACTTGATCATGGCAAAGGCATCAAGGCATAAGGTAGTGATGCCAAGGCAAGGCAAAACCGAAGTGGGCAAAGGCAGGCTAAGTGCAACGGAAGGCATGCACGCGCGAGGCAGACTTATCATGACAATAGGGCACAGCAAAGGGCCATGTACGTGGGCAATGACATGGGCAAAATGCGGCTACAATGAACCTGAGTACAAGGCATTGGCGCTTGATTCAAGCCAAGGCACACACATGGGCAACAAGCTTCAGATTGACCAAGTCAAAGGCGGTCACGGCACATGATGTGCACATTGGCAGCAGTTGGCTTTTACTAAAAGCTGGCAGAATTGTTAGCACATTTTTGGGGCCATGATTCCATTATTATTAGCATGATCTACATGGTCCTAGTAGTTGGGGGATGTCAACTACAATAAGTTAAAATAGTGAGTTGTGTGGGACAAGTATCTAAGTCTAAGTGCGACAAGTGTAAGGCAAAGGGGCTGTCTCATATTGTATTAATGGGCAGCATCCTTATGCTTGTAGGTAGAAGAGAAAAACGTGTATGAGTCCATGTTGAAGTCTGTTTTCAAGAGTAAAAATATCTAAAGCTAAGAGTAGTCTTGTGAGAAAATCTGAGGGTCAAGAGTGATCTTGTACACGACATTGTACTTCGAGTTTGAGTTTCTTTGTATGCTCGAGTTAAATACAAAATTGGAAAAAGAGTTTCCTGTATATTGTGCCTTGTGTTCTGGTTTATTTATGTTGCCTTTACTTAAAATTCGTAGCCTAAATCTTTCCTAAACTTACTACGTTGAAAGTTGCCTAAAAATATTCTAAGTCTAAAGTTGCTGTAATTTTGGCTGAGTGTTGTGAGAAGGCTGAAGTCAAGTTGTGGAATCTGTGATTTCATCCATTGATCAGAATTGAGATGTGAATTGAGAAGGAGTGAAGAGGAGAAAAGAGGAACTCAAATTGTATTTCTCAATATCTGTTCATTGGTACAAATACAAAATATTTGTCTACTAATAGAGTATATAACCGACTCTTTTAATGTAAGTGGGAAATGACCAAACTACCCTAATTCACTCACTAGTCTCCAATACTCCCCCTCAAGTCGGAGGGTGGAAAACATCCAAAACTCCGAGCTTGGACATGAGGGACTAATGTTAATCTGATATATTGCTGTTTTTACACAGTCTCCCCAAATTCTATTTGGAATTGAGCTTTGGAACTTTAGTGCCCTAGCAACTTCAAGAATATATCTATGCTTCCTCTCCACCACCCCATTCTGTTGGGGGGTGTATGGACAGCTGCTTTGATGCATAACTCCTAAAGAATGCATAAGTTCCCTGTAAGTAGAGTTAAAAAACTCTGTCCCATTATCAAATTAGCACTTTAACACATACACCAAATTGATTCTTTACCATAAAAAAGAAATGTTTTAGTACAACTATCACTTCACATTTAGACTGTAACAAATATATCCAAGTATACCTACTAAAGTCATCCACAATAGTTACAAAATAATGCTTTCTATCATATGTAGGAATCTTATGAGGTCCCCAGACATCGACATGTATAAGTTGAAAAACATGTTCAGTTTTACAGCCACAATGGAAAACTTAACTCAGCTTTGTTTGGCTAATGGACAGATTTCACAAAGATGTTGAACCTTACTGTCTACCATGTTCTTTAAGGAAGGAACATGTTGTATTGCAGTTATTGAAGGGCGCCCCAATCTCATATGCCATAAGGTTGAGTCTTCAATCTCCTTTGTGACAAAAGCTGTTGAGGATGTTATTTCATTTTGCAACTGATACAGTCCACAATTTTTCTTACCAACCCCCATTACCTTGCCATTTTAAAGACCCTGAAATATGCAGAAGTCGGGAAAAAATGCAGCATAACAACATAATTCCCTATTCAACTTTGATACTGAGAGCAAACTAAACTTAAAATCTGGAACATGTAACACATTCTTAAGAGTCTTGTTCTCTAGAACAATTACATTTCCTGTGTGTGTCACTGAACACTTATATCCATTTGGTACTTGTACTCCTCCATTTTGTTGTCTCTGAATGGTCTTTATGTCATTTAAAAGCTCCCTATGTGAGGTAATATGGTGAGATGTCCAGTATCTATTATCCAATTGCAATTGGATGTTTTTGTCAATAAGGAAGTTATACCTGCCATCAATGACTGACAATCATTTGATTGAGATTTGTTGAGGAGGTTCATCAATTGCTTGTACTGCTCTTCTGTGAGAAAGTTCCCTTGCGACTGCTTGCTATTGGAACCTTTTGCCTCACCAATAGAAACGTTGGCATAAAACCTGCCTCCTACTCCTTGAGCTTTCTTCTTACTTTTGAAATTAGAAGGAAATCCTATGATCCTGTAACAATTTTCTTTCAAGTGTCCCTTATACCCACAGTGTTCACAAATGAACCCTGGCTTCTTAGGTTTGAAACCTTGCCCTCTACCAGCTAGCATGGTTAAGGGTTCTCTATCAGTGTTGTCCATCCCCAGTGTATGTTGACTCTCTTCCTGTATAGCTAGAGCATATGCTTGATTCACAGTTAGTGTAGGACTTCTAAGTAACTTATCACTTCGAACGTGACTGTATGATTCATTTAGACCGACCAAAAATTGCTGTAAACGCGGGTTTCTAAATTGTTCGATGAAAGGTTTATTCTCTTTACAATCACAACCTGAAGTAGGTATCATCAAGTCCATCTCGTTCCATAAATCCTTCAATTTTGAGTAATATTGAGTTACAGAGTCAGCACCTTGCTTCAAGGCTCCAATTGATGTCCACAAGTGATAAAGTCGGGTGAGATTTGATTTCTCAAACCGCTCCTTGAATTCGTTCCATACCTTTCTCGCATTTGAAGCGTAGATGATACTAGGTTGAAATTCAGCGGCGACTGTGCGCCCTATCCATGAGCACCACGGCGTTGCATCGTTCCCACTGGTTTATCAAATCTTCTTTGGAGGAGCTCTTCAAGCAGGTTCCGTCAATGAACCGTAGCTTGTTTTTAAACAATAGGGCTTGACGGATCGAGCGGCTCCATAGAGCATAATTTTCTGGGCTTGTCTTGACATTAACCAACGCTATACCAGGAACATTTGTAGCCTGTAAGAAAAGTGGATGATTGTGATCAATTTGAAGATTTCCAGCTGATTCTCCCATGGCTGTTGAAACCCTAGAATTCGAAGTTCAACTATGGTTTCCTAATCAATCTCGAAATCCTCTGCTCTAATCCAGAACCATTCGCTCTGATACCATGATGGAATCTGTGATTTCATCCATTGATAAGAATTGAGATGTGAATTGAGAAGGAGTGAAGAGGAGAAAAGAGGAACTCAAATTGTATTTCTCAATATTTGTTCATTGGTACAAATACAAAATATCTGTCTACTAATAGAGTACATAACCGACTCTTTTAATGTAAATGGAAAGTGACCAAACTACCCTAACTCACTTACCAATCTCCAATACAAGTGCGGAACTTGACTGCCGCACAGGCTGGTTTTGACGGACAAAAATTACTCCCGTAACACTAAAGAAGAGAGAAAATGAAAAAAAGGATGTTGGAGAACATACGCAAAATGGTCTGCCTCAAATGTTTTATACAATGGACATATATAGGCCATGGTATGCATGCCCTATACTAGTGAAACGTGTCCAAAGCGTCCCTTTTTCTCTCTTCCAAAGCGTCCCTTAAGCTTGGACGTTTGGCCAGGTAGTAAGCGCGTGGGCTATAGTTACTGTGGGCGTTGAGACAACATTAAATTCTACATCTATCAATTAAATTTATCTATTACTACCTTGTTAATTCCGGCTTCTTCCAAGTCACACCATTGGTGCTAAAAAGGGAAAACTAAAGAGAGATTTTCAAATTCCTAGGCTTTAATCACCCTGCCTACAGATCGTTTCTGGTGAATCTCCATCTCTCACTGCTCTTCTTCCCCATCTCCTTCCATCCCTATTTTTTCAATTTGAATCTATACTAACAAATTCCCAACTTATTGCACGAATCTAGGGCTTCGGTTTGTGAATTGTGATCTTACACAAATTCGATTTAAAGCTAACATCCTCATTCTAATTTATGCTCCTTTATAATTCACAATCAATTATTGTAACTAGAACCCGCAGTTTGATTTTACTAAATCGATTTATCTTCATGAACTAGCTTTCTGTTAAATATTTACACTTGATATCAACAGCTCAGTAAATTTAGCTTTCTTTTGTTCAGTCCGTCCGCCTTGGAAGGACTCTGTCTGATCAATGAACAATGCCTCAATCCCAAATTAGTTAAAATTCTTGCTCCCAAGTTCGTTACCTTTTTGCTCTGTATGTGTATATATTGTGTTTGTTTGCCTTTGTGCTTGTGCGTTTAAAACTTCTCTGATTTGGCATGTCCAGAAACTAGGAATGAGATCGAGGTATTTAGGAAATGCACATGAAGAAAAGAGGGTTAGTTTTGATATATCACTTGGACTTTTAGGAGTTAGATCTTTTTTCAGATAAATGATTTCAAGGAGGTAGGTCTTTGTTGCAAGGATTTTTTTTCAGTTTTTCCTGGAAAGTACTTGCTTGTTGGTAGTGGTTCATGAGTCATGAATCATATCTTGTGCATGGACTTCAAATAGTAAACAAGTTTTACAAAAATGAATTAGTCTAATGCGTACTTCTCTAATGCAATTGGAAGATAGCAAACAAGTGTTATATACACAAATTAGTCTAATGCGTACTTCTCTAATGCCTTTGGAAGATAAAATAGCAGACAAGTTTGACAGACATGAATTAATCGAATATGTACTTCTCTAATGCCATTGCATGTAACTTTATGTGGACTTGTGTTCTGGTTTCATTCTATGCATCTCAGCAATGAATGGCATCCTCATAAATTTTTTGTTTATTACGTTTAACTATATACTTATATGCTTTTCTCCAAATGAAGCCGTTTTATTGTTTTCATGTTGATTATTCAAGCTTATTTAGCTTTCCAGATGCATAATGCCGATAAACCGTCTATATATGGTGCAATTTATCTTCTTTGGGTGGTTTGTTGATATGTTATTATGTGTTCTGTGAGTAGGTTGTTCCTCAGTTTCCTCAGATTTTTGATGGGTGCACCTAAACAGAAGTGGACTTCAGAAGAAGAAGCTGCTCTTAAAGCTGGGATACTTAAGCATGGGCCAGGTAAATGGCGCACGATTCTCAAGGATCCAGAATTTAGTGGAGTATTGTGTCTGCGTTCAAATGTAGATCTTAAGGTAGAGATTACTACCATAATTTTTCCATTAAATAATTATGTTTTGTGCAGAGGAAGTTTAGATGTTATTTGAGGCAGATGATGGGTATGTAGTTTAGTAGTTTATCTTTTGTTTCTTATCTATGCATATGGTGTTAATATGCCTATTTATCTTTGTTGATGCTGTTCAGGACAAGTGGAGGAACATGACGGTGATGGCAAACGGTTGGAGTTCTCGAGAGCAAGCAAGGTTAGCTGTCAAAAGGACGAAACAGGCCCCTAGACAGGATGGGAGTCCTGTGGCTGATACGACCACAGCTGAAAGTGATGAGGAAGCTGCTGAAGCGCAAGCAGCCACTACTTCTAGCGGTTCTCCACAGATACATGGTTCAAGAAAATCTATGATAAGGTTAAGCGCTGCTCGTTGATTGTTGCAGCATAACTCTTTGTGGTAGTCACCGAGTTCTTTTTGTGCTTATGGATATAGTTGCTTGCTGATTTATGCATGTTCTATTGTTCCTAGGTGGCATTTGGATGTTTTGTTAGAAATATTTCTTGGAGATGCTTTTTAGAAATATTTTCAAAAAACATTTTTGGAGAACAATTTGTTTCCTAAAGTATTTTTTGAAATGTTTCTATATGATTTCTGAAATGCAATTTTGTTTTCTTTGCCAAACAAAAATGTTTGGCAACCAAAAAGTGCTTTGCTTTTTTCATTACATGCATGTGATACTTCTATATTTATTAGTTTTTGGCATTCGGAAGGTAAAGTTGGTATGGGACCTCTGTTTAGATCTTTACCAGAAGCTCATTGAATTTCCTTTTCTTTAGTCAGGATGAACTAATATTACCTGGTGGGGTCACATATTATTCTTATTTTCTTACTTCGGAAGGATGATTATCCCTCATAGTTGCTGAATTAATAATATTATAGGTTGGATAATCTTATAATGGAGGCTATAAGCAGCTTGAAGGAGCCAGGTGGTTCCAACAAGACTACAATAGCTGCATACATAGAGGTACTTGTCTTCTTATTATGTGCTTTCTTTTAGAAGAAGTAACTAGATATAATACCATTCATTAATTATCATGCATGGAAATCTTACTTATTTTTCAAAGACCCATAAAGGACTGATTGTGGTGTTGCTTGTTGTGGCAATAGCAACATTATGATGATGTTTGCAATCTGTGATGCTTGTATATTTCAATTATGAGGCTTCGTAAACCTCAGTATCACCAAACTTAGTGCTTTCCCTCTTAAATTCCTTGTTTGTTATTTGTGGAAGAAAGTTTTCTATTTTACTTTACTATTTTACTGTTGTTTTTGTTTTTATTAATTTTAAGATCTGACTGTTGGTAACAACAGACTAGAATGAAAAAAATACAGCACATTTGATTCCTAATGTAGCATCTAGTTGGAAATATGCAGAATATTAGATTGCTTGAGTGCACATAGGTCTGATAGTGCCACTTTAATTTTTTTTTCTTAATGTATGATCTTGATTCCATATAACAAGGCATTAGGCTCTGCTAAACAGGTCCTCAATGAAATATTATGGGTTAATGCACCCTGATGGCGGCATAAAGAATTCTGGTTAGTATATGTATGTTCAAGAGGGTGTCTGCTTTAGTATATGCAGATCATGAGGTTGCATGAGTCTAATATAGATCTGATACTGCTATGCTAATATCTCTTTTCTCAAAGTATGATCTTGATTCCCTATGCTAAGAGTTCACCCCCAACTTAGGGGCTTTACTGATCAGGTTCTCAATGATCTGTTGGCTTATGCACCCTGTCCGAAAGAATCTTTTTTTTTTTTGGTTAATACATTTATGCTCAATTGGTGATATAAAGGTCATGTTACAAATCTTAGTCAATGCATAAATGTCATGATTGCTTGATCTTAGTTCCTAGCAAAAACCAGAATTTTGGTTGCATCTGTCAGTCTATTCTACTTAATTTTATGCTATTTTTATCTTTTAGGACCAATACTGGGCCCCTCCAAACTTTATAAGGCTGCTGTCGGGGAAACTGAAGTATTTAACTGCAACTGGGAAACTTATCAAGGTGATTTTTATTTTGTGTGCTTGACATCTGTGTCATTGCTCAGTCCACCCTAGGCGTAGGTTGTGACTGTGAATACAATCAGAAATGATGATTGGATTCAAGTGTCTGTATGCGTGGTAATCTTTTACATTCCTGGTTGATCATAATTCCCTGAATATATTGTCTTTTATAGATAAAGCGCAAGTATAGAGTAGCACCCACATCGACACCATCTGACAGAAGAAGAAACCTGTCCAGTCCATTCTTGGATAGCAGGCAGAGGATCTTCTCCAAGGTTGATCGGGATTATATGGACATGCTTAGTACATCTCAGATAGATTTAGAGATAGCTAATAAAATGAGGAACATGACACCTCAAGAGGCTGCAGCTGCTGCTGCACAAGCTGTTGCTGAAGCAGAAGCAGCCATAGCTGAAGCTGAGGAGGCTGCTAGGGACGCTGAAGCTCATGAAGCTGATGCTGAAGCTGCAAAAGCCTTTTCAGATGCAACGAAGACACTACATGGGAGAAGTGCCCCACGGATGGTAAGACATCCTTCTATTTCAATTATTGGGTCAACACTAATGGCTTCTATTGTTTTACTTGTCTCTCCTTCCTATCTTTCCTTTCATTGTTGGTAGGATATGTGTTCTTCCTTGTCCTTGGAATCATTATTGGTTCAGTGTCTAGAAATCATAGCTTGAGACCCATTAATTAACTAATAGAAAATGTGTAGGTCCATAATCTTTGCTTTTCGTTTCCCCTTCACTTTACTTGAAACATGATTTATCTAATCTATTACTTGTTAAAAGAATAGATATTCTCTTAATTAAATATGAAACATGCTTCTGAAGACCTTATCTTAACAAAACCTCAAGTAAAAGTTAGAAGTAGGGGTAAGAGTGGGTAGCTATATTGTTGCCACAACCGGCATAATCTTCCTCTGGGCTTCACTAGCTTCTGTGCCAGCTCCAATGTCTTGATCAATGTAATCTGTCATGTGCCATCTGTTAAATCTTGAAGTCTGTAGAGAGAACTGCTTCACCTAGCTCTGGATGGTACAGTTGCACCAACCTGCACTGCAGAGAGGAATTGGAAGTTGTATTTGCAAGAGAGAGATTTCTAAACTCTCATGTTGTGTTTGCTATGAGATTTATTCTTTTTTACCTTTTCAGGGAGGGGAAGGGTGGGTTCCTTTAGCAGCTGATTCATTTGGGATTCTTCTTTTCTTTTTTCCATTTCTTTTTGGGGTGTGGTAAGGGAAGGGATGATGAATTGTGAGGAAGCACCCGAAGCAAATCCTCCTGTATCTCTGGTAATCTTGTTGGTTACAGCAGGTTATGGTAGAAGCATACCAGTTGACAAGTTGGAATGATAAATCACCAGCACATCAATGCTTCACTGGTGTTCAATGAGAGCAAGAAATGACACAGACAAGTATCTGGATGTTCATATTTAGCATCTTTTTAGTTGATTAGGAGGTCACTGTTACCTATCTAAACTAGTGCCTAACACAGTTTTTAAGCTGTTTAAAGTGTCTCTCGATGCAAAATTGATTATTCGCCGATATACTATGTTGAAAGCCTATTCTTTGTTTTGCTTGCTGATTGTCTCTCTAATATCTAGATAATACGTGCTTGATCGTTCCTTCCGAGGTGCGAGTTAGAGAATGCTGGATCCTGTTCCAGTTTGATGTTTCTGTATCTTCAGTCAACTCACTCTTCAGCTTGTACATATGGGCGAAAAAGTTCATGGTAAGTGTAATATACCAGGTTGTTAGTAGTAAAAGCTTTTCAGATTGTATCAGATTTGTGTTCCCTGTTCATCAGCGGACATGTCTCAGCAACCACGATGTTTTCTTATTAAGCTGTTTCTGCGAGCTGAGGGAATTTTCTGAGGAATTTGTTGTAAAGAGTAGGAACTAGGAATAACCCGGTGTGGTGGGGTGATGGGGGTCCGTTCATGTGCAGCATGTACCTCAGGCTCAATTGTTTACTGTATGCTGATTTATTTATTTGATCTCGATTTGGATGGAAATTAAATTAGTTTAAAATAGTTTCTGGCCACTGTCATTTTCTTTTTTTTTAAAAACTTAATGTCACCATTATGGTGAGATGTTTGGCATGACCTCAACCTGTATAATAAAACTCAAAAGGATCATTACAAAAGGAGTTGGTAAATCATATCTAAATGACTCCTGAATTAAGAGAGGAGAGCACATTCCAGTGAGATTAAGAAAGATAAAGTGCTCCAAAGTAAAATTTTGGGGAAGGCATCCAATCCTTCTGAGATACAAAGAACCAACTATTTGAAAGCTTAAACATCAAAAAACTTCTTTCTAGTCCTAATTCTGAAATTGACCAACTGGTCTCTGCCATTCTTCAAAGTAGTTCTCACCTTCAAAGGTAAAGTGTCAGCCTCGGTGAAGAAGGTTGTCACGACCCCAATCTCCCACCGTAGGATGTTGTGGTGGCACCTAGTCTCTAAGACTAGGTAAGCCTAACATGAATGGAGAAATAACGGAAATAACAATAGAGCTTCAAATTTAAACCATCTAGCTATCATAATAGAACTCGACAATATTGCTGACAATAACTCTCAAAATCTGGTGAGACTGAGTCATAAGCTCTACACGAATATACTGTAAAATCCCTAATACGTCACTGTCTAAAAAAAGAGTAAGCAGTAGAAAAACATGGACAGAGGGTGACTCCGAGGCCTGCGAACGCCAGGCAGGATACCTTGAAGTCTCCGAACTAAATGCTCTACTCACTAGTGCCTAGCCTGGGTCGAGGTACCTGGATCTGCACAAAAATGTGCAGAAAAGTAGTATGAGTACACCCAAACGGTACCCAATAAGTATCAAGCCTAACCTCGGTAGGGTTGTGACGAGGCGAGGCCAAGACACCTACTAGGATAAGAAAAGAAGCTGAACAAGTATAGTACATTCTAATAATGGAAACGAGAAAAATGAGGCAGTAAAGAAATACAACAAGCCCCGGGATTAGTCGGGGCTCTTAGAGACTCGGACACCCGGTGCAAATAAAAAAAAAAGGCAACAAGAAAGGAACACCTAAAGAACATCAAGAAGACAATGCGGACAAATACAAGTGAGGTAAATGAGATATAACAACAAGAATCATAACCGAGGTACAGCCTCGTAATCTCATTTTACAATCACAATCAAAATATTTCCCTATATCACTGCGGGAGCCTTACATTTAGTTTTGAAAATCATTTTCCTGAAATAGCCACTTGCGTTTTAGCCTACCTTATCACACCGCGTGGCTTTAAGTAGTTCCCCTACTAGCAACACGCGTATCAAGCCCACCTTATCTCACCGCATGCGTACCAACCCCTAGCCTTATGTCACCGCATGCGTATCAATACAACAACATATCACAACCCGCACCTCAAGTGCCCAAATGCCACAACTTGCCAAAAGAATCAACAATATCAATGTTTCCACAACAAATAGCCCATGGCTCAACCAAAATGTGCACAAGAATCTCAACAATAACAAAATGAACATAAATTGTTCAACAAGAAAGGTATTTCAACAATTAACAACTTCACCTCAATGTGATACCGGCTTTCACAAAAACACCAATAAATTAACAAGAAAATACTTCACGAAATAACAATTTCAAATACGACTAATTCAACAATAGCAGATGTAACAAGGCAGCAAGGAAGGCAATAACTTCAACTAAGCATATAAGGGAAAAACAGCAAGTAAGAGGTAGAACAAGTGTTAACTATGTCAAATAAAGCGTGTAGGGATAGATTAACATGTAAAAGTTGATTAATTATGAGAGATATAGCTTGTTGTGACAATTTGATTAAAGGCATGGAAAGAGTCTAAATAACCTAAATCAGTCAAACACCACATATAACCTGTGTACCCACTTGTCACTTTCTGTACACGGCTTTCACATAACACAAATAGCACAATCAATCCCAATTCCTAAGGGGTAGTTCTCCCGCACAAAGTTAGGCAAGATACTTACCTCAAACAAGCTAACTCAATCCACTAATAAGCCTTTTTCGCGAATATCCAATTCCGGACGGCTCGAATCTAGCCTAAATAACTTTATACCATAAATACAAACCATATGAAACTATTTCGGATAATAAAGTTGCAATCTTTAAAGAAAATCAAAAAGTCAACCCTGGGCCCGCGTCTCGGAACCTGGCCAAACTTACAAAATCCGAATACCCATTTATAACGAGGCCAACCATACTAAAATTATCCAATTCCGACCTCAAATCGATCTTCAAATCCTCAATTTATGGTTTAGGAAGTTTTCACAAAATTCCCCAGTTTTTCCAACTCAAAACACTAATTAAATTCTAAAAACAATGATGGATTCATGAATAATAATCTAATCCGGGTAAAAAACACTTACCCCGATCAACTCCTTGAAAATCCCTTCCAAAATCGCCCGAAATCGATCTCTCTGACTCAAAAGATGAAAAATGGAACAAAACCCTCGATCCAGCCCTTTTCTGCCCAATTATTCCTCTTCTGTGGACCAACAGCCGCTTCTGGGGCTCCCCACTTGCGGAAAATCCTTCGCAGGTGCGGCTTTTCATTAAGCCCAGGAGGATCGCTTCTGCGGATGGTTGTGCGTATCTGCGCTTGGACTTGCGCGGACCCAAGCCGCTTCTGTGGAAAAACAACCGCATCTGCGGACACAGCTCGCCTAGTCCCAAACTCGCTTCTGCGGCTCAAAGGCCGCTTTTGCGGTGCCGCACCTGCGGCCCGAAGTGCGCAGTGCAATTGCACAAGAACCTTAGTTGGATAGAAATTCTTTTAAGTCCGAAATGATTCCGGATTCAATCCGAATCACATCCGGGGGCCCCCGGACCTCTCCCAAACATACCATCAAGTCCCAAATCACATAACGGACCTACTTGAGGCCTAAAATAACATCCAACAACATCAAATCTACGAATCGCAACCCAATTCAAACCTATTGAATCCATGAACATTCAACTTCCAAAACTAACGTTGATTCATACCAAACCAACTCCGATTGACCCCATATTTTGCGCACAAGTCATTAATGACACAACAGACCTATTCCAACTCCTGGAACAAAAATTCGGACCCGATATCAATAAAGTCAACTCTCGGTCAAACTTCTCAACCTTCCAAACCTTCAACTTTTTAACTGTCGCCAATTCAAGCCAAAACGACCTACGGACCTCCGAATCAATATCCGAACACACTCCTAAGTCTAAAATCACCATACGGAGCTATCAGAATCTTCAAAACTCCATTCCAGAGTCGTCTACACAAAAGTCAAACTCCGGTCAACTCTTTCAACTTAAGCTTCCAACTTTGGAACTAAGTGTCCCAATTCACTCCAAAACTCACCCGAAACAAAACCAACCCCCCCGACAAGTCACATAACCACAATATAACGTAGAGGAGGCAATAAATAGGGGAACGGGTCTAAAATACTCAAAACGACGGACCGGGTCGTTACAAAGCTGGAAGTCTTCTTATATATACTCCAGTTAGCTAGCAGGTCAGCTGTGCAATAGCAGTATGAAAACGTGAAATTGCCGTCCTGCCTTAACTCTCTAATTTGTTCCACCAAGTGAGCAATCTGCCAAGGTGACCCCATATGCTTGTTTATCTCATTGATTAGGACTAGAGAGTCAGATTCAACTTTGACCTCCTTGTATCCATAATCAATACACCATTTCAAGTCAACCTTGATAGCCTTTGCTTCTGCCATATTGTTAGTGCGGGAACCAAAAAAGGTGGAGTAAGTCATTACTAGATCTCCATACTGATTTCTTAAGCATCCTCCACCTGCTAAGCCTGGTTTCCTTTGGTACAACTATCAATGTTAAGCTTAATGTATCCATCAGATGGTTTTATCCATCAGGTTTACACCTTTCCACTGTTTGGATCAATTGTTTCCAATCAGCAAAGATAGGTAATGATGGAAATTGGACATTTATAAGTATGCACCTCATGTTCTGAATTTGGAGAATAAGTTTCTTGACAGAAATTTTTCCATCTCCATATCTGATAGCACATCTTCTTTTCCAAACTTCCCAGCATATCAAGCATGGGAGGCAGTGAAGAAAAAAAGAATGAACATTATTCTTGGGCTCCGTTAACCACCAATAGAATGGAGTTTGTCTCAATTCAGAGGTAGTGTTCAAGCCACAATAGCTGCCAAATAAATTCCAAGCAGTTGATGCCCCATAGCTGCTAAGGAAAACATGGTCAACAGTTTTGGATTTGAGAGCTCTACAGCACGAACACATAGATGGAGCAATGAATCCAAATTTTCTATTGATCTCATCAATAAGCAATCTGTTGTGAATTAGTCTCATCATAAAGAAGGGAATTTTGAAGGGAATCCCTTTATACCATATATATATTACCAGCAGAACTAGTAAAGTTTCTGGAGTGCTTAAAGAGTTGCCAAGCAGATTTGCAGGAAAAGGAACCATCATTGGTAATGGTTCAAATAGGTTGATCTGTTTTAGAACGACCAGGCACCTCAATCAGTGAGAGATTCCTGACAATAGAGATAGAGAGAGCATTCTCAAGAGCATTATGGTTCCAGTTATCTGTCCACGACTGTCTCCTTACCTTTACTAGGGTCATTAATAAGCTTGGTTTAAAGAACCATATTCCGACCAGTCATATCACCGGAAAGAAGCTCTGTTTCTCAGACTTCTTTAATATCCGTCATCCTTTTCCAAATTTGAAATGGCCAGGTTTCCATGTAGAAGCAACCGGGTGGGTATTGTTACAGTACTTAGCTTCAATGGATTCTCTCCAAAGAGAGTTCTTAGTTCTAACGACCCACCAAGATTTAGCTGCAAATCTTGTTATATATACTGTTTATGAAGTTTTGCTCCCTCTTTCCATCCAAAATGAAACAAGTAGCCGTGACAGAGCCTATAATAAAATACGAATGATGGGGTCAGGAGTATAGAGGTCAACACATAATATTCGCTCTGAATTTTAATCACAAATTTTTATAGGTAGAAATATATTTATAATGTCTGAAAACTTAATAGCTGAAGAAAAAGTTTGTTTGACCTTTTATGTAGTAACAGTAACAATATTTTTCAGATGAAAGATGTGAAAGATCTGCCGCTTGGATGAATATCTGAACTTGTAAATGGAGTTCACATTTTGTAAGGATGAAGTGCACCCCCCCCCCCCCCCAAACATTGTCCGTAAATGCCTATTGCCGCCTCTGCTTTGCCTTGTCAGTTTTTGTAATCTGTATTCTCATTCCTCATTTAATCCCTTTAAATGCATACCTCTAAATTGTTCCGATGCAAAGAAATAACTCAGATGAATCTATTTGATCTTTTTTTTTTTGGGATAAGCATCAGTATCCATTAAGATTTTTGAAATAACAATCGGGCATTTAAGGGAAGAAATTCTAAAGCCTGACCAGATTTTCTACAAATGAAGCTCAATAAAGCCCTACCGAAAAATGAACATAAACTATAAACTGATCTGAGAAATTATCTACCTTAGACAAGTGTCAGAACATATATTGAGAAATCTTTCTGCTACGCTGACACATGGTAGATTCCATACCTTTTTTCCTAAATAATGGAGTAGCATCTACTTTGTACTTTTGGTCGTAGCAGTTATCAATTGCAAATAAAAGGGAAGAACTACTTTAACTTTCTTCAACAAGTTTATTTTTTCAATGTATCACTCTGTCTTAGCAGTTCGCTCGAATCCAAAAAATATTGTACATATTCTCATTTGAATTGTAGGAAAATGTGAATTAAAAAAAAAAGGAATTTCATTCAAAAAGTAAAAAAGAGTAAGTGATAAACTAATAAAAAGACTAAAACATAAGATAAATACAACAAAAGACAAGAAGAGACGTGTCCCAACATAAACAAAAATAATAAATCATGAAAATCTTCCATAGGCAAGGCTGCCCATTCATATATGATCTTTGTTTACCCTTAGAAAAGGATAGCAGTCGAATTTTTATACAGTTTTAATGATATGTGAATTAATCTAATACAAACGATCAATAACATTAGATAAATGAATTAAAGGTAAAACAAATAATCAAATCAGTTGTAATGTTAAGTCCGAGCTCGGGTATGAGCTAAGTGATTGTGCTGCCCTCGGTTCGGAGCCAAATATCTATGAAGAACTATGAACAAGAATAAGAGCTTTTAACAATCAGAGAAAAATAGATGTATCTTGTCTTGGTTTGCGTGTTACCATCTGTCTAATGAATAGTGAGCTTTCCCTTTATATAGTCGGGGAGTTTTACCTTAAGTACAATTCTAAAGAAGGTAAAAATCTTTCTTCTCGCTAATCACTGATCTACCGTTGATACCGATTGAGATTCACGCCGTGACACCCGGTTGGGCACGGATATCATGGCCTTTTTGTTGATCGTGTGCGGTCATTTGACAATGCTTTCCGAGGTCACGTTATTCGAATCAGATCCTAGGGCATGATCTCGATGGCTCCGAGGGCAGGTCTTTTGCTCGAGCTTTGATACGGGCGGATCTTGGCTTTGGTCCTAACTACGCGCAGTTATGCCCCTCTCTTCGTTTGCCCCACCGGAAAATCGGGGCGCTTCTTAGCTCCGGAGGAGGAACTCGTATACAGATAGTCTCCTCATTTCTTAGAGTGCAGGTTTGCCGAAACGATAAGAAACGGCAGATGTTCCCCGATTTCTTCTCTCGTACGTTATAATCGAAAGCGACTACGAAGCCGAAACGTCCCGTTAGTCGTGTCGATATGACTTCGAGCACGTGCTAACCATCTGTTGGTTACCTCCGAATGCGAAGCATTGCGAACTTTTTTCTATATAAGGTTTCACCCCTTGTTCTTTTTTCACTTTTTGACCAATTCTTCTACCCTCGATTTCTCAAGCCATCACCAACCTTCTTCAACTTTCATATCTTCTCCCTTATTTTTTCAAGATTTCACAGTAATTTCTAGATTTTTACCCAGATTTTCTCCAAATCATTATACCTAACTCTTTATCTTTCAAAATCTTCTCTTCAGTTTTGAAACCTCTTCAAATAACAACGACTAAAACATCTAAATCTGTTCCTCAACAAGTTACCGCTTCATCTTCTCAATCGCCCGCTGGTACCAAGGCGGTTGCTCCTGAAGTAGTTGCCCTCGCAACGGCTTCTCCCGAGGTGGCTGCCAACGAACCGGCCCCCGAACCTCCCTTGAAAATGTTTATTCCCGGGGGCTGCTCAATTGCAGATGGCTTCAAGGTCGAGACACCCTCACGCAAGCAGGACCGGGGTGAAGGAGTGTCAAGGTACATTTGCTTTGTGATGGAAGTCGTTCTTCCCATAGTTCGAAAGGATGGCAATTGGGAGGGCTAGGACGTAGTAGTCCCTAGGCCCGAGGATGCCGTTACTACCCACGTGGAGAGGTACTTAAGTGTTTATACTTACCCCTTCACATTGGGCCCGGTGGACTCGGTCGTTCTGGACTTTTGCAAGAGGTACGAGGTGTGCCTCGGGAAAATCCTTCCATCGCTATGGAGGATCGTGATCCTCATCCACTACTTTCTAGACAAGATCGAGTCTCGTTGGTTCACGATCGACCACCTACTTCGATTATACAGTCCCCGAATGTTCTGAGGGGGACTGATCAAGCTTACTCGCCGGGCCAGCAAGGCCCCCTTTTCGAGTATCGACGAAGACCGAGGCCGGCGCTGGCAGGGACGCTTCATTTGAGTGAAAATCGAGGATTTGACCCCCCTTCTAATATTCATTCCCTGAGAAGTGGAATGCGTCTCGTAAGTGCAATATCTCTTTAAACGTCAAAATTATTTCTTCAATTTCTTTCTTCTCATTCATGTTTGTGGTTGTGCAGCTGTCGCCTGGGTTCCGAATGCAGTTCCCCAGCTAAAGAAATAGATTGAGGGAATTTGTACTCAGATGTCGTACTTCGAGCGCACATGGCGCAGACTCTCGAAGGGTCTATGTGAGGCTCGTTCTCATGGTAAGGCCTTTTTCTGAATAGCCAATACCACGTTTCTATCTTTTATTACACTAACTCCTCTTTCCCTTTTGTTATTGCAGATTTGCCTAAGACCACCGAACTTAGGCCTATAGAAGGGGACAAGGACGTGTCCCTGTCTGTTGATCCCTCCGCTTTAGGATAGCTCAGGGCTGCAACGGAGAAATGAAGAAGAAGAAAAGGAAGGCTTCAGGCTCCCCGAGTTTCGTAGTGAAGCCAAAGAAGAGATTGGCTCGTAAGCCAAAGAAGAGCTCCGGTTCTCGAGCACCGGACATGGATTCGCTTCTTTGGCTCAGGGATGAGTCCGAAGAAGATATTTTTTTTGCCCATGGGTCGACCCCTCTCGGGGAGTAGGCGGTAGCCGAGGGGGAGATGCTGGAGGCTAATCTCCCTCAGACTCGGGAGATCGATGTGGAGATAGGGGCTAAGACCCCTCGGGATGCAGGCTCCATTTCGAAGGAAGCACCCTATATAATAGAGATTTCAGGGTCACCTTTTTACACTGAGTCCATGCTCGAGGAGGCCTGAGCAGGAAAAGAGAGGTCCAATGAAGGGGTTTATTGCGCGGACAATCCCCTTCGTTCCTTTTTCGATGGCGTGGACTCGTCCGTTCTCGAGGATTTTTCCGGGCTGGTTGACCTGGATGTTCTGAGGAAGGATCCGTGGAAGTTGGCGGGTCGAGTTCGAGCCCGAAGTTGATCAATCAGTTCCCCTCCCCGAGTGCGGATCCCGATCACAAGAGATCGATTATTCTTACCGTCATGGAGGATGCCCGAGTTCTTTCTGCTCTCGTAGGAGTAGCAAGCTATCTCCAATGCCTGGTGACCGAGGAGGACCAGGCAAAAATGAATGAGGTGAACGTGCCATGCCTTTTTAATGAGGCGCAGCAAACGCTGAACCGGGTAAGGCATCAGTATGTTCCTTTGAACTTTACTTAGGTTTTGATGTTTCTCACGTATATCAACTTTTTGCAAGCCTCGGTACTTCTTCATGAGAGCTTCCTACGGTACTGGGTCGAAGTCAAGGAGCTAGCCCAGAAAAGGGATATGTACAAGCTCCTCATCGAGCAACAAGAAGGGGTCATTAAGGACCTTCAGGCCGAGCTTGATAGGGCTCAGAAAGAAGCATCGGTCCTATAGCGGGAGCACGCCGGCATGGTCGAAAAGGTAAAGGTCTTCGAATTTAGGAACGAGGAAACTAGTCGTAGTGGCTAACGACCAAACCTCGCAGGTCCAGCAAAAAATTGACCAGATCGACCAGCTTCGAAAAGAGATGGACGAGATCCAAGTCATGGCTAATGGGTGGGAGAACAAGATGGATCTGCTGGTGTCGGAGAAGGAAACCGCCCTGGCAAATCTTTCTTCAATAGAAGTTCAACTCCGGGTAGTGTAGGAGAAAGCTGATAAACGGGCTAAGCTGAGTGAAGATCTCCGAGCACAGCTGAGCTCTGCCGTTGCAGAATGGAATGCCCTCGGAAAAGAGCTCGAAGCAATGAAGTCCCATCTGGAGACAACTTCTGCCGATGCCGAGGAGATGGTTCCCAATACAAGGCAGATATTGAGGCAGCCGAGGCCCGCCTGAAGACCAGTGCCGAATACGTGAGGCTGTTGTCTTGAAGGGAGACCCTCGAAGAGATTCATGCTCGAGGTTTTGACCTGTCTACCGAGATCGAGGAGGCGAAAAGACTTGAGGTTGAGGCCAAGAAATTAGCCGAACCCGAAGGCGAAGAGAACTTCGACAGCTTTGAAGAATTCGAAGCCCCGATGGTTCCAGTGACGAATTGGGCTTCGGTGAAGATCAGGCGTGAATGCCTTAGGATTTTTTAGTTTTTGTGTACATGTTTTTTGTTCAACTTGAGGCCGTTTTTGTTGGGCCTATGTAAAGATATTCCGGAATATATAAACTTTTCTCCTTTGGCAATTTCAACTGTTTTAGCATCTTTTCACGATTTCTATTCTTGCAAATATTTCTGATGCCTTAGCATAGAATCTAATGTAGTAATAAGTCATTTATTTTTCGGGGTAACAAACAGAACTCGGCCTCGATGCAATTTTTTATTTGCTTGAAGCTTTGACAACTCGAAGCGACGGAATGTTTTTCGAGAATGCTTACTTATTCTTGGACGATGCTTTTGCCGAGGGTAAACTTTTCGGCAAGTTTTGAATTTTTATTGAAGGCCTTATGTATTGATTACGAGTTTTGGACGTCTTTAAGCCGTTTTTTACCATGGCTGTAGCCTTTTGGGTTTAGGCACTGCCTAATAGGTTTTCTGCCTCCGGGATTTGATAGCCTGAGATGCCCGAACTTATTTTGGGCGACAGTCCCCGAGCGGGGATAGCCTTTGGGCTCGATAATCCCCGAATAGGGATAGCCCTCATACTCGGTCAGGGTTAGCCCTTGGGCTCGATAGTCCCCGAATAAAGGATGGCCCTTAGGCTCGATGCTTTGAAAGGAAAAAATATGTAATAGCAAGGTGGGAACTTTCTTTCATTTCTGTATGTAAAGTACATGATCGAAAACGAGTAAAAGCTTATATTATGGCCACGGTGGCCTATGCGGGCACGGTTTATTTGACCATTTGGCCCTTACAATAAATCCTAACCACCGGGCCTAAGTTGTTCTAGTACAATATTCCCTTCTTTCCTTTCTAAGAAGTCCAACCCGAGGGTGATGGCCCCCAGTATTCGAGGTCGATCTTCAAGAGGGCTCGGATACTGTTAATGCTGTATATGGCCAAAATTGAGGAGTACGATTTTGAAGTCTTAAATAAGGCTATAGGCCCGAGTCCGGGAGACTCGGAGTGGGTGTCGTATCCGGCTAAAGGACACCTACCTCAAGGAAGCTGATCGAATGCCTGGCACGGACTGCATCGAGGGTAGCATTGTCTCGAAGTCAATCAAGAAAGAGCGGGAATTTTTCAAGGGCACGTGGATTTGGGCATTAATTATCGGATAAGGGTTGTACGAAATTGTACAGGTCCGTACTAGGCCGTTATACACCTGTACCAATAGAATTCTTTACCTTTATGAGCAAGGTACTATATTGGGGTTTTCTCCTCCTATATAAAGGGGACCCCAATCATTTTGTAAAGAACAGATCATTGACTGCAATAGAACATTCTTATTCTTGTCTTGTTTAGCGTGCTCAGCAATTATTCTTCAGCTTTATTGCTTTTACTTTATTGTTCATACTTTATTGATCTTAGCTGACCTCGAGGTCCCTGGATAGACGAGCTCGAGACCCCTACTGTCCTGACAACATTGATTTGGTTCATTATTTCTTCTTACTTGAGCTCAATATTACTCATATGATCACTAGTATTAGAATATATCACGTATCTTTAAAACCACAAATTATCTTTAATTGTTACTCACATTTTTTGAGGTAAATAGTTTGGCGCCCATCGTGGGGCTAAAGATAATAGTGATTATTTTAATGCTAGTTTTCTGATAACACACGTTATTCTTCACACTTTTTCTTGTCAAAGATTCTTTGATTTCAGGCTTAATCATGTCTAGCACACAAAATGTGCCTGCTCACGACAGTGAGGGACTTGGAGAAAATAGCAGCATAGGGCTCAGTGTACCACCCGTAAACCCTGAGGGAGTGCCAAATGTGGAGCCGGTTGATATCAGCTCCCACAACGCTCTAAACACGGACGCAGGCACAGACCCCGCAAGGAACGCACATAGGGAAGCCCGAGCCGGAGGCCAGGAAACACGAGGATTAGAAGAAGGAGGTGTCAGCCTCCAGGTGATATTCGAGTTGCTGTAAGCTCAGCAAGTCGCCATCGCTCAGCTTCAGAGTCAGAACAGGACTCCTAACATCGCCGAACCAGTAAACGCACAGCATGAACCCGTGCTTGGGAGGCTCGATGAAAGCGGCTCGAGGACTGACCCCACGATCATGAAAATGCTCGAGGAACTGACTAAAAAAATTGAGTCAGGAGAAAAGAAGATAGAAGACAACGATAAAAAGGTGGAAACTTACAACTCCCAAGCAGACCAGATACCCGGAGCACCTCTAGTTTTGAAGGGCCTAGATGCCAAAAAATTCATACAAAACCTTTCCCCCCAAGTGCGGCTCCGATTCCCATTCCCAAGAAGTTTCATGTGCCCGATATACCAAAATATAATGGAATAACTGATCCTAAGGAGCATATCAACATGGCAAGTGAAACCATGAGGGGAAAAATTATCTTGCCTGTAAACATAGTCTGGACCATACAAGACACCAGGTTGCATGTCATCGAAGGTGACATGAGATATAACGCACTCCTTGGGAGGCCGTGGATACACAATATGAGGGCAGTGCCTTCGACTCTCCATCAGATGGTGAAGTTCCCAACAGAGGAAGGAGTGAAAACAGTCCATGGATAACAGCATGCTGCAAGAGAGATGTTCGTAATCGAGGAAGTGGTACTGACACTAGAACCCTTGACCTCGAAGACATCGACCTCCAAAGGTAAACAGGTGGCCAAGTAGTAGTCACAACTCTGAGCGTCGACGGAAGCAAAATTACAGGTAACCGAAGGCGAAGATCCTCGAACACTCGTTGTTCCCAAAAAGCCCGATGCTACCAAGCCAACCACTGAAAAGAAAGGTACACCTGGGAACACGATTAGTCCCCGCTCTCAGGAAAAAACTCATTCAGTTTCTTGTTGATAACATAGACCGCATTGCTTTGATATGACAGGGATTCCGCTCAAAGGATAAACATGTAAAATAATTAAAGCTCACATTGATGATATGACTGGTTAAGTCCCTATGCGCAGAGGACCACTTCAATTCATTTGCAGGAAATAGTCAACACGACACGAAGCTGAACCAAGAGAAGCGTTCCCTCGGAGTTGGCGCGACTGAGTTTCTCGGCCTTCGTGATATCAAATCGGGGCATCAAAATCGTCCCTGACCAGGTCAAGGTTCTCGGAGAAGCCATGGTCTCGGATAGCAAGACCTCGGAGTCGTTGATAAAGGTTCTTACGGCTCGGCACGATGGAAGCTCTCAAAGGCTCGTGATCTTGACAATACCCCTTACTGTACAAAGGCCGTAGGTCGTAATGCATGCGTTGCACTCTTTTTCCCTTAGTTCGGATTTTATCCCAAATGGGTTTTACCGGCAAGGTTTTTAACGAGGAAACACTTATATGCTACCCGAAGAACGGTCAACAAGTATTCAAGGCTTCTTTCAATCAACCTCGAATACTGGGGGGCATCACCCCCGGAGGTTACATTTTCGGGAAAGACATTTCACGCCTAAGAGGGTCTCGATAGGAGAACGTTGTAATGGGCCAAACGGTCAAATGAACCGTTTCCATATAGAATAATCGAGCCCCGACGACAAAACATGTATGCGTGTATCAGCTATTTAAAAAAGTATCCTGGTTATATCAAAAATACTTTATGTCTCATACGAGCTCAACACTTACAATCCTACGGGAAACGGCTTAAGAGCCAAAACACAGAAGCACCCCGAGTACTTGGGGACTGCCATCAAAAATTTGAATTAATAAGACCTTAAAGAGGCACCCCTTCGAAACAAGGACAAGACCAATATTCTCAGGGTTTAATTTCTCGAATAAGTTCGGGAAGTTATTGGAAAACAAGTCCAAGTAACGTACCCGAAGGCTACAGCCATACTAAAGACTACGGTCATATAAAGGCTACGACCAAATAATGCGGCTCGGAGACGTCCGAATTCCACTATAAATTAAAAGGCCTTCAAACACTTTGTAAAAACCGGTTAAATCAGGCTACCCTCGGCAAAAGCAAAATATAAGGGGCCTCGATAAATCGGCCCCCAAGAGGCTTCGAACAATCAGCCCTCAAATAATCCAAAGGCTTCGATAACACCAGCCTTCGAAAAACTCTTAAGAGGCATCCGAGAATGTCCATGCAAACAAAATGACTAATAAGGTTCTGATACGTCGAGCCTTCGAAAAACCCAACGGGTACAAAAACACATGCTAAGGCATAATTAAATTTTACCAAGTCTTTTAGCCGAAATGAGGGAAAAATTATATAGCCATTTTTAGAGGCCAAAACGACCCAATTTAAAGAGCCTAAGGGCCAATATGTAGGAGCCTAAGTGCCGATATATAAGAGCCTAAGGGCCGATATGTAAGAGCCTAAGGGCCGATATATAAGAGCCTAAGTGCCAATATATAAGAGCCTAAGGGCCGATATATAAAGGGCCAACCTCGAAAGACTTAAGGGCCTAAAATTTATAGTTCGAGACTCCGCTTTCATTTCGATTCAGACTCGAGGTTCACAATATCCCAAGCCCACTGCGAGTTGATTTAAAACTCGGCTTGAAAATTATTGTACCTATCGATAAAGATTTAAGGGTTTATAATACCCCAAACTAGTCCTCGGACTAGTCATTCAAACAAAATTTTCCATAAAATAAAGGCAATGTTGAATACAAGCAATGTTAAAACCAGCATTAGCCAAAGACGAGATTTAAAGTTCCCCCCGTATCTCCAAAAGATAATTACAGGAAATATTTACACAAGGGAGGCTTACAAGGAAACAAAATAATGTAAGCTAAAACTACTTCGGGGTCGTATCCTTAGCAGATGCATCTCCAGGAATCACATCTTCGAGGGTCTCGAGTGCCTCATCCCCGTCTCCTTCACTCCCAGAGGCACTGGCTGAATCATCTTCATCGGAAAGAAGAGTGGCCGCCTCTTCTTCCAAAATCTTCTCCGCTTCAATATCGGCTGAAAGATCGAAGCCGCGAGCATGTATCTCTTCGAGGGTCATCCTCCGGGGTTGTCGCCTAGCATGGTCAAGGGCACTTGATAACTTAGCCTCTGCTGTAGAAGAGATCTCCTTTGCCCGAGCATTAGCTACTTCGGCATTGGCTCGATATGAATTCGTAATTGCTGCAGCATCAGATTTAGCCTTGGCCAGCTCATCAGCAGATCTGATTTTAAGATCCTCGATTTCGAGACCCCGAGTTAGACTCTCCTTCTTCGCACCTCGAAGTTGGCCTTCAAGCAAAGCTAACTGCTCTTTTAAAGTTTCCTTCTCAGAGGCGAGATTGTCCGTACCCTGCCTCCACCTCAGGGCCTCAGCTTCTTTCATCTTAAGCTCCTCACAAAGCCGCGCCTCCAAATCGGCCTTCTATTGGAACTGCAAAATTAAAAGTAGCAGCCGCCAAAACAAAGCAACTACGTAACGGATTCTCGAGAGCTATATTACCTTCTCGACATACTCGATTCGACCCTGGCACGCCTGCGTCAACTCAACTCGAAAATCATGGATCTTCACCTCTTTCTTAACATAAAGGGCTTTGGCGGCGTCCCCCTCCTCTAAAGTTTTCTGAAGTTCAGCCTCGTATCGAGCAAGATCGTCTCGAGACATGGAAAACGCCTTCATATGGAGCACCATAGCCTTCATGAAAAAGAAGGAAAAGTTAGATTCAGAGGCGCAAGAAACAGAAAACTCGCTTGTTTGAAAAGTCTACATACCTCGTTAAAAATGAAAGAAGCATCGGGGTCGGGGCCGTCATCAAGCCCTGCAAGACATTCTCGAAAGATGTCGTGCCCTTCATGGTATACTCCCGCTCCAGAAGATATCATGTTCACAGCCTCCCGGATTTGCCCCTCGGAAAACTCGGGGCAAGGGGGAGAATCATCCACGTTGATCACCCCGAGTGACCCACTCGGGACATTCTCTTTTATTTGAAGAGGCTCAGAGTCAGGACGTTCTGCCTCGCCATTATAATGATCTCCTAAGCGAGGAACCTTCCTTCTAGACGATGGTTCGGGGACTTTGTTTGAACTCCCTTCAGAAATTTCTTCAGCCCGAGAGTGGGCCTCATCAGCCGTCGCTGGTTCGGCGAGCTTCGAAGCATCAACATTCTTTCTTTTACGATTTATCAGCAAGCAGTCATCATCTTCTTCTTCCTCCTTCTCCCGAAGGCTTTGGGCCATTTTCGGAGATAAGGTCGCCGTATCGGCCTTAGGCCTTCGAGCCACGCTCTTCTTTGGCTTCGGGGGATTTTTAGATGTCTCCCTTCTTCTTTTTTTTCTTTGGAGGGCTTCAGAACCTCCACTTCATCAGCAGGGGCTGCCGCAACTCAACAGCGTCTCCAAGACCTACATGAAACAGAGGTAAGCACCCCATAACGGAAATACAGGAAAATAAACGAGAGAACTCACCATGGTTTTTCGCCTCCCATCGACCCTTGGAAAATCTCGCTAGCAACACACCGAGTAAGAGGAGGCAGAGGCCAGCTTTCAAAACCAGCCCTCGAGGTCCGGGACCCCACCGGGAAACCAAGCAGCGGCTGCACCATCATAAAGAGTTTAGATCAAAGGAAAATATAAAGTTGGGGAAAGGAAAAGAAAGAGTATACTCACACTTCATGTTCCACTCCTCGGGGAACGACATCCAACAGGAATGAGATCAAAGGTCTTGACTCGGAATCGCTCATCCACCCATGGTCTTTGTCCTCATCGATACTAACAAACAGAGATTTTAATGATCGCCATTGCAACTTTATCAAGACCCCCCCGGTAATGTCGGGGACTGTACAGTCTGATCAGATGATCGAGGGTGAAGGACATCCCCTCGATTTGGCTCGAAAAGAACCTAATTAAGTAAACAATTCTCCAGAAGGAGGGGTAGATCTGGCCGAGCGTCACTCGATACTGTTGGCAAAAGTCAAGGATAACCGGGTCTATAGGACCCTTGGTCGGAATTGCAGGGTCCAATGTAAACGGGTAAGTGTATACACTCAAGTACTCCGCTTTATATGTGGTGATCACTACTTCCTTATTGTCCCATTTGCAATCCTCCTTTACTTGCTTGAGCTCGGCCTTGGTCACCAAACAAACATATTGAGACATGGGCTCGCATCGGCCTGGTGTCGAAACAGGCTTTTTGATTTTAAAATCAGATGTTATCTCACACGGCGGGGGGATGCATTCCTCGATACGAGGTGGCACTATCGGTTTATTCTTGGTCGATCGAGAAGATGAGGGAGTTTTTTCCTTTTGAAGAACAGACTTAGAAGTTCTATCCATCAGTAAGCGAAAGATCCAGAAGATGAAAAATGTTGTTAGAAAAGAGAAGGGAGAGCTCAAGGAGATGAAAAAAGGATAATGAGACTTTGAAAACAATATGGGAATAAAGTTTGTAAGGTTATGGAATCTGTCTATTTATAAAAGTCACTTAAGCGTGCTGAGGAAGCCAAAAGGCCAACCGTCGGCCGCCTCCAATTAATGACTTTGGGAATCACACGAAGAGCAACTTTTCAGTCACTTCAACCGCTTATGTCATGATATTGGCATCAGGACCAAGGCATCGGAAGTTAATTTGTCAAAAATCATTAAGGACAGCCTACAAGTCGAGTTCGAGCAAACACTCACTCGACTACCAAGCCCGAGGGCTACCCGAGTTCGAGAAAATTCTCATTCGGGGACTATCTGTAAAGCCTAAGGGTTATCTTTATTTCAAGTTTGAGCAAAAGTTCACTCGACCATTAAGCCCAAGGGCTACCCGAGTTCGAGCAAATTCCCATTCGGGAACTGTCTATAAAGCCTAAGGGCTTTCTCTCTTTCGAGTTCGAGCAAATACTCACTCGACTACCAAGCCCAAGGGCTGCCCGAGTTCGAGAAAATCCTCACTCAGGGTCTACCTATGTAGCCTAAGGGCTAACTTTATTTCGAGTTCGAGCAAACACTCACTCGACTACTAAGACCAAGGGCTACCCGAGTTCGAGAAAATTCTCACTCAGGGACTATCTACGAAGCCTAATAGAGCTAATTTTATTTCAAATTCGAAACCTTGATATCACTCAACTCGGACTTAGGAGTCCGGTGTCCCGAGCTCACATCAAATCAATCTAAGCCTAGCTCGAGGATTAACAAAGAACCTTAAGGGGTATTATATCAATCGGTTAAAAACCTAAGGGTTTATTATGTTTCGGGTCCAGTATTACACTCGGGTTTTCCACAAACAAAGGCAGAATGCAATTCAACACAAATTGAAGATAAAATAGAGAAATTCTTATATTAACAAAAGATGTTTACAAAGCCCACGAGGGGCCCTTATACAGGAACAAAGGAGCAAAAACAAAAGCCAAAAACCTAATCTACTTTTGGGGGCATATCCTCGAAAGCGACATATTCGAGAACCTCCTCCTCGGGGACTCCATCTCGATCTTTAGAGAGAATTGTGGCCTGGTGAAAAACTTGGCGAGTATGGGTCTTGTCAGCACAACTATTGTGAAGCCACTTCTTGAGACATTGTACCGATGTGGGATGCAAAAGTTAGTAGATGATAGTGCCACCTCATTCCATGGAAAACAAAAGGAATGAAGCGCCACACCAGGTTGAAGTTAAGAGAGATGAGCAGCAATGTAAAGTTCGCATATCTTCCAATACAAGAAGAATTTGGTGCCCTTCTCTCGTTGTTTCGAGCCAACAATACCAACAATAGCAACAACTCAGCATAATCCCACTCAGTGGGGAAAAGCTTTGAAAAAGGGAGCCATGACATAACTAATAAAGTTGCTACCATATGACCTTGTGGTCATAGGTTTGAACCATAAAAATAAGTGATTAGAGAAAGAGATAGAAAAGGGAAAGGGCTAAAAGTTGATGAAGAAGAAGTGTGTGTAGTTTTTATTCAGCGAAGTAGCCCCCTATTTATAGAAAGCCAGTGACGGTTCGGCGGCACAAGTGGCCGACCAATGCTGGCATGCATTCACTGCTTTTGGGGAGATAGACCGGCGGTGCATTCAATGTTTTTGGGAAATGGAACGATGGGACGTTTCGATCACTTCAGGCACCTACGTCACGAGCATGACATCATCGCGAGAGGCTCAGGAAAATCGAGGTTCGAATCGTTTCTTATCATCTTATTCTTAGAAATGCGGGGACTATCTGTATATGGTCAAAATCGAGGAGTACGATTTTGAAGTCTTAAATCAGGCTATAGGCTCGAATTCGGGAGACTCGAAGTGGGTGTCGTATCCAGCTAAAGGACACCTACCTCGAGGAAGCTGATCGAATGCCTAGCACAGACTGCATCGAGGGCAGCATTGTCTCGAAGTCAATCAAGAAAGAGCGGGAATTTCTCAGGGACGCATGGATTTGGGCATTAATTATAGGATAAGGGTTGTACAAAATTGTACAAGTCCGTACTAGGACGCTATACACCTGTACCAATAGAACTCTTTACCTTTATGAGCAAGGTACTATATTGGGGTTTTCTCCTCCTATATAAAGGGGACTCCAATCATTTTGTAAAGAACAGATCATTGACTGCAATAGAATATTCTTATTCTTCTCTTGTTTAACGTGCTCAGCAATTATTCTTCAGCTTTATTGCCTTTACTTTATTGTTCATACTTTATTGATTTTAGCTGACCTAGAGGTCCCTGGATAGACGAGCTCGAGGCCCCTACTGTCCTGATAACATTGATTTAGTTCATTTTCTTCTCACTTATGCTCAATATTACTCATATAATCACTAGTATTAGAATATATCACGTATCTTTAAAACCACAAATTATCTTTCATTGTTACTAACATTTTTCGAGGTAAACAAATGCGACCATTGACTCCGATTTAAAACCGTTGTTCGGATCTAAGTTAGCACGATCCACTGTTGCCTCGTTAAAAACCTTGCTGGAAAACCCATTTGGGACAAAACCAGTTCAAGGGAAAAAGAGTGCAACGCGTGCTTTCAGACCTAATAGTCATACTTTCTCTTGGCCATTACCTTCAAGCGTTAGTCTGATTCATAATATTGTAAAAATGGTAACTGAAAATGTACATTAGCAATAGTATCGCCTTAAGTGCGTCACGTTCCAGTTGTTTGATAGTTGTGAACTATTTCCTGCTTCGAGCTTGTACGAGCCCTTGCCGGTAATTCCGATGACTCGATACGGTCCTTCCCAATTCGGCCACTGTTTTCCCTCGTTTGGGTTCCCGGTATGCAGCGTAACTTTCCTTAGTACCAAGTCCACGATTTTGAAGTTTCAGAGGTTGGCTCTTCAGTTGTAATATCTTTCTATCTGCGGCTTCTGGGTGGCCAACCGGACTAGGGCAGCCTCTCGCCTTTCATCCAGGAGTTCTAGGCTCGTACTCATGGCCTCACCGTCCGATTCTTCAGTCACATACCGGAACCTGAAGCTTGGTTCCCCCACTTCGATCAGTATCAATGCTTTGGAATTGTAGACCAACGAGAACGGGGTGGCTCCGGTTCTGGATTTCGGAGTTGTACGATAAGCCCACAAGACTTTGGGCAGAATTTCCTTCCACTTTCCTTTGGCATCGGTCAACCTTAAATTTTGGAGTATGGTCTTGTTTGTAGATTCTGCTTGTCCGTTCCCGCTACGGTGATAGGGGTGGATAGAATCTTTTTGATCTTATGGTCTCCAAAAAACTTGCTTACCTTATTGCCGATGAACTGCTTCCCATTATCGCACACGATCTCGGCCGGTATCCCAAACTGACATATTATTTGGTCCCAAATAAAATCAATGACTTCTTTTTCTCGGACTTTCTCGAACGCTTGAGCTTCGAACCATTTAGAAAAGTAGTCAGTCATAAACAACATGAATTGAGCCTTACCAGGTGGCCACGGAAGGGGTCCAACGATGATCGTTCCCCACTTCATGAACGACCATAGGGATAAGACCGAATGCAGTAACTCCTCCGGATGATGGATCATTAGTGCATGTTTAACAACCGTCGCATCTTCGTACGAAGTCCTTTGCATCCTTCTACATATCGATCCAGTAGTAGCATGCCCTGATTATCTTCCGAACCAAAGATTCTGCCCTCGAATGGTTTTCATAGGTGCCCTCGTGAACTTCTCTCAAGATGTATTCGGTATCTCCCGGCCCCAAGAATATAGAGAGTGGGCCATCGAACGTTCTTCTATACATAGTACCTTCGGACTGGATGAACCTTGCCTCCTTCGTGCGTAGAGCTCTGGATTCTTTAGGGTCTGAGGGTAACTTACCAGTCCCAAGTAGTCTATGTACTTGTTTCTCCAATCCCAAGTTAAACTTAACGAATTTATTTCGGCATGGCCTTCTTCCACTACTGATTCATGAGCTGCACGACCTTTCCTTAGTTGGAGTTGTCGTCATCAAACGATGATGCCAAGTTAGCCAAAGCATCGTCCTCTCTATTTTGATCTTGAGGTACATGCTGAAGGGTCCATTCCTTGAATTGATGCAGCGCCACCTGTAATTTGTCTAAATACCTTTACATTCGTTCCTCCTTAACTTCAAAAGTTCTATTGACTTGATTTAACACAAGGAGGGAATCACATTTAGCTTCGATCACCTCAGCCCCAAGACATCTGGCCAATTCGAGACCTGCAATCACGGCCTCAAACTTGGCATCGTTGTTAGTCAATTTTACAGTTTGAATGGACTGCCTGATTATGTTTCTCGTAGGCGACTTCAACACGATGCCGAGTCCGGTCCCTTTTGCGTTTGAAGCACCGTCCGTAAAGAGGGTCCAACATTCCCGAGGAAGTCCCTGAGGTTAACAGCAATGCCTTTTCGATTTCGAGTATCAAGGCCAGCGTGAAGTCGGCCACAAAGTCCGCCAAATTTTGTGATTTAATGGCGGTTCGGGGTCGATATTCGATATCATATCCTCTAATTTCGACGGCCCATTTGGCCAACCGACCCGAGAGCTCGGGTTTGTGCATAATGTTCCTTAGTGGGTAAGAGGTTATGACACATATAGGGTTGCATTGAAAGTATGGTTTCAACTTTCTGGAGGCGCTAGCAAAGCGAGTGCCAATTTTTCCAGCTGAGGATACCTTGTTTCGGCCTCGCCTAGAGTTCTACTAACATAATAAACAGGAAGTTACGTACCTTCCTCTTCCCCGACTAGGAGTCCAATTACCGCCACTTCGGACATCACTAAATAAAGGTACAGTTGTTCATCCGCCTTTGGAGTATGGATTAGGGGTAGATTCGAAAGGTACCGTTTGAGTTCTCTCAAGGTTTGTTAGCTCTTCGGGGTCCAAGATAAGTTGTTCTTCTTTTTCAACAATGAGAAGAATCGATGTCTTTTGTCCGAGGACCTCGATATGAACCGACCTAGTGCGTTTATACGCCTGGTTAGCCTCTGTACGGCCTTAACACTATCCACCACGGTGATGTCTTCTATGGTTTTGATTTTATCGGGATTAATCTCGATCCCTCGATTGGATACCATGAACCAGAAGAACTTTCCGGAACCGATCCCAAACGCGTATTTTTTCGGGTTGAGCTTCATATTGTATCTTCTCAATACGTCGAAGGTTTCCTGCAAATGTTTCAAATGGTCCTCTGCTTGCAAAAACTTAACTAGCATGCCGTCAATATAAACCTCCACTAATTTTTCTATTTATTCTTCGAACATCTAGTTTACTAGGCGTTGATAAGTGGCAACAGAGTTTTTTAGTCCGAACGGCATTATGTTATAACAATAGGTGCCGAATTTAGTGATAAAGGAAGTTTTTTCTTGATCGCCCGGGTCCATCCGGATTTGGTTGTGCCCGGAGTAGGCATTGAGAAAACTGAGTATCTCGTGCCCGGCCGTCCCATCGATCATGCGATCCATGTTAGGCAAAGGAAAAGAGTCCTTAGGGCATGCCTTGTTCAAGTCTTTGTAATCTACGCATATTCTTAACTTATTCCCCTTCTTAGGTACTACCACTACGTTAGCTAACCAATCCGGGTACTTAACTTCCCGAATAGAACATATTTTAAGGAGTTTGGATACCTCGTCTTTGATGAATGCATGCTTGACTTCGAACTGAGGCCTCCTCTTCTGTTTAACCGGGTGGAACTCCGGATCCAAGCTCAGAATATGAGTGGTAATTTCTAGCGGGATTCCTGCCATATCAAGATGGGACCAAGCAAAAAAATTCGTGTTAGCTATAAGGAATTCAATGAGTTTTTTCCTGAGCTCGTGAGTTAACCCCGTTCCTAGGTATACCTTCCGATCGGGCAGGTGTCCGATCAATATGACTTGCTCCAGTTCCTCGACCGTTGATTTTGCGGCATCAGAATCATCCGGAGCGATGAACGACCTAGGGATCCCGTAGTCATCATCCTCCACTGCTTCTTGCTTCTCCAGTTCGATCGAGGCTGGTGGGTGATTGCTATTTAGTTACTTCTTTCCTATCCGGATTCGTTTGTCTTAACGCTGAGAATGCGGACATCAGGATCACCTCATCGACTGCGGACATTTCTTTTACGGCCGGCTGCTCTCCGTAAACCGTCTTGGTCCCTCCCGGTGTGGGGAACTTCAGCGCCTGGTGTAATGTCGAGGGCACCGCTCTCATGCTGTGAATCCATGGCCTACCGAAAGGGCGTTATATCTCATATCCCCTTCAATCACATAAAACTTCATTTCCTAAATGGTTCCTGCGGTGTTTACCTATAGGGTTATCTCCCTTTTATTAGTTTCGCATGCCATTTTTAAATCCGTTCAAAACCCGGACTGCATGCACTATTTGGTCTTGTAGACCCAACTGCTCCACGACCCTCGATCTGATGATATTGGCCTAGCTACCTGGATCAATCAACACACATTTAACTCGAGATTTATTTACAAGTACCTATATTACCAGTGCATCATTATGTGGTTGCACGATGCCTTCAGCATTGTGGCATGAAATGGTCCCCTCCGGGATATAATCTCGGGTTCGTTTTTCTCTTTTGATGGACACCTTGGTGCACTTTAACATTGGTCCTGGGGGATGTCGACTCCACCAATGATCATGTTGATGACGTGCTGAGGATCCTCTTGTTCGGTCTATTTGTTGGATTCCCTATTCCTGAAGTGATTTTTGGCTCGATCACTCAAAAACTCCCGGAGATGTTATTGAATAATTGGGCCACTTATTCTCTCAACATATCGGCAGTCCTTGGTTCTATGACCGTGAGTGCCGCAGTACTTACATATTAAGTTAGGGTCCCTCTGGGTAGGGTCGTACTGCAATGGTCGAGGCCATTTTATATCTTTGATGTGCCCGATGGCAGACACGATGCTTGCAGCATCGACACTGAAGTATTTTGATAACCTCGGTGTCTCCCTGGCCCCGAGTGACCTGTCAAAACCGTTTTTGCTCATGAGTCCTCAACTACTGTGGCTTCGATCGTTGCTTTTCTCATTTCTTGTAGGGTTACGTCCAGATCCGTTACCCCTTCGATCCCCGTTGTACGGTTGATACCAGTCCCTATTCGGTCTTGGCTCATGATCGACGACTCTCATGGGCCTGTCGTTAGTTCTGACGGGATAAACAGACCCTGAGGGGGCCCCGAGATGATCGTCTTCGATCCTAATATTTGATTGGTACCTATTATGGACATCGGCCCAAGTTACCACCGGGTATTCTATCAAATTCTATTTCAACGGTTGTGAATCCAATCAGCTTCACAGGTTGAGTCCTTAGGTGAATGCCTGAACAGACCAATCGTCTGCGACCGACGCCAGATCCATTTGTTCGATTTGAAGCCTTGACACGAATCCCCTAAGTATCTCGTTATCTTTTTGCTTTACTTTGAAAAGGTCAGCGGTTTCCCGGTCTCGACCTTGATGGCCCCGGCGTGCGCCTTTACAAAGACATCTGCAAGCATAGCAAACGAATCAATAGAATTAGGGGGTAAGTTGTGATAACATATCATTGCTCCTTTTGACAGGGTTTCTCCGAACATTTTCGGCAGAACCGACTCGATTTCGTCATCTTCTAAGTCGTTTCCCTTGATGGCACACGTGTAGGAGGTCACGTGTTCGTTTGGATCCATGGTTCCATTATACTTTGAAATTTTAGTCTTACAAAACTTCTTCGGGATTGGATTTGGTGTTGCGTTCGGGGGGGGGGGGGGAAGGCATTTTTACAAATTTCTTAGAGTCCAGGCTTTTCAATATCGGGGGCGCTCCTGGGAGTTGATCAACTCTGGAGTTATAGGTCTCCACCTTTTTGTCATTGGCCTCAATTTTCTTTTTCCACGATTCTACCTGCTTTTTCAGTTCCTTGAGTATCTTAATGATTTCGGGGTTAGTTCCGATCCCAGCTTCACTCGGCCTCTCCGTGACTTGCTCATTCCTTGGGGTGTTTTCCTGGGATTGTTCGGGCTCAATTCTGCTAAAGGCGCGACATTGGTTTTGTAGCTGTGCTATCGCCCCCTGTTGGGCTTGTAACATTTCGAAGAACACCCGTAGATTAATTCCGTCACCTTCACCCTCGGCGGTAGTTCGAGTCGTTGGTCGGTCTCCCCCGCGAACGCTATTCTCAGGGTCGGTCGGTAAGTTGGCATCGATGGGCACATGCGAGTTGCCATCGATTGGGTCTGCGATTGGGGCTCCATTGGGATCAACAAGAGGCACCTCGTTGCTAGGTGCTATATTGTTGTTTTTGCCATGATGGTCAGACTCAATATCAGCGTTGAAGTGAGCAGACTGAGAGTTCGACATCCTTAGGTAGATCTGCAATTAAAATCTTAAAGAACAAGCGTAAAATATAGTGTGTTATGGAAATTTGTATCAAAATACCACTGTTATCCTTAGCCCCACGGTGGGCGCCAAACTGTTTACCCTTAAAAATGGATAACAATTGAATTTATATGCTTTAAGGATATGTGGATTAATCCAATACAAACGAGAAATAACGTTAGATAAACGAATTAAAGGTAAAACAAATAATCAAACTAGTTGTAATGTTAAGTACGAGCTTGGGTATGAGCTAAGTGATTGTTCTGCCCTCGGTTCGGAGCCAAATATCTATGAAGAACTATGAACAAGAAGAAGAGCTTTTAACAACCAGAGAAAAATAGATGTATATTGCCTTGGTTTGCGTGTTACCATATGTCTAATGAATAGTGAGCTTCCCATTTATTTAGAAGGAAAGTTTTATCCTAAGTACAATTCTTAAGAAGGTATAAATCTTTCTTCTCGCTAATCACTGATCTACCGCTGATACGGGCCGAGATTCACGTCGTGACACCCGGTTGGGCACGGATATCATGGCCCTTTGTTGATCGTGTGCGGTCGCTTGACAATGCTTTCCGAGGTCACGTTATTCGAATCAGGACCGGGAGCATGATCTCGATGTCTCCGAGGGCAGGTTTTTTGTTCGAGCTCTGATACGGGCGGCTCCCGGATTTGGTCTTGATTACACACAGTTATGTCCTCTCTTCGTTTGCCCCACCGGGAAATCGAGGTGCTTCTTACCTGCGGTTTTACCCGTATGCAATCTTCACAACTTAAGAAATTGAAAAGTTATCTAGGCATCGATTAAACAGAACAATATTATGCAAGTGGTAGACCAAGTGGGACGTTGTCACTAATTACCAACTAGTGAGTAAACAACAGTCATTATAAGCAAGCAGGTATTATTGACTCATAACTATTCTAGAAATCAAAAGATATAAGTCTTCTTCATCTCCTTTATTAACTTCCCATAAAAATTACACTCGCCATTGTCAGGTCTTACTGATTAAGACCTCAGAGCATAACCCCCAACTAGGGGTGTCTAATGGTACAGTATTACCGGTACCCATACCGGCCCGTGTCGGTACCCGTACCGTACCATACCACTCTTGTAGTTGGGTAGGGCCGGGGGATTTGGAGTTGAGGGTAAGGGTAATGGTAGGATACAGGATTTAGTACCCTTAGTACCGGTACCGCAACCGTACCTATTTTTTTTAAAGATCTAGCCATTTTTGTACCATTAGCCAATGACTATTTTTTAGGCAATGGTCAAAAATGGCCCCCTAGCCCCCCAACATCCCCCCTACCCGCTAATTTATGTTTTTAACCCAAAAGTTTGTCCAAATACACTTTGACCTATTTTAAAACTATATATACCCCATTTCATTCTTTCAATTTTCATTCAAAAACTCTCGCAACTCTCTAATTCTATATCTCTCTCTATCTCTAATTGCAATTAACGTCGGCGTTTGGTACATTCGTTCGAACTCATATTAATTTTCACATTTATTTTGGTTGTACTTGCTTTGCTATTGTTATAATTTTAATTATTTATTATTAAAAATGGCTCCTAAACTGGTAAAATAAGTATGTAAAAGATCTACTAACAATAATACTAGGGAGGGGGAGTCCTTGTTTTTAAACAAATCCTAACTAGTCGGGGTTTAGGAGTTACATACAAGAAACGTATAATTCTGCTTTTTCAGGTTTTCCTAGAACAACTGTTAAAAATTATGTTTGTGATGAAGACCTGCTGAAATATTTGAAGAGAGGTAACTTTGACCTTCCAGAAATAATTCGAGAAGACGAAGATTCTTGTAGTGAAATACGATCTACTGGAGACAGCAAGGGCGCAGAAGAACAAGTGCTATCAATTTCAAGCGAAGAACCAAAATAAATTATTGAAAAATTCCATCAATTATAAAAAAAAAATGTAATTTTATTTTTGTAAGTATTGAAATAAAAGTTTTGAATTTTTTCATCCTTTAATTTTTTTTTTGTATCTAAATATATATTGTACAAGTATTGAAATACAAATAAATACTTGTAACTTGTATTAGAAATCTAATGTTTGCATTGAATAAAATAAAAGGCACTTTAAAGCCTTGATTTTTTTTCTTCCATTAAAGCATGTTTGTATTTAAGTGTAATTTTTTTATTTTTAATTTAAAATTACCCCTAAGTACCCCTAAAGTACCGTTACCGCACCCTTAAGTACCGCACCCTTAGGACTGGTAGGGGTACTGGTAGCGTACTCAAAAATATACCCTTAACCCTTACCCTTAAATACGGTTAAGAAAAGTACCCTTAAGGAACCCTCCCCATACCGTTAACCCTTAATGTCCCATACCCTCCCCTTAGACAGCCCTACCCCCAACACATCTGAAATCTTGATTAGTTTATACATTGTTGTTGAGCTGAGCATGCATTATGTTTTAATGATTAACAAATTTTGTTTGAGAACCAGGTTATATGTTCGAGTTTCGTGTGCTCCTAGACTGTTGTTCATATATAAAAGATGAAAGTCAAGTGAACCAAGTTTGCAGCATGCCAGCGGAAGAAAGCGAGTCAGACGCGAAAGGCCATCATTCCATGTGAGTAGGGATTCCCAGAAGATCCTATCTGCGTCTTGAAAGGAATATGCGACTGAGAGGACTTCGTGTATTAAAAGGAATATGTATTTATGGGAAATAATCGTGGGAAAAAAGAAGGTTGCAAAGTTGGAAACAACTAAGGAAACCAAGTTTAAATAGGAGAGGCTTCCTTAACCGAAATATTCTAGGTTTTAGAGCATTAATTGATAACGTTCTTTGGCCAACCTTGCACCTATAAAAGAAGATCTTTTGCCACAATTCAAGACTGCTGCTATTGAGAGAAATCGTGAGAATACTTCTGACAATAGCAAGCAAAGTAAAAAGGTCTTCTAAAGATTTAATCCAGTCAACTGAAGAACCAGTTCTTGAAGATGAAGCTGCTCGAGTTCTTTAATTGTTAGGTTGAATCTAGAGTTCTGAATTATAACCTATCTGCTTTCATAGAAGTGCAATAGTAGGTTATTTTTGAAACATTATTTTTATAAGATTTATGGGCTATAGTTTGTCTAGAAAGGGGTTGCTACAATTGGGATGATTGTAGGGTTAGGGTACTAGAACTAGTCCCTTTGATTATAGGGTTGTAACATAAAACTATTCATCGGAGTTAGTGGAGATTTGAGAAAAATCCTACTCGGTAGGTCGTGTTTTTTTACTCCCTTGAGCAAGGAGGTTTTCCACATAAAAATCTCCATGTTGATTACTTTTTCGCAATAATTTTTTTTGTGTATGTTCGAAAAGTTCAATGAACTAGGTTACAAAAAAAATCAGGAAAGGTACAATTCAAACCCCCTTCTTGTGTCTAACTGTAGTCTAAAATAACAATTGATATCATAACATGTTCTTTCATAAGAGGCTATTACCTTGAAAGGATCGATAATGGTTGCACCAGCAGATACTCAAGAAGGACAATCAACCGTTAAGCCACCACAGTTTAATGGAAAATACTATAGATGGTGGAAGAAAAGAATGTGTAATTTATTGGAAGGAGAAGACCTGGAACTCTGAGACATTGTTGAGAAGTGACCAAAGATTCCCATGTTTGATGACAAAGGTGTCCCCACTGGACCAAAGCCAAGAGAGCAATATTCTGAATAAGATGTTAAAGCGGTTCAAAAGAATGCCAAAGCTAAGAAGATTCTGATATATGGAATTGGTCTGAATGAATACAATAGAATCTCTGCCTGTAGAGATGCAAAAGCCATATGGGTTGCCCTGCAATGTGCTCATGAAGGTACCTCTCAAGTGAAGCACCAAAGATTGACATGTTAACTAGGCAATATTAACTGTTTAAGATGAAAGAGGGGGAAACTATCCTGGAGATACATATTAGCTCACTTTAATTATTAATGAATTAATATTTCTTGGAGAAGTTATTCCTCATAACAAAATTGTGAGGAATGTTTTTGAGCATACTACCACCATCATGGGTCAGCAAGGTAAATGCAATCACTAAAGCTAGAAACTTGAATACAATGACCCTTGACGACCTTATTGGAAACTTGGATACTTATGAGTTAAAGCTCAATCAGGATCGCCAAGATTGACAAAATTCTAAACCTCATAAGACCAAGAACCTGATGCTCAAGACCATCCACAAATAGGACATTGAAGAAGATGATATGGCATTGCTCACTAGACGTTTTCAGCAGGCAATACGGAAATGTGGTTTCTTAAAGAAAGGTAGTTCATCCAAATCCAAGGCTGTGGAGAAAAATAATAACAACACTGATGGATGCTACAAATGTGGAAAGAAAGATCACTTCATCAAAGACTGTTCCTTGTGGGAACTTGAGTGGAAGAAGAACAATTCTAATAAAGTAAAAGCAAACGAAGAAAGACTAGGTTCCTAGAAGAAAAATGATAAATAAAGCAATGGAAAAAATTGTGAAAAGAGTTATAGTTGCCATGCAATCATCCTCAAATGATGAGTCTGATGATGATGATGATGGATGTGAGGAGAAAGACCATTCATTAATGGCCAAAGAGGATAGTGACTCAGAATCAGAAGATCTCCTGGCATTGATGGTAAATTAAGACTCTGATACTGACGTGGAAGAAGAACCTGAGGTAAGCTTTCAAGACATCAAGGACAAAATCCACACATACTCTAAAAATAATATGATTTCCTTGTCAGGTGTCTTGATTGATGCATACCTAAAGATTTCTGATGAAAAGGAACGACTAATGAATGACTATGCATCACTTAGATGTGAACACAAAAATCTGGAAATAAGTAGGAAAAATCTTAAGGTCTTTGTAGCAGATCTCAAGGACTAGATTCTTGTGTTAGAGGATGAAAAGGCTACTTTAGAAACTGAGAATAACAAACTGCTCAATGCTTCAAATAAAGGTAAGGACCTAGCCACTGACTTACAGGAGAAACTAAAAAGTGAACTAAAAGAAGCTAATAACAAACTTCTAGTTGAATCTGAAAAGGTTAGGATAATTCAAGAATACTTAGATAAGGCCAAGTTTGAATTATAAAGAAACTTAAAATAGACAAGGTCTTCCAAATAATGTTCAAGATGCATGAAAACCATAGCAATAACAAAAAGGGTCTAGGATATGCTAAGATAAAGACTCCATAAAATTCACATAGCAAGTGTGTAGACATTCCTGACAATCCTCTTTGCACTCTCTGTGGAAATAATGGACACTTCAAAGAAACATGCTCATCTAGAATCCAAGCAGGCTTAAAAAATGTTGCATATATTGAGTAAAAGAAAATAGTGAAACCCGGTCCTTCACTGAAGGGTAATAAACTACCAGGGTGGACCAAAAATAATGTTATTCATCCTTTTACTCAAAGAAAGGGACCCAAGATTGTCTGGGTTCCTAAAACTAACCTATGAATGTTTTGCATGCTAAGGTGAGAGGAGGATAAAATTGGTGATATGTTGATAGTGCTTGCTCCCGCCACATGACCGGAAATAAAGGCAAATTTTTCTCACTAAGAGCCTATCAAGGATGGAGTGTGGTCTTTGAAAATGAAAAAAGGGAAGTATAATTGGCATAGGTAAGGTTGGTAAGTCTCACTCTCATGCTATTGATAATGTGTATTATGTTAAAGGATTGAAGCACAGTTTGCTGAGTGTGTCTCAAATGTGTGACAAAGGGAACTGGGTTCTCTTTATCTCTAAGAATTGTATGGTTACAAATGAAAACTCTGGAAACTTGGTTCTTAAAGGGAAAAGTCATAAAAACATTACGAAGCTGATATCATGTCTTCAACTTAAAATGAACTCTTATGTCTTAGTGCACTTGATATCTACTCTTTTCTGTGGCATAAAAGACTAGGGCATGTTGGTTTTTCTATGCTGAACAAATTAATTTCCAAGGACCTGGTCCTTGGCTTCCTAAGTCGAAATTCAGGAAAGAAAAAGTTTGTGATGCTTGTGTTAAAAGTAAGCAGGTCAGATCATCAATCAAATCCATTAAGGTGGTAAGTAGCTCTCGACCTCTGGAACTACTTCACATAGATTTATTTGGACCAATGAGGGTTCACAGTAGAGGTGGAAAGAGGTGTGTTCGTAATTGTTGATGATTATTCTAGATTTACATGGACGATATTTTTGGCAACCAAGGATGAAACATTTAATATATGAAAATGTTAACTTCCTTGAATTCTTTGTTGGGAATGGAACACAATCTGAAAATGTTAACTTCCTTGAATTCTTTGTTGGAAATGTCATAGATCATAATTTCTCTGCTCCTAGGACACCACAGAAAATTGGTATTGTTGAAAGAGAAAAATAGAACTCTAGAGGACATGGCTAGAACTATGTTAATTAGTAGTGGTCTTCCTAAGACTGTCACGACCCTGATTTCCCTCCGTAGGATGTCGTAATGGCACCTAGTCTCTAAGACAAGGTAAGACTATCATACATGCGGAATATAACTGAAATAACTATAAAACTCTCAAATACTCAACACTATTATAAAGAACACTTCGCATCTCAACATAAACAAACTTCCCAAAATCTGGTGATAACAAGTCACAAGCTCTACGAGTAAGTACTGGTCATCCCTATACCACAGTGTCTAAAACAAGAAAAGAAAAATGGAGTAGACTAGATAGAGGGGGACTTCGAGGCCTGTGGACGCCGACAGGTATACCTTGAAGTCTCCGAAGCTGAGCTCGTCTCACTGGTGCCTGGACTGGTAAGAGGTACCTGTATCTGCACAAAATGTTATGCAGAAGCATAGCATGCGTACACTACAACAGTACCCAGTAAGTGGCAAGCCTAACCTCGGTAGATAGTGATGAGGTCAGTCAAGGCCCTACTGGAATATATAAGAAACTGAATAGGTATATAACAGTGTAATAATGATAACAGTGGAAATGAAACAATAAAGAAATATACCAAGATTAGCTACACCGAACTAAGGCAAATAATGCATCACGGAAGAAAACAAGGAATGATATGCCAAGGAAACAAGCAACCAAAACAAGTGAAGTAATAGAAAAGTATCAACAAGAATCACTACCGAGGTACCCGCCTCGTAGTCTCAAATCACAAAATAATTCTTAATCTTTCCATATATCACCGCGGGAGCCTTGCATTTAGTTTTGAAAATCATTTTTCTCAAAATAGCTTCCCGCGTTTTAGCCCACCTTATCACACTGTGTGGCTTCAATTAGTTCCCCTACTAACAACACGCGTACCAAGCCCACCTTATCTCATCGCATGCGTTTCAACCCCAAACCTTATACCACCACATGCGTATCAATATCACAACGTTTCACAAATCGCACTTCAAGTGCCCAATAACACAACTTGCCCAAGAAGTCAACAATAATGGTGTTTCCACAATAAATAGCCCATGAATCAATCACAATATGCACAAGAGTCTCACAAAATAACAACCAAAAGTGAATAACTCAACAAGAATGGTATTTCACAACTTTACAATTGTGCCTCAATGTGAATCACAGCCTTTATAACTCAATACCAATTTCAAAAACAAGGTATTCCACAAATAATAACTTCAAGTAAGGAACTCAACTGTTAAATAATGAATAAGGAATAGAGGAAACGATAACTTCAACTACACATGTAAAGGCAATTAACAAGTAAGAGATAAGACAAGTAAAGCTTGTGAAGATAGACTAAAGATGATGAAAATAGCATATTGTGGTAACTCAATTAAGGCATGAAAAGGATCTACATAACTAGAACCGGTCAATTACCATATTTAGCCCGTGTACACACTCGTCACCTTGCGTACACAACTTCCACACATCACAATAAAATCAAAACAATGTCAATCCTAAAGGGTAATTCCCCCACACAAAATTATGCAAGACACTTACCTCAAAACACCCTAACTCAATCCACTAGTAAGCCTTTCCCTCGATTATCCAACTCCGAATGGCTCAAATCTAGCCAAAACAACCTCATACCATAAATAAACTATAGGAAGCTATTCCGAACAATAAAATTGCAATCTTTAAAGAGAAATAAAATGTCAACTTCAAGAAGTCAACCCCAGGCTCACGTCTCGAAACCCGACCAACATTACAAAATTCAAACACACATTCGATAACGAGTCCAACCATACAAGAATTACTCAAATCCGACCTCACATCACCTTTTAAAACCCTAAAATTTAGTCTAAGAAGTTTTCACAATTTTTCCCAAATTTCCAACTCAAATCACTAATTAAATGATGAAAATAACAATGGATTCATGTAATATAGCCAAAACCGAGTTAGAATCTCTTACCCCGATGATTTACTTGAAAATCCCTTGAAAAATTGCCACAAATCGAGTTGTCTAGGTCCAAAAAATGAAAAATAAAATTAAACCCTTGAAGACCCATATTTCTGCCCAGCGATCCTCGCTTCTGCGGGCAGGGGGTATCATATATGACGTCGCACATGTGGAAAATCCATCGCAGGTGTGGTTCCAACTTAAGCCTTAAAGACTTGCACCTGCGGACCCTTTAACGTAACTGCGCTTGCGCTTCTACGGAAGACCTGCCGCATCTGTGCATCCACTTCTGCGCACCACTGACCGCACCTGCAGTCCCACCTGGGCAAGGTAAATTTCTCTTCTGTGGCTTGACGGCCACTTCTACAGTGCGACACTTGCGGCCCAAAGTGTGCAGGTGCAATTGCACCAGACACAACCAAGCTTTAGTAATCACACAACTCCAAATTTGTTCCGGATTCAATCCGAATCACACCCGGGCCCCCGAGACCCCATCCGAATATATCAACAAGTTCCAAAACACATAATGGACCTACTCGAGGCCAAAAATCACATCAAACAACATCTATTCACGAATCGTAAACTAATGCCAATGCATACCAAAGCAACTCCGATTGACTTTAAATTTTCCACACAAGTCATAAATGACATGACATACCTATTCCAACTTTCGGAATCGAAATCCGACCCCGATATCAATAAAGTCAACTCCCAGTCATACTTTCCAACCTTCCAAACCTTCAGCTTTCTAACTTTCGCTAATTCAAGCCGAATTGACCTACGTACCTCCAAATCAACTTCCAGACACGCTCCTAAGTCTATTATCACCATATGGAGCTATTGGAACCATAAAAACTCCATTTCGGAGTTGTCTACTTAAAAGTCAAACTACGGTCAACTCTTTCAACTTAAGCCTCCAACTTAGGGACTATGTGTCCCATTTCACTCCAAAACTCACCCGAAACCAAAACCAAATTCCCCGAAAAGTCACATAACCACAATATAACATATAGGAGGAAATAAATAGGGGATCAGGGCTAAAGTACTCAAAATGATCAGCCGGGTCGTTACAAAGACCATTTGGGCTGAAGCTGGGAACACTGCATGCTACATCATAAATAGATGCATGATTAAGTAAATAGTTGATAAGACCCCTTATGAATTACTTAAGGGCAGAAAACCAAATGTAGCCCACCTAATAACCTTTGGAAGCAAGTGTTTTGTATAAAACAATGGTAAAGAGGTTCTAGGAAAGTTTGATGTTAAAAGCGATAATGGTATCTTTCTGGGTTACTCACCACATAGTAAAGCTTATAAAGTGTACAATAAAAGAACAAAATGTGTTGAGGAAAATATTCATGTAATCTTTGATAAATCTAACCTTTTGGCTGATAAAGGTACACATGTTGCTGATGATGTTGAGTTTGGCCCGACTGAAAACAATGAGGAGTAGACAAACCATGAACTCCCGGAGGCTGCTGCAAAACAAGAGCAAGAACCAGGTCTGCTAGAGACTATTCAGGATGTATCAAAGACAAGGGAAACAATCCAAAAAAATCAAGAAGAAAGTGCAGCACCTGGTTCCTTTACTTAGCACGAAGGAAACACTAGGATTCAAGGTTCTCATACTAGGGGATGGAAACATCAAAGTTCCCACCCTCTGACTAATGTGCTTATATCAAATGACTATGAAATGATGACAAGATCAAAATTCAGAAATATGATTGTTTTCTCAGCTTACATATCCATGGTGGAGCCTAAGAACACCAAAGAAGCTCTTGGAAATGCAGGATGGATAGTAGCTATGCAGGAGGAGCTAAATCAGTTTGAAAGAAATAAAGTTTGGCACTTGGTTCCCATTCCAAAAGACTAAACAATCATTAGAACTTGGTGGGTATTCAGGAACAAGCTGGATGACCATGGAAACATTACCAGAAATAAGGCAAGCCTAGTTGTACAAGGTTACAATCAAGAAGAAGAGATTGACTATGATGAAACATTTGCTCTTGTAGAAAGAATGGAGGCAACACGTATGCTCATTGCCTTTGCATCATACAAGGTTTTCAAACTGTGTCAAATGGATGTGAATAGTGCCTTCCTAAATGGGTACTTGAAAGAGGAAGTGTTTGTGAGACAACCTCTAGGTTTTGAAAGCCATGACTTTCCAGATCACGCGTACAAACTGGACACGGCGTTGTATGGCTTAAAACAGGCTCCAAAGGCATGGTATGAAAGAATGTCAAAGTTTCTCCTAGAGAACGGGTTCTCACTAGGGAAAATTGATAAGACACTATTTCTATTGAAAAGTGGAAAGAACCTATTGATAGTGCAAATATATGTGGATGATATCATTTTTGGAGCCATGAACGAATCTCTGTGCAATGCATTTGCTGAACTAATGGGAAGTGAATCTGAGATGATTATGATGAGAGAATTAAACTTCTTCCTTTGGGCTTCATGTCAAGTAGACAGAAAAGGGAACCATGATATACCAACGTAAGTATATCAAGGAGTTACTCAAAAGGTTTGATATATACAATGCTAAAACAATTGACACTCTCATTGCTATAGCAACCAGTTTGGATATGGTACACATGTTGATGAAAAAAAACACAGGGGTATGATTCGCTCCTTGCTCTAGTTGACTGCAACTAGACCTGATATTGTATATAGTGTGAGGTTGTGTGCAAGATTCCATTCCAATATAAAAGAATCGCACTTGAAGGTCGTTAAATGAATCCTGAGATACCTTAAGGGTACTCAAGACCTGGTTCTTTGTTACCCAACTAGAGACTATTTCAAATTGATTGGATATGCAGATGCTGACAATGCTAGGTACTTGGTGGACAGAAAGAGTACATCAGGAATGGCCCACTTTCTTGGGTCATGCTTAATCTTATGAGCATTTAAGAAATAAAATTGTGTGGCCTTATCGACTGTTGAAGCTGAGTACGTAGCTGCTGCATCATGTTGTGATCAGCATCTATGGATCAAGCAACAACTGGAAGACTATGGGGTGATGATTGAAAAGGTCCCTATATGTTGTGATAATACAAGTGCTATGATTATATCCAAGAACCCGGTCCGCCACAAGAGAACCAAATATATTGATGTGAGGCACCACATCTTGAGAGGCAATGTTGAGAAAGGTCACATCTCTATGGAGTTTTGCAAGACAAAAGATCAAATTGCTGACATATTTACCAAAGCTTTGGCAGGGATCACTTTGAAAGAAACCGCTTGGAGCTTGGTCTAATCAAGATATATTAGAACATTCTTGACTTCCCTCAATGATTGACTATGTTTTAATAATTTGTTCAGTGAGTAAATGTGTTGATTAATGTCTATCTCAGTCTTATACTATAACAGGTATGCACGCATGGCATTGGCGTTAGGGCATGGATGAGTAATCTAATGACAAATGTCTGGACAAGTAAAGGTTTTACAGACAAGATTGAGGAAATGAGTCAAAGAACCTAGTTGTTTGACACCCAAGTATGTACCTCCTCTCTAATTGATTGTTGTACTTAATTGTTAAACTGCCACATCATTTAAACTCTCTAATTGATTGTTGTACTATGTTCGCACCCATTTTGCTTCTACTCCATGAACCGGTCTCTCTAACTGTGGGAAATTAATGGTGGACAAGGTTACAAAACCATCAAGTCGTAGGGTAATAATGATTAACTCCAGTTCGCGTGCAAATTAGGACCAATTTCCTAAACTTCCCTACACACGTCTCTGCCGCCCAATTAAATCACCTAACCACCACTTTTTCAAATTTCATAATGTGTCAGTTACCTTTCTCTCCCATTTAGATCCGGATTAGGATCAATTAAAAGGAAAAGTCAAGGCTAAAAATTGTCAAATCATCCGCTATAAAAACCTCTCTTCTCTCCATTACCCCTAATATGATCAAAACGTGTAGAAGGAATTCCAAATTTTGAACAGAAGAAAAACCCTAGTTCTCTTCTTCTTTCCGAATCACAAAACACAACTGCAATGACGAACTTATCTAGCAAAGTTCCCTCTAAAATTGCTGCTAAAAACTCTAACCCTAACCCTACTGCACATGTTACCACAACCACCCAAGTCGAATCTGCCTAAGAACCATCCTCTCTACCAAAAGCCCCAATGTCCTTCACTGCATTTATTGACTACTCTGACGAAGATGAAAGTGAAAATTGAGTTGTGGAGGAGCAACGAATTGAGGGGGAAGCAAATATTGACTGCGAACAAGAGGCTGGTATTGTAAAAGCAAAAGGAAATTGCTAGTAAAAAATCGAATGAGGAAGGTGATGTTGGAATTTAAAAAGATGTAGTGGTGGCTAGTAGATTGACGATAGAAAAAGAGGGCGATGAAATTGCTGATGTCGTGAGTAAGGAGACACTATAAGAGATAGTGGGAGAACTTGGGGAGAGTGTTAGTATTGGAGTAGAAGCACCAGAAGCCCCTCGAAAGCAACTATGCTCTATTACAGTAGGAGATACAGAAGTGGTGAGTGGGAAAGAGGTAAGTCAGGTTCAGGAACCTAGTTCTTTGAACACCGACCAAGAAAGATCTGAGTCCTATGATTGGACTGATGCTAAGGAAGAAAAGGAAAAGGAAGGACAAGCAGAAGTTGTGAAAGAGAGTAGTGTTGACAGTGATGATGAGGCCCTGATAAACTTGATTGCCAGGCTAAAGGAGAAAATGCAAGTTGATGAAAAAACCATCCCCAAGAGGGTGAAGGCTATTACAAATAAGAGAAGGCTTACCTCCTGGGTCTGTTAATTTGGAAGGAAGAACACCTGTAACAAGAGGGAAAAGTAAGGCAGCGCCTGAGAAAGCCCTAGAGGAGAGCAAGAAAAAGAAGAAAGAAAGAGAGGTCTTTAGACTAATTGATAAGTCTGATGTGGAGGAAGTGGATTTGGTGAGCGGAGAAGAGGATGATGAAGAAGAAGAAGAAGAAGAAGAAGAAGAAGAAGAAGAAGTGGAGGAAGTCCCTATTCAAAGAAAATGGAAGAAGAAGGCCGAATCATCTTCAGCCACTCGCAAGGAAAAATCTACCAATAAGAGAAAAGTTGCAATCTTTGAACAGAAGTGAAAGGAACCAGTTCCAAACGTAGTAAAAAGAATGAGAGAAAAATTGCCATTGTTGGTAGAGAGGAGTGGTTTGCTGGGATAATAATGCTGAAGGGTAGAGTAATTGACCGTGCTGTGGTGACAATGTTTGGGATGAAGGGGTTGTTGGAGAAGTTGGAGGTCTAGGGGTGGACGCACTTGTTCCTTTGCCCCTCCCAGTCATATATGGTCAAGCAATGCTTCATTTTTACATGAACTTTAAAGTGCTGGAGAATGGCACAATGAGTACTTAAGTCAGGGGAGTAAACCTGGTTCTTGATGCTAATATACTGGGAGAAATATTGACTATGTCAGTGGAAGGTTTTGACACTTACATGAAGCGTGAGTCGCTAAATCGGGAAAAAGAAAGATGCCATGTACTTGACTAACAAGTACACTCAGAAAAGGGAGTAGTTGCCTGCTAGGAAGGTAGGAAAGGGTGAGATAGAATAGGTTCACAAGCTGTTGTTTGAGTTTGTGAAAAAATATTTGCTGCCTTGTTTTGAAAGAAGGCATGAGGCGACCTACCAGGATTTGGTAGGGATGGATGTCCTTGATCAGAACAAGCTAATCAACCTCCCATCTCTGATGTTGAAACACATGGCAAGGGTTGCTGATCATGAAAGGGTACTCATGTTCTGCCCTATGGATTTCTATTGAACAGGGTGTTTGAGCACTTTAAGATTCCCCTCATAGGTCCTAGAAAGGGGGCAATGAAGGACATGTTTGATGAGGAGGCCCAGAGTGAATGTGACTGTGTTACTTGACCACCTGAAACCAAAAGTAAGAGCATGGTCACTAACCTACTAGATGAATTGGCTGCTGCCTATGAGGAAAATGAGAAGTTGACAGAAGAAATTGCCTCACTAAAAGAGGAAAATATGAGGCAAAAGGAGGAGAAGAGGAAGGATCAAGAAGCCTCTGCTGCTAGAACTGATAGGCTTCTGGGGCTTATCCAAGAAGAACCCTCTTTCAGCAAAGAACCTGGTCCTCAGTCCTCTTAGGTGCCTTAGCTTACCCTTAGCCTTAGCCAGTACCTTGTCCTGCATCCCCCTCTATGACCAATGTCTAGATTTCTTTTTTTGTTTTACTGTTGTTGGCAGTTTGATGGATTTGTTCAATCGTCTTTTGGTTTAGGCCCTTTTGGGCTTAATGTAGTACATGGCATGACAAATGACGAATCAATAAAATTTTTTGACTTTTGGAAAAATTATGTGTTTGGGCTAACTTTTTACTTGATTACTCATGTTTGCTTCTAATGATATGTACATGTTAGTGTAGCCCCAGCGGCCATGAGTTTTACATTACTACATTCTCTCATTGACCTTACTGACTTATTATTTTTATTTTTCGATGATGCCAAAAGGGGGGAAGTTAGGTATGTGCTTAATCTATAAACCTGATTATTGCATATCACTTGGACTAATAAAGGAAAATACTCTTGAGTTGTTTGCTTGCAGGTTCTACAATGAATTATGCCTAGCCATCTACAAGGTTGTGATGAATGGAAGGCGAGTCCCTTACACTTGTGCAAACATGGACAAACTAAAGAAGAGTGATGTGAATGAAACTGGTTTTTATGCTGAAGATTGATGAAAATTTATAACCTTGCACCTATAAAAGAAGACATTTTGCCACACTTAAATATTACTACTATTGAGAGTAATCATGAGAACACTTCCGACAATAGCAAGCAAAGCAAAAAGGTACTTATAAAGATTCAACTCAATCAAATGAAGAACTAGTTCTTGAAGATGAAGTTGCTCGAGTTCTTTAGTTGTTAGGTTGAGTCTAGAATTCTAAATTATAACATATTTGCTTTTATAGAAGTGTAATAGTAGGTTATTGTTGAAACATTATATTTGTAAGCTTTCTGGGCTAGAGTTAGTCTGCGAAGGGATTGCTATAATTGGGTTGATTGTAGGAGTTAGGGTACTAGAGTTAGTCCCTTTGGTTATAGAGTTATAACCTAAAACTTCTCTTTGAAGTTAGTGGAGATTTGAGAAAAATCCTACTGGGTAGGTCGTGATTTTTACTCCCTTGAGCAAGGAGGTTTTCCCCATAAAAATCTCGGTGTTGATTACTTTTTCGCAATTATATTTGTTTGTGTCTGTCCGAATTGTTCAAAGAACCAGGTACTTTGAAAAAGTGAAGATCAGGCAAGACAAAATTCAACCCCTTTTCTTACGTCTGAGTGTAGTCTAAAATAACAATTGTGCCGGTGACCAATTTTAAAATAGTAATCTTACAGCTCGTTATAGACACTGATCGTTGACCTTTCTAGCATGACAACATGCTACTTATTCAACTTGTACCTTAACACGTTGGTTTACCCTTTTTCATGCTGGTTCAGACATATGAAGAGGAGATGTACGGATGCCCCAGTGAGAAGGTGTGAGAGGTTGTCCATGGTGGGTCTACGAAGAGGTAGAGTTAGGCCAAAAAAGTATTGGGGAGAGGTGATTAGGTAAGACATGACACATCTTCAACTTACCGAGGGCATGACCCTTGATGGAGGGTGTGAAAGTCGAGAATCAGTGTATCGTATTTATTTTCCATACCAGTAGTATTAGAATTATTTTTGTATTTTCTTATTTTCAGATTTCTATTAGTACCTGTTATTTCTTTTGATTGTTATCTTATTATCTTGTTGTTAGTACATGTTATTTCCTCGTTTTCATAGCTTTTTCAATATTGTGTTTCTTTTCAACTCTGTTGTACTATGATATTCTTGAGTCGAGGGTATATTGAAAATAACCTCTCCACCTTAACAAGGTAGGAGTAAGGTCTGCGTACACACTACCCTCTCCAGACACCACTTGTGAGATTATACGGGATTTATTGTTGTTGTTTGTTTTTTCTTATTCAATAGACTGCGTGACAAAGTTTTTCTTGCATTAAAACCCAATAAAAAAAGTTTTTTTTGCATTGTGTTTCTCCAAGAATAGGATGATGAAAAAGCAGAGCAGTTTCCATACATAGATTAGTTTCACATTTCCTGGGAGTTTTCATCTTCTTCATACTTATGCTATTGGATTCTCAAGTATTTGAGGCTCATTTCTCCTCTGTGACTAGGTCTAGGAGTGAAAAAAGTAGAGAAAGAAGAAGCTAACCCTTGTTTGTGATTGTGATGGTTTGATTCATAAAATTTATTCTTTAAAAGTAGAGGTAAACAAATTTACACTTTAAAATGATTATATACGGTAGAAATTGATGGCCCGATTTCACGAGCATCACGGCATCTCGAGGGCTTCCAGTGTTCGACTCCGAGAATTCTCAACAGTTGATTTTGAGACAGTACGACTTCAGGATGTTATGAGTAATGAACGACCCCTGGACAATGTGAATCACCGGTCTTGGTGATTCAAGGTGGAGTTCCCAAGGCACGTGACTAGAGCTGACAAAGCCTAGTGAACTAGTCTGAAAATGTATCTGGGCAGTAGGTGGCTATACCTGCCCCATATCTTTGTAATTAATATTTTTGTACTATGTTCTCCCTCATATATAAAGGGGAACCCTTGTCATTTGTAGAGACTGATTGCTCCATACTAAATACATAAGAACATTCTCTCTGCTCTCTAACACATTCTCTTGATATTATTGCTTCCATTTATTATCTTCATTATTGTTCATCATTTATTGCTTATCATTGGCCATAAAGAGCCTTCGTTGATTTTATTATAACTGTTAATCGCTCTCCAACTGCCCTCAATAGCTCCCAGCCGATCATCGGAATCTACCTCGAGGCCCCCAAATCGACAAGCTCGAGGCCCCGATTGTTAACCTATCGGTTTGGTTATCACCTTATTCCTAACTCTTATCTCGTTACCAAGTCTCACACATAGCATCAACCGCGTAACAACTAGCAGAAAAATAGATCACGTATTTTTAGAGTCCCATAATCAAATTTAATTGTTATTACCATTTTCACGGTAAACAGTTTGGCGCCCACCGTGGGGCTAAAAATAATAGTGATCATTTTCTTGTTGGTTTAACCACGCAACGCAAGTTATCTTTCACACTTTTTTTTCCAAGATCATTGATTCAGGTCAAATGTCTAACTCAGTAAACGCACGCGAAAACATCAAACTTGAAGACCATTGAGAAAATGGTGTTGACGTCCCAGGTGTTGGTGTACCGCAACGAAACCCTGAGAACGCGCCAGAACTGATTCCCGTGGATGCAGTTTAACGTGACGCTCAACATGTCTAAATAAGCTCCCACACCGACAGGAGCGTACACCAAGGCGACCAATAAGAAGCCCAGAAAACCCCAGCTCGGGAAGAATGGGAGGTTAGCCTTCATGTTATTTTTGAAATATTGCAGGCACAACAGCTGGCTATTGCTCAGCTGCAAAGTCACCAGAAAACTCTTAGCACAGTTGCACCGGGTACAGCTCTCCCAGCCGAGCAGGTACCGGAGAGATCTAGCAATAACGGGTCGATAGCCGATCCTGTCATCGTAAAGATGCTCGAGGACCTCACCAGAAGGATCAAATCGGGCGAGAAAATGATAAAAGCCAACGATAAGAAGGTCGAGACTTACAACTCCAGGGTCGACCAAATTCCAGGAGCGCCCCCGATCTTGAAAGGTGTGGACTCAAAGAAGTTCGTAAAGAAGTCATTCCCACAGGAAGTGGCCCCGAAACCTATTCCAAAGAAGTTCAGAATGCCAGACCTTCCAAAATATAACGGTACCTTGGATCCCAATGAGCACGTTGCCGCTTACACCCGTGCAGTAAAGGGCAACGACCTAAGGGACGACGAGATCGAGTCCGTCCTGCTGAAGAAGTTCGGGGAAACACTTTATAAAGGGGCAATGATGTGGTATCACAACTTGGGCCCAAATTCTGTAGACTCATTTGCCATGTTGGCAGATTCCTTCATAAAGGCACATGCTGGGGCCATCAAGGTGGCCACGAGGAAATCCGATGTTTTTAAGATTAAGTAGAGGGATAATGAGATGCTGCGAGAGTTTGTATCTCGCTTTCAAATGAAACGAATGGAACTACCACCTGTCTCCTATGACTGGGCGGTACATGCCTTCACTCAAGATCTGAACAAACGAAGCTCGGTGGCTTCGAAACAGCTGAAACAGAACCTAATCAAGTACCCAGCCGTGACTTAGTCGGATGTTCATAACCGATACCAGTCGAAAATCTGGGTCGAGGATGACCAGCTTAGGGGCCCCCTCGGGCTCGGTATACCCAAGCAGGCTTTTGGCAAAGGAGCCAAAACAAACAGAGAAAGGTACCAACCATATACCAAAGACAGGATAAACGCTCCGAGGCGCAACATACCCGCAACGATCGAAGGATCGATCGAGGACAGAATCCTCGGGGACTCGTCAACACAGCCAGATTTGATAGGCACACCGGGCCAACAGAGGCACCTCACTTGTCAGAATACAACTTCAACGTTGATGTATCACACATCGTTTTCGCCATCAGCAAAATCAGAGATGCCAAGTGGCCCAGGCCTGTGCAATCGGATCCTTCGCAAAGGAATCATAACTTAGTGTGTGAATTTCACAACACACACGGCCACAGGATCGAGAATTGCCACCAGCTCCGAGAAGAAGTAGCCAGGTTACTCAATAAAGGTCATCTCCGAGAATTCCTAAGCGATCGGGCCAAAAATCAGTTCCAAGAAAGAGAGGCGGCCAAGAAAAACGAAACGAATGAGCCGCAACATGTCATCCACATGATCTTGGGAGGCTTCGATGCCCCACAGGAACCCGTGATGAGAAAGACAAAAATATCCATCACCAGAGAAAAGCGAACCCGGGGTTACATACCCGAGGATGCCCTTACATTCAGCGACGAGGACATCGAGCTTGTCTCAGCCTCATAACAATGCACTGGTAATCTCTTTCCTTGTAAATACATTTCAAATTAAACGTGTACTTGTGGTTCCAGGTAGCTCGGCAAACATTATCAGGTCGAGGGTTGTAAAGCAGCTCGGACTGCTCGACCAAATTGTGCCCGCCTCACGAGTCCTCAACGGATTCAACATGGCGAGCAAAACAACAAAAGGGAAATCACCCTCCCAGTTAACGTGGATGGCACAACCCAAAATGCCAAATTCCATGTCATCGAAGGAGACATGAGGTATAATGCCTTGCTCGGAAGGCCATGGATACACTGCATGAGAGTGGTACCGTCCACCCTCTATCAAATGATGAAATTCCCGACAAAAGAGGGTATAAAACCGTCTACGGGGAACAACATGCGGCAAGGAAAATGTTCGCAGTACACGATGTAACACCGACACCAGTGCATCAACCCTCGAAGGAGCCAAAGGATAATCAAATAGTAAAATAGCGATAGCAAGCTACGCCCTCAACTAAGTCCGAACCAAACGAAGAAAAGGACCGTACCGCGTCCTCATGACAAACGATCGAAACATCGCCGGCACATTATACACTAAGGTATGACCGTCTCCTTTCTTTTTCAATTACATTCTACACTGACCTGAGTGTAGGTATTCGATCCAAATGGCCAAAATACTCTCCAAATCCAAGGCCTTAGGTTTCAAAAGCATGCGTTGCACTCTTTTCCTTCGACTGGGTTTTTATCCCAAAAAGGGTTTTACCGGCAAGGTTTTTAACGAGGCAACACCTATATGCTACCTAAGGAAAACTCAACGAGTATTCAAGGCTTCTTTTGCAATCAACCTCGAATACTGGGGGGCATCCCCCCGGAAGATCACCCTCTCGGAGAAGCTAAGACATGCTGAACGGGGTCTCGATAGAAAATACAATGTACTGGGCCAAACGGTCAAACGAACCGTGTCCGCATAAAACAACCAAGCTCCTAACAGCAAAGGCATGTATACTTGTGCCAAGTAATCAAAGAATACTTTTCATCAAAGCATTTCACACTTCAAAAGAAACTCGGTATTTTTTTAAAAAACGGCTCCTCTGTCAAAAACGTCCCGAGCACTCGGGGACTGGTGTCAAAAACTCAAGTCCACATGACCCCCGGGTCGGAAACTCCGGAATCGTGAGCCCTCAATGAGGCAACACCAAGTTCACAAGTAATGGCTCCCGAGCCGAGAAACCCTCCACGACCCGGGGACTGCCGTCCATCGCCATCTCCATCGTAATGACTCCCAAGCCTAGAAATCCTTGATAACTCGGGGATTGCCATCAATCGCCATCTCCATCGGCTTATTAAAAATCCGAGGCCACGAGACCCCAAGCGGGCAGCCTCGGTCTCGTAAGACCTACATAAGGCAGCAATAATATCTGTAAGACCTCAAGCAAGGCATGAACCGTACTTGTACCAAGCAATAATATCTGTAAGACCTCAATCAAGGATACTTGTACCAAGTATCTAAAAACTGAAAGACCTCAAAGGCATGAAAATTTTATAATACCTTACTAAAGGCATAAACCTGATCTCAAAGATAAGGCTATATATCGAACTTGCAAGACCCCTAAAAAGCATACCCTCGATATAGACGTCGAAACTACTTCACTCGGGATCAAAAATGGCTCCGGCCAAACACAAATAAATACGGTCATAAAGCTGTACCAGCCAAACTAACGCGACTCGGGGACGCCCGACCGTCGCTACAAAATCACAGGCCTTCATATACTTCGAATCTACTTCGAAAAGAACCGGTTAAACAGGCTACCCTCGATATAGGCAAAAGAGCTTCGACCATGTCAGCTCCTAATCACAGGCTTCGAGATACTCAGCCTCCGAGCCAAACCTCCCTAGGTACTCAATCATCGCCATATAACGACTCATAATCGAGGTTTTTATCAAACCGTCAAAGAGTCAGGCAAAAATTATTTCAAAAAGTCCTTAACGAGGGAAAACCAAAGCCTATAAAAGGTCACATAGACCCAACGCGTAAGCCTCTGTCGCCAACACACATAAAAGGTCGCTTCGACCCAAGGCGTAAGAGCCATTATCGCCAGCCCACACAAATACAAAAACTTGAGGGTCGAATGAGCTCGAGTCGAAATCCGACTCGGAGACTGAACCCAAAACAGTTAACTAAATATGCTCAAGAGCAATGTGTAAGAGCCACTGTCGCCAGAATATAAAGAAGGTCGTACCGACCCAACACATAAGAGCCTAAGGGCCAACCCTAAATTCAAAAGCTTGAGGGTCGAATGAGCTCGAGTCGAAACCCGATTTGAAGGCTGAACCCAAAATAGTTAACTAAATATGAACCATTGTCGCCGGCTTATACTATAAGGTCGCATCGACCAGGCACATATGAGCCTACGGGCCAGCCTAATGAGCCTAGGGCCATACTGTCGCGCCCCTTTTTTTCCCTCATCGCAGAGAGAAGTCCGGGTTCCGACATTCCATGGAGGTAATAACTCATTTCCTTTCGGGAGTTTGGGTTTTGAAGAGTCGCCACCTAACGGATTATGGTGCGTTAGGGCACCTAGAGCGATTAACTCTTAGACTAGTTTGCATTACCAGAGATTTAGGGTAAGGGCTCGAAATAACCTTGAGGGGAAGGTGTTAGGCACCCCTCTCGATCCACAATGGTGGGTCCCAGCCGAACTTATACTTATGAGTTAGTCCTTTAAATAAATAAATAGTTTAAACACATACTTGCAAATAAAGGCATGTTTTGGGCATTGTATGACTCAAATAAGGAGACAAAAAAAGGAAGGGATTTGAACAAGTTGCATATACAGAGAAAAAGTAAAGTTTAAACATCAGGAAGAGGGGTCCGAGGTTGGTTAGCCGACAGGATCACCCCACACAATGCCCGGTAATCACTCCTCAATGAGGGGCTACACGTGACATTAGCGCGTAGTCATCATATCCTTACTACCCAATTCCCTCCCCTTGGTCATAGCCTAAAGCGTTCTAGCAACCTTGAAAATGTCCTATGCGCGCACTGCCCATCCCTTCCTCGTGGCCCTGGAGGTATTTAGGACCTCTATTTTTGGGGCAGTTCTAGACCATCCTAAGTTACTTAAAGGAGAAAAATCTAAGCGTCAACCAAAACAAATAGGACTGCACATAGAGAGGGAACAAGTAATGGCTCACATTTTTACCTCCACAAGCAGAACAAATAAATGCACGTCTCAGACAATTGTTTCAGGTACTTGATAAACTTAGAACATGATATCTAGGTGAGCAGGAATTATACAGCATGAATTAGGGCCAAGCGTCAAAGACCTATTAGCTTGCCTACTGATTTTAAACTTGTGAATACGAGCAGTTTTAAATAACATAGCGCAGTTTCATAGTTACAGAGTTTAATCGCCCTATAGGCTTGCCTAAACGTATAACAGTGATGTCCTATAAGCATAATATCTATATTGATTAGTAAAATAGTGAACAGTTTTTAAACGAACAACTTGAGATCCTATAGACATGCTTTATAGCGGCATTAATTTAAGCCAGTGTTTGAAAAACTCATTAAAGAGGCGACATATTAATTAAACCAGTTCAGAATGAAGAAACATGAATTAAACTGATTTATTCAACTATACTGATTTAAAGTTCTGTAGGCATGACTTCTAAGATTGCGAGTTTGAATACATGTTGTAATAAAACATGAACTTCAATTACTTTACATCCTATAGGCATGATATCTAATTATAAGGATGATTTAATCCTATAGACATGATCTTTATTATTAAAGCCATTTAGATCCTATAGACATGATTTCTAATATTGTGGTGGAAAAGCAAACATGGCAAACACATTTGAATTGACACAACCCTATAGGCATGATATCTACCCAATTTACCCATTTATTACAGACCAATGGATTAAATAAAAATACATAAATAAACAGGAGTTAATCAATAGGGAGCCTGCAGTAGGCTCAAATGACTTCGAAGCCTCCAATAGACTCAAATGCCAAAGTTCCATAGACAGTATCATGTCTAGGCGTGTAAGAATTCCCTAAGGACCTCAAGGATCCCAGGCAGTGCTCACACCTAGACCTTTTCCCAAACAATAACGGATTTAGGTGCAGTATGGAAAGGCCAGCTCTGACATGCCAGAGTTCAGAGAGATCTCAAGGGTCTCAAGGCAGTACACATGTTAGAGGAGCAGAACCTAGTATCCTAAGAGTAAAGTGAGACTGCTTGACATAGTTTTGTTTTGAAAATAGTACAGAGATGACTTTAGAAGTAGAAAAGTTTTTTTTTCAGACACAGGAAACACCTGGGTGGTAAAAGACAGTTTGAGAAGAGTACCAAAATAGTAGACAATCAATTGGTCATAAGAGACATCCAGATTCAGAAAAGAACACTTAACAAGCAAATCTCACATGGGGATAAAGGGATTGTGGCACATAAGAGTCACATTATGGGGCAGGGATAGGGTATGGAGGAAACATATAGTCACAAACTGCATGTAACACTTAGGATCTTAGTAGTTAGGACATAGATAATAGTTGTGATACAGGAAGCAAGACATGTCTCGAACAAGACTAAATATGCTATGTAAAAATGTAAGCAGGAAAGAGTGCAGAATATAAAGCACACATTGAATAGGACAGAGTCTAGACATGCTGAGCAAAAAAGTAAGCAGAAATGTAAGTTGAATTCATAACTGATGAACTAGTGCAGGAATGAAACATATAGGGTTTGGATTTCAAAATTTAACATAGAGACATGCCAGTTGAAGAAAAGGGTGCAGAATATAAAGCCAATAAAGTTCCAATATCTAGCCTTGGCTTTCAGCCGGCTAGATCAGTGAGTATCACAAGTAGCAGAAGAGAAAGAGAACTTTTAGAGTGTAAGGAGTAGTAATTTTAACTAATGTTCGTGTCCGGAACTTAAAAATAAGAGGGGTTTATATAGTAATCAAAAGCTTAACAAATAAGGTAAGAGATCAATTAAGTAGCAAATCAGGGAAGTCATAAGTAAATCAGTAAGTCTTTCCCTTAATCAAGGGAACGTTAAATTAACGGTAAAAGCATGCTAAATATTTAAGGAAAAGAATCAAGTTCGGTTTGGGTATAGAGTAGGTAATTAGGGGTAAATGAACAGAAGTTTTAATTAAGGAAACCAATCAGTAAGAATCGGCAAAATACAAACAAGGCAAGGAAAAAATAATTAAGGCAAGCAATTCAATCAAATCGAGTAGAGAGGTAAGAATCGAAAGTTTAAGGGAACGTGTTCTAATCAAACCAAGAAACAAGCAATTCAGAATAATCAAAGAGAAAGTCATGAAAGAGTCAGCAAGTTTAGCATATAAAGTGAGGCAGAACTTGAATAGTCATGATTTCACATAACTTTAACAAAACAAATAGTTAGAACGACACTAATTCAAAGAGAATGTTACAGGTCTTAACACGACTAGTCAGGATGAACACAAGCATACAAAATTAGTGAAAGGGTTGAACTAAGAAATTCGGTAGAAGCATATTAGGACAATAAAATAACGAGAAATCACAAGAACCCAAAGCAAGAACACGATCAGGTGTACCAATACTCAGAAACCAAACGAAGAACCCTAAAAAATTAGGGCTTTCAGTACAGGCAAGCTAAGGTTGTAGCAGACTTACAAAATTAGTTAAAATATATGAAAAGCAGAAGACTAAACACAAAAAGTCATCAAACAATTTGTAAAAAGAAATTCCGGAAACCCTAGTTTAGGAAAAGATGAAAATCACTTGAAAATCATACGATTCTTGTAAAGAATCTTAAGGTTATTGTAAGACTCACATAAAACAAGCCCAAATCACCTCAAATCTGTACAGATCTAAGAGGTTTAGAAAAAGAAATTAGGGTTTCGAAGAGAACCATACAGAGGTGGAGAAACATGCTTAGAAACCCATAGATCGTAGTTAATATAGGACGATCTTAGATGCAAGTCAACTAGCCCTGGTCCCTTAAGGGCCCTGGAGATAGCAAGATTGATGTGAAGGAGGCCATTAGAGGCCTGGAAGGTGATGAGAAGTCACCGGAGATGGCCATGGACGAGGGTTAGTGAGGTTTGATTAGGGTTAGGTTGAGAGCGTTTGAGAGCAGAGAGGGGTTTCAGGGCGACGTGTAGTATAGAAATGATAGGGTTTGGGGGGTCTTTTGGGTTTATTTTAGTAATGGTGGTTTGTGGCCGTTGATCTCTATGATCAACGGCCGAGATTAAAGGTTTTTTTGGGGGACTGGATCGGGTCAGGCGGATGGGTATTGGGCCTGGGTAATTTAATTGGGGATTGGTCTGTTAATTGGGTTAGGTTGGGGTTGAAATTGAAATAAAATTAGGCCATATTTTAAATAGCCATTTTTAATACTATATAATTTATAAGAAATAATAAATGATTTCTAAAAATACTTTTGTGTACTAAAAAGAATTAAAAATAGCTGTTTAACATTTTAAAAACATAAAAGGTCATTTTATGCATCAATAATGTAATTATGCATTAGTAGGGCTATTATTGCAAAAATATGTAATTTAGCCTAAAAAATGTAAATGCAATTATAAAAAATGTACCAAAATATTTAAAAAATACTTTGGCATAAATAAAGAACTTAGATGACTAACTCACCACAAAAAATAATTCGAAAGATAATTATTGGAGATTTTATAAATAAAAAGGGAAGAAATAAATCAATTTGGAGCTTTTTTAAAAATTATAGAAAATTATAAAATTCTTATACATGCTTATAACTGCATATGTGCTATTTTGAAAGTATATATATGAATTAAAAATATATGAGGAAAAATTGGGTATCAACAGCTGCCCATCTTTACCCGGGAAGAATGAAAGAGTTTTCGGGTAAAGAAATGATGGCCAATTTTGATTGAATGGGAGGTTTTGTAAGATAGAGGCCTGAATCTGGTCTTGAGTTGCCTACATATCCCTGGTTTTACAGGAATCAGGCCATGTGTAGTTCTGGATTCATTGGCGGAATATACCGATGAAGTCATTGCAAGGACGAATGCGAGATGCAAAAGCGGTTATGGTGAACGGTTAAGCTTGAGATAGTTTGAAGGAACTGGAGCAAGGTCGCTCCTGCTAGGATAGCGGTTGCTTTCTGATCACCTGTAGATGAAAAGATGTTGCCGACATGTATTTGCGCGAAAATAAAAACATGATGCAGATTCCCTTTGGACCATGAAAGTTGTCTTTGGACGGTTAAGGATGACGTCCTCGGACCATGATGTCCTGGGCCATGAATCTTTTAGTGAGGGATTCGCATTCCATGAAATGGTGTACTCGGGCCATGCAGATGGTGCCTCCGAACCATGATGCCTTTGAATAATGATATGCAAATTTGAGGGATCCTCAGGCCATGGCATGGTGTCTTCCACCTATGAGGATGATGCCTTTAGACTATGACGCCTTTGGATAGATTGGCGATATTTCAGCCCATGATATGCAATAACATGATGTTAACAAGACAGGTCTTAGTCTTGTGAAGGGCAGAGCTTAGCCCGATTGAAAAGAAAATAGATAGTACTAGAAATATAGCAATATTTGTGCAAAGAGGGACAATGCTTAGTCCCATGCAGATAGGGAGGCAAGGATTAGCCTCATGCAACTATGGGAGGCAAGGAATAGCCTCATGCAAATACGGAGGCAAGGATTAGCCTCATGCAGATAGGGGAGGCAAGGATTAGCCTCATGCAAATGCTGAGGCAAGGATTAGCCTTATGCAGATAGGGGAGGCAGGGATTAGCCTCATGCAAGTAGGGAGAGGCAAGGATTAGCCTTAGGGAGGCAAGGATTAGCCTCATGCAAGTGGTGAGGCAGGGATTAGCCTCATGCAGATGGTGAGGCAAGGATTAGCCTCATGCAAATGAGGAGGCAATGATTAGCCTTATGCAGATAGGGAGGTAGGTATTAGCCTCATGCAAGTAGGGAGGCAAGGATTAGCCTCATGCAAGTGGGGAGGCAGGGATTAGGCTCATGCAGATGGTGAGGCAAGGATTAGCCTCATGCAAATGGGGAGGCAAGGATTAGCCTTATGCAAATACGGAGGTAGGGATTAGCCTTGTGCAAGTAGGGAGGCAAGGATTAGCCTCATGCAAGTGGGGAGGCAGGGATTAGGCTCATGCAAATGGTGAGGCAAGGATTAGCCTCATGCAGATAGGGGAGGCAGGGATTAGCCTCATGCAAGTAGGGAGAGCAAGGATTAGCCTTAGGGAGGCAAGAATTAGCCTCATGCAAGTGGGGAGGCACGGATTAGCCTCATGAACATGGTCAGGCAAGGACTAGCCTCATGCAAATGGGGAGGCAAGGATTAGCCTTATGCAGATAGGGAGGTAGGGATTAGCCTCATGCAAGTAGGGAGGCAAGGATTAGCCTCATGCAAGTGGGGAGGCAGGGATTAGGCTCATGCAGATGGTGAGGCAAGGATTAGCCTCATGCAGATGGGGAGGCAAGGATTAGCCTTATGCAGATAGGGAGGCAGGAATTAGCCTCATGCAAGTAGGGAGGCAAAGATTAGCCTCATGCAACGATGGAGGCAGCGGGATTAGCCTTATGCAGATAGGGAAGGCAAGGATTAGTCTCATACAAATGCGGAGTCAAGGATTAGCCTCATGCCGATAGGTGAGGCAGGGATTAGCCTCATGCAAATGCGGAGGCAAGGATTAGCCTCATGCAGATAGGGGAGGTAGGGATTAGCCTCATACAAATGCAGAGGCAAGGATTAGCCTCATGCAGATAGGGGAGGCAGGGATTAGCCTCATGCAAATGGGGAGGCAGGGATTAGCCTCATGAAAATGGGGAGGCAAGGATTATCCTCATGCAGATAGGGAGGCAGGAATTAGCCTCACGCAAATGGAGAGGCAAGGATTAGCCTCATGCAGATATGCGGGACAGGGTTTAGTCCTATGCAAAGAGCAAGAAGCGAATAAGAGTGGCATATGTCTTAGCTGGAGATATATTCGGTGTCTGATGGCCTGATTGATAGTAATCTTGCTAAGTGCATATATTTGCGAATCTTATCGTTACATCTGCCTGCGTTCAAAGAAAAATTGTAAGTTTAGTGAGGGGAGGTTGGTTTGTGCCTTCGTCCGCTGGCCTTGCTTTGCTCCGTTCTGGAGGCCTTTCGAGCTCCCCTGGGTAACACCTGACTGTTACGGAAAAAGTTTTCGAAAATATGCAATTATTGATGAAAAAATAGAGTTACTTAGAAACATATTGATACATCAAGTGATTTTTAGATGAACCAGTGACTGCAACACATTTCAGAGACACTGCAACTTTCTTATGTAAGAATTTTGAGGGTCCTCCTCAAAATTCTGCCCCAGTTTGGTAGATGATCCTTCGGCCGCTTGCGAGTAACGAGCAGTTTCTTAACCGATTCCTGACTGTCTGACATATGTTGGTGTTGGCTGGACTTGCTCCGAAATTTTGAGGGTCCTCCTCAAAATTCTGTCCAGTTTCTGATCTTGGGGGGAAATGGGAATTTTATTATGATATGACCGAACCCATAAGGCTGCCTACGTATCCCCTCTTAAACGGGAATCAGGTCAAGCATAGTTCAATTACATCAGATGAGTAAATGTAAATAATATAAGCATAGTATCTCCTGACAGCGTCTGAATTGATCGGTTTTGGCCAGATTTCTCCGTCCATTTCTGCAAGTATGAGTGCTCCTCCTGTCAGCACCCTGTGAACCATATAAGGACCTTGCCAGTTGGGAGAGAATTTCCCTTTGGCTTCATCTTGATATGAGAAGATCTTCTTCAGCACCAACTGACCTGGTGCAAATTGCCTTGGTTTGACCCTTTTATTGAAAGCTCTGGACATTCTGTTCTGATAAAGTTGGCCATGACACACTACGTTCATCCTTTTTCCATCGATAAGGGCCAATTGTTCATAGCGGCTCCTTACCCATTCTGCATCGCTGAGTTCAGCTTCCTGTATGACTCTTAGAGAAGGAATCTCTACCTCGGTTTGGATGACAGCCTCGGTACCATAAACCAGCATGTAGGGAGTTGCCCCAGCTGATGTGCGGACTGTAGTGCGATATCCCAATAGAGCAAAAGGTAACTTCTCGTGCCATTATTTGTGGTTTTCTACCATCTTCCTTAGTATCTTTTTGATATTTTTGTTGGCGGCTTCCACGGCTCCATTCATTTGAGGTCTATAGGCTGTGGAATTCTTATGCTTGATTCTGAAAGTTTCACACATGGCTTTCATTAGATCACTGTTGAGGTTGGCAGCATTATCAGTAACAATAGACTCAGGAACTCCGAATCGGCAAACAATACGGTCTTTGACAAAGTCTGCGATGACTTTCTTGGTTATAGTTTTGTAAGATCCAGCCTCTACCCATTTTGTGAAGTAATCAATGGCTACCAGAATAAACCTATGTCTGTTTGAAGCAGTGGGATCGATCGGACCAATGACATCCATTCCCCAGGCGGCGAATGGCCAAGGCGAGCTTGTTGCGTTGAGCTTGTTTTGCAGCACTTTTATCACATCGGCATGCACTTGACATTGGTAGTATTTGCGGACATACTGGACACAGTCGGTCTCCATGGTCATCCAAAAGTAACCGGCCCTGAGTATCTTCTTGGCTAAGACAAAGCCATTCGTGTGCGGGCCACAGGTCCCAGCATGTATCTCCTCAAGTAGCTTAGAAGCTTCTTTTGCATCGACACATCTTAGCAATAATAAATCAGGAGTTCTCCTATACTGATTTTCTCCGTTGTGGAAGAAGTGATTGGACAGTCTCCAGAGTGTACGTTTCTGAGTGTGATTTGCATGCTTCGGATATTCTCCCTTCGACAAATACTCCTTGAGTCATGGAACCAAGGCTTTCCATCTGTATCTTCTTCAACATGAGCACAATATGCCGATTGATTATGGATCCTCACCGGAATGGGATCAATATAATTCTTGTCTCGATGCTGTATCATAGATGACAAAGTTGCCAATGCATCGCCAAACTCATTCTGAATTCTGGGTACATGCCGGAACTCTATCTTGGCGAACCTTTTTCTCAATTCCTGCACATGGTGTAGATATGGCAATATCTTGGAAATTCTTGGTGGCCCACTCTCCTTGTACCTGGTGCACAAGCAAATCTGAATCCCCAATTACTAGCAGCTCCTGAATGTTCATGTCAACTGCCATGTTGAGTCCTAGTATGCAAGCTTCATACTCTGCCATGTTGTTAGTGCAGGAAAATCTGAGTTTAGCAGATACCGGATAATGTTGACCTGTTTCTAATACCAAAACTGCTCCAATGCCTACCCCTTTGAAATTTGTAGCTCCATCAAAGAACATCCTCCAACCTTCATATGCTTCAGTAATGTCTTCTCCTACGAATGACACCTCTTCATCAGGAAAATACGTTTTCAAGGGTTCGTATTCTCCTCCCACTGGATTCTCAGCAAGATGATCTGCCAATACTTGTCCTTTGATCGCATTTTGAGTTACGTAGACGATATCGAACTCACTCAACAGTATCTGCCATTTGGCCAACTTTCCGGTCGGCATGGGCTTCTAAAATATATACTTCAAAGGATCCATCCTGGATATGCGGTATGTGGTATAGGCACAGAAGTAATGCCTTAGCTTTTGGGCCGTCCAAGTCAAGGCACAGCAGGTGCGTTCCAGCAGAGAGTACCGTGCTTCGTAAGGTGTGAACTTCTTACTCAAGTAGTATATGGCTTGCTCCTTTCTTCCAGTCTTATCATGTTGTCCCAGAATGCATCCGAAGGCTCCATCCAATACAGATAGATAGAGTAGCAAAGGTCGTCCTGGCTCTGGCGGGACCAAGACCGGTGGTGTGGACAGGCATTCCTTGATTTTGTCAAAAGCTTTCTAACAATCCTCGGTCCAGCTTGTCTCGGCATCTTTCCTCAGCATCTTGAAGATGGGTTCACATATGATTGTGGACTGTGCTATGAAGCGACTGATATAATTGAGACGCCCTAGGAAGCTCATCACATCCTTTTTGCTCCTAGGCGGTGGTAGCTCCTGAATAGCCTTGACTTTGGATGGATCTAGCTCGATCCCTCGACGGCTGACAATGAATCCCAACAACTTTCCTGCGGGAACCCCGAATGCACATTTGGCGGGGTTCAATTTCAAGTTGTACCTCCTTAGTCTGTCGAAGAACTTTCTCAAGTTTGCTATGTGGTTTGCGGCCCTCTTGGATTTGATGATGACGTCGTCCACATATACCTCTATCTCCTTGTGTATCATATCATAGAAGATGGTTGTCATGGCTCTCATATAGGTAGCCCCAGCATTCTTTAGACCAAATGGCATCATCTTGTAGCAGTATACCCCTAGGGCGTAATAAAAGCTATTTTCTCCGCGTCCTCTTCATCCATCCAAATCTGGCGATAACCCGCGAAGCAATCTACAAAAGGTTGGAGTTCATGCTTGGCGCAATTATCGATCAGGATATGTATGTTTGGCAGTGGAAAGTCGTCCTTGGGACTTGCTTTGTTTAAATCCCGATAGTCAACACATACTTTGACTTTCCCATCTTTCTTCGGAACCGGCACAATATTGGCTAACCAAGTTGGGTACTCCACCACCTTGAGAACCTTGGCTTTGATCTGCTTGGTAACTTCCTCCTTGATTTTCAGGCTCATGTCTGCTTTAAACTTTCTGAGTTTCTGCTTTACCGGCGGACACATTGGATTGGTAGGTAACTTGTGAGCCACTATGGACGTGCTCAAACCTGTCATGTCATCGTATGACCATGCGAAAATGTCCTCATATTATTTTAGGTAATCGATGTACTCTTCTTTCTCTGTTGGCAACATGTGAATGCTGATGCGAGTCTCTTTGATGGTCTCAGCGTTCCCCAAGTTTACTGCTTCGGTTTCGTCCAGATTGGACTTAGGCTTATTCTCAAAGTTTTCCACCCTGACAACTTCCTCGGGTATCTCGTCTTCTTCATCCTAATCACTATCCTCATGTTGCGTTGCCTCATTACATGTCACAGTCACTAGTTCATCAGGAAAAGTAATAATAACGTTGTAGAAAGAAAAGTGTAGAAAATAGTAATGAATAATAAAGAGCAAATGCATTTGATTAAAATTAAACAACATCTAGACAAATACGGCTCGATGAATCGAGCATTTATTTTGAAACAAAACAAGTCTTTAAAACAAAGTTACTAAAAATTTTAAATGCCTAGAATGGCTATAGAAATAAAATCTGCCAAGCTACCAGAGACTCGGCGTGCCCGGGATGGTGTGGCAGTCCAGTTTCTGAGAATAGCTCCCTTCTCCACAGCCTGAATAGTGAGGCCTTCTTCTTCCTCCTCCTCAATTATTGCACTGCAGTCCATGTCTTCGTCCTCCAAGAACAGATTCATCAACCCAGCTAATGCTTCCTGTCGACGCCCCCTTTTTCTCGCAAAATCGGGTTTACGACATTCGGGAAGACAACTCTATTCCCGTTTGGGAATTGGGTTTTTGGAATTGAAGAGTCGCCACCTAATGATTGAGTGCATTAGGACACTAAGAAGGATTTTTAATTGGAAAACCAGAGTTCGGGTAAGGGCTAGAAATTATCTCGAGGGGAAGGTGTTAGGCACCCCTCAAGATCCACGAATGTGGTTCCCCGGCCATGCTATGTTGTGACTTTAATGTAAACAAGTATACAAATAAATTTACACATAAGGGTCGCTAACAAGCATGTTGGAATTTATAAACAAAGAAGGAAAAGGGATAATGCAGTAAAAAAATAGAGGGGAGTTTTGGGTAATTGAAAAGACAGAATTTATTGATATTAAACATAGGTCAAGGGGTCCTAGGTTTATAAATCACATGGATCATCCACACAACACCGGTAACCAATCGTACGCGTAGTGTTATCGTGTGATCATCATCTCCATGTCTACCCTTCCCACCCCGATAAGGTATTAAGCGCGAAATGGTGTCGTTACCTACAGCGTGCTATTACCCGTCCCACCTATCAGTCCTGGAGGCTTTAGGACCACTAATCCTAAAGGGAGGGAGCTTGGCTTTTCAGAGGTTCAAAAGGTTAAAATACTAAGGCGTCAGGCAAAACACATAAAACAATTATGGGAGCACAAAAGTAATTAGAGGCTCAGACAAACCTCCTTTAATCACAGAAATCATGTAGTTTAGCACGTCTTACATATACTGATTAGGTCCAAATTATGCTTAACGTTAGGCAGGCTGGTTCATTACATATTTTTAGACAAGAAGTTCGCATTAGGCTCGCCTGGCTGTAACTTATCGAAGACTGGTGCAATTAATTAACTACTTACTTGTTTCCCTAAGTGATGGCATCTACTGGTTTCAGGAATAAGGAAGCGAACTGATTACTGAAAGTTGCCAGTTTTAACAGAATGATACGAGTTCTGCATTTGGTTACTACTGACGGACTAATCTTAAAGCGAGTGATTCAGATTGGGTTGATAGTTCTTATAGGCATGCTTTCTAGCGTTGTTAATTTTACACACTTTTTACAGGCGTGGCAAGAGTGCAGAAAATCCTACGAGCATGGTATCTAGGATGCAATTGATTATTATTTTGCCCTATAACTGTTTGCCTAATGATAGATGCAAAAATGCAGAATCTTAAAGACATGGTTCCTACATGCGGAATTCTTATGAGCAGGATATCTATATGATATGCAGAGTTCTTATGAGCATGATTTCTATATATATGAAAGTGCAGAATTCCTATGAGCATGGTTTCTACATATGAAAGTGCAGAATTCCTATGAGCATGGTTTCTACATATGGAAGTACAGAATTCCTATGAGCATAATTTCTATAGGTGAAAGTGCAGAAATAAGCATGATTTCTATGTGTGAAAGTGCAGAAATTCAAAGAAAAACTCCTATAGGCAGGATATCTACCCTTATGCATACATAGATAACCCTCCCCTTTTTACTAAAACCCCATAAGTTATTTCAAAATTTATTACAGACCAAATGAATCAAACGGAGAATAAAATTACATCTGAGCTTTTAAGCTGCATCCAAGGAGCCTAATTCAGACCCAAGGTCTAACAACATGATACGAGCCAACTGCCGGGATCAAGTTCCAAGGCCTTTCTCTTATCTGGAATGTGTCAAATTTCCAAGGAGTTTCAAGAACTCCAGGCAATGATTACACCCAGATATCATTACAGAACTGAATTAAAGTGCAGTGTGGAAGGGCCAGCCCTCCAATGTCCAAGTTCAGAGGGAACTCAAAGTCCCAAGGCAAGGCTCATTGGAAGGAGGCAGAACTTAGAATCTAGGAACAAGTGTAAGTGCAATAGAGGGAATTAGGGGATGCCAAGGCAGGCTGGTGGTCATGCCCAGCAACATAGAATGCTGGCACACCCCTGACCAGCCCACTAGCCAAACATTGGAGAGTCAGGACCTATTGAAGGTCAAACCATGGCCTGGGCAGTAATTGGGATACTGTCAGGCCAAGGTTTCAACTCAACACATAAAGGGGATTAGGGGTAGGGATTCATGTGAGAACAGAAGCAAAGAAAGGAAAAATACTTAGCATAAGTTACGAAGCATGAACAGCAAACCACACAAAAGAATGAGACTATAGAATAAACACATAGGGATGAGGCAAAAGTTTAAATAAAGGCATACTAATTTCAGAAAGAGACAAGCAAAAGAGAGCAGAAGTCTTGCAAAGAAGCCACAACACAAACAGCAAGAGAGAATACTTTGTGTGTGAGTGTGAGTTCAGAAAAGACTCCAGTTTTTTTTTCTTTGTTTGGTGTTAATTAAAGAGCAGGTATTTATAGTGTGAGAAACATTCAGAAATAAGGTAAGGACTGTAATTCAGACATAATTGGAGGAATATGTGTCTTATTAAAATCAAATCAGTATCAAAGACTTCCTTTAATAAAGCAATTAAACCAAACGGTAGCATGCAAGTGTTAAATAAGAAAAGAAATCACGCGGGGCTGGACATGACAAATAAGGAAATATTTTCAGCACAGTACAAGTTTACCACATGTATTAGGGGTTAAGTTCATTAGACCTTAATTAAGGAAAGGTCTGTAAGAATCCCATACTAATGTAATTAAGGTAATGGGATCAACTTAAGTAGAAAGGCAAGGTCGAAAGGAAAATATTTCAACAAGTCCAAGAAACAAAGGAAATCAAAACAATAAAGGAAAGAATCAATTCAAGAGTGCAATCAGAATTACACAAAGAGATTTGAAATCAGTCCACAATCAAGGTTATTTTGAGAGGGAAATTTGACCTATAAAGAGTGCATAAACATTAAGCATGCGAGGCTGGTTTAAGACAAAGAAAAGTGTCATGCAATCAAAGAAAATCAGTGAGTAGAGGACCATAGGAACCTGGTAGTCATCTCAGAGAAGAGGGAATACCAGATAGCATGCGAAAGGTCAAGTAAAGAGGTCATAATCGTATGAAGAAACAAAGTTGACACAAAGATCTCGAAACTCAGTCGAACAGTAGAGGAAGCAACTTCAGGAACTCAAATAGGTCCAAAGAGACTAGGGTTTTGAAATCAACACGTTCAGAGATAAGAAACAAACAAATCACATAAGAAATAACCTAAAAACTTGAATGAACCCCAAATTCTGGGGTTTTTTTACCATTAATCGAGTATAGAGATGAAGACAAGTAAGTCAAGCAAAAAGAAAATATTAACGGAATAAGTGCAGAAATCATAAAGGAACCTGTACTTCCCAGTAGAAGAAACTCATGAGTAATCATAATAAAAGATCAATCATGCAAAAAATACAGTAGAAGAACTTGTAAGAACAAGGTAGGAGAAACACAGTAGAAGAAGCACATAAGGATCATAGAAGAAACATAGTAGAAAAAACATATAAGAATCACAGTATAGCATGTTAAAAGATCAAAGAAACCCTAAATCGGGGAAGATGAAAAGGTTAAAAAGCAAGTTTTGAAAGAAACTTTTGAGAAAACGTTTGAGACCCCAAGATAAACACATATCTAGGACAGATCTAGAGAAATCAGAAGAACCTCAAAAGGTTAGGGTTTCAGAAGAAACCTAGAAGTGAGAAAGGCCTGGAAAACTTGTGGATCTAAGCTGGAGAAGTTAGACTCAGGCTCGAACGTCCACGATATGCCAGAGTAAAGCCGGAGATGACCATGGAACCCTGAATCAAAGGAGATCTGGGTAAAGATCTTCAAGGTTAGGCCTTGAATCTTTAGAAAATCGGTGTATAAGAGCACCAGGGGGTGGGTGTGAGATCCCCATAGCTTTGGTGGCCATAGATTCCGGTGGATCTCTGGTCTGAGACGGCAAGAGGCGGCTAGGGTTTGAGAACCCTTGAGAGAATTTGAGAGAGTGGAGGGTTTCAGAGGCGGCGGGTGAGGAGAAATGAAGTAAGGTAAGTGGTCGTTTGAATTAAAAAAGGAAAGGGATGAGGGGAGCCGTTGATCTAAAAGATCAACGGCTGGGATTAAATGGGTTAAATGGGGATCGGGTTTGGGTATGATAAGAAAGGGTATGGGTCGGGTTATTGGGTTGTGGGATTTGGGGTTGAGATCGGGGGTCCAATTTGGGCCAAAATTGAAATACAAAAAGGGCTGTCATTTAAATAGCCAGTTTTTCCCTTTTAATTTATAAAAATAGTAAAAAATGACTTGAAAATAAAATAAAGGTACTGGACCAATAACATATAAATACTAATGTAAAAATACTAAAAGTGATTTTATAATTATAGAATGCTGTTAATCGTAAAATAGGCTAAAATTACAAATATATGCAATTAGCTTTAAAAATACCAAATAAATGTATAAAATATACAAAAATTACCCCAATTATATCTTAGGGTAAATATGAGAATGAAATAAATTATTCACTAAAAAATGCTAGTTTGGGAATAATTAATGAATTTTGTAGTATTAAAATAGACAATAAATTGGTTTTAAAANGCCTGGGCAGTAATTGGGATACTGTCAGGCCAAGGTTTCAACTCAACACATAAAGGGGATTAGGGGTAGGGATTCATGTGAGAACAGAAGCAAAGAAAGGAAAAATACTTAGCATAAGTTACGAAGCATGAACAGCAAACCACACAAAAGAATGAGACTATAGAATAAACACATAGGGATGAGGCAAAAGTTTAAATAAAGGCATACTAGTTTCAGAAAGAGACAAGCAAAAGAGAGCAGAAGTCTTGCAAAGAAGCCACAACACAAACAGCAAGAGAGAATACTTTGTGTGTGAGTGTGAGTTCAGAAAAGACTCCAGTTTTTTTTCTTTGTTTGGTGTTAATTAAAGAGCAGGTATTTATAGTGTGAGAAACATTCAGAAATAAGGTAAGGACTGTAATTCAGACATAATTGGAGGAATATGTGTCTTATTAAAATCAAATCAGTATCAAAGACTTCCTTTAATAAAGCAATTAAACCTTGGAAGAGCGCAACCACTCATCAAGCGTTGCTATGGTATTTGTTTGGGCATGAGTGGAATATGATGTTGAAAAATGCAATTACAAAAAATGAAACAAATTGCCACGTATTTTCACGTTCATAATGATTACAATAATTGCTCAAAATTACAACGGTATTGAAGGAAAACAGTAAATGAAAGCGTTAAAGAAAAAAGGAAACAAAAAGACAAGTCAGTTTCGAATAAAGGCATTAAACAAAGCGATAAAGAAAACAGTAAAGTCACATATAACATGCAGTGGTAGAAGCCTAAAGCAATCCCCAGCAGAGTCGCCATGCTGTCGACGCCCCCTTTTTCTCACGAAATCGGGTTTACGACATTCGGGAAGACAACTCTATTCTCGTTTGGGAATTGGATTTTTGGAATTGAAGAGTCGACACCTAATGATTGAGTGCATTAGGACACTAAGAAGGATTTTGAAATGGAAAACCAGAGTTCGGGTAAGGGCTAGAAATTATCTCGAGGGGAAGGTATTAGGAACCCCTCAAGATCCACTAGTGTGGTTCCCGGCCATGCTATGTTGTGACTTTAATGTAAACAAGTATGCAAATAAATTTACACATAAGGGTCGCTAACAAGCATGTTGGAATTTATAAATAAAGAAGGAAAAGGGATAATGCAGTAAAAAAATAAAGGGGAGTTTTGGGTAATTGAAAATACAGAATTTATTGATATTAAACATAGGGCAAGGGGTCCTAGGTTTATAAATCACATGGATCATCCACACAACACCGGTAACCAATCGTACGCGTAGTGTTATCGTGTGATCATCATCTCCATGTCTACCCTTCCCACCCCGATAAGGTATTAAGCGCGAAATGGTGTCGTTACCTACAGCGTGCTATTACCCGTCCCACCTATCAGTCCTGGAGGCTTTAGGACCACTAATCCTAAAGGGAGGGAGCTTGGATTTTCAGAGGTTCAAAAGGTTAAAATGCTAAGGCGTCAGGCAAAACACATAAAACAATTATGGGAGCACAAAAGCAATTAGGGCTCAGACAAACCTCCTTTAATCACAGAAATCATGTAGTTTAGCACGTCTTACATATACTGATTAGGTCCAAATTATGGTTAACGTTAGGCAGGCTGGTTCATTACATATTTTTAGACAAGAAGTTCGCATTAGGCTCGCCTGGCTGTAACTTATCGAAGACTGGTGCAATTAATTAACTACTTACTTGTTTGCCTAGGTGATGGCATCTACTGGTTTCAGGAATAAGGAAGCGAACTGATTACTGAAAGTTGCCAGTTTTAACAGAATGATACGAGTTCTGCATTTGGTTACTACTGACGGACTAATCTTAAAGCGAGTGATTCAGATTGGGTTGATAGTTCTTATAGGCATGCTTTCTAGCGTTGTTAATTTTACACACTTTTTACAGGCGTGGCAAGAGTGCAGAAAATCCTACGAGCATGGTATCTAGGATGCAATTGATTATTATTTTGCCCTATAACTGTTTGCCTAATGATAGATGCAAAAAAAAAAAATGCAGAATCTTAAAGACATGGTTCCTACATGCGGAATTCTTATGAGCAGGATATCTATATGATATGCAGAGTTCTTATGAGCATGATTTCTATATATATGAAAGTGCAGAATTCCTATGAGCATGGTTTCTACATATGAAAGTGCAGAATTCCTATGAGCATGGTTTCTACATATGAAAGTGCAGAATTCCTATGAGCATGATTTCTATAGGTGAAAGTGCAGAAATAAGCATGATTTCTATGTGTGAAAGTGCAGAAATTCAAAGAAAAACTCCTATAGGCAGGATATCTACCCTTATGCATACATAGATAACCCTCCCCTTTTTACTAAAACCCCATAAGTTATTTCAAAATTTATTACAGACCAAATGAATCAAACGGAGAATAAAATTACATCTGAGCTTTTAAGCTGCATCCAAGGAGCCTAATTCAGACCCAAGGTCTAACAACATGATACGAGCCAACTGCCGGGATCAAGTTCCAAGGCCTTTCTCTTATCTGGAATGTGTCAAATTTCCAAGGAGTTTCAAGAACTCCAGGCAATGATTACACCCAGATATCATTACAGAACTGAATTAAAGTGCAGTGTGGAAGGGCCA
>NC_031991.1:16877317-16885504 GCF_001879085.1 Nicotiana attenuata | reverse complement strand
AATCGACAAATGACTGCAGCTCGTGCTTGGCGCAGTTGTCGATCAGGATGTGTATGTTCGGCAATGGGAAATCGTCTTTCGGACTGGCCCGGTTGAGGTCCCGGTAGTCGACACAGACTCTGACCTTCCCGTCCTTCTTTGGCACTGGCACAATGTTGGCTAACCATGTCGGATACTCCACTACCTTGAGGACCTTGGCTTTGACTTGTTTGGTAACTTCTTCTTTAATTTTCAAACTCATGTCTGGCTTGAACTTTCTGAGTTTCTGTTTTACCGGCGGACATGTCGGATCTGTTGGCAATTTGTGAGCTACCATGGATGTACTGAGACCGGTCATATCATCATATGACCAGGCAAGTATGTCCTCATATTCTTTTAAGAACTCCGTGTACTCTTCCTTTTCTGACAGTGAGAAGTGAACACTGATGCGCGTTTCCTTGACATTCTCTGTATTCCCCAAGTTGATAACCTCAGTTTAGTCCAAGTTAGGCTTAGGTCTGTTCTCAAAGTCCTCGACCTCTCTAATGACCTCTTCTGGTATTTCATCTTCTTCTGAGTCTATGTTCGTTTATTGCGTTACCTCGTCGCATGTCACATTCGTCGGTTCATCAAGACAAGTAATAGTAATGCTGTGTAAAAGTAAAATAAATGACAGAGAAAAATAATAAGAGCGAGACTTATATAAGAAACTGAAATGCTTAAATTCCAAAATTGTTTTGAACATCGGAGCTCTTTTCAAAATTTAAAGATAATGCTGAAGGGAAATCAACTAGCGAAAAAGTAAAAGATAATGCATAATACTTTGTTCAGCCTTGCTACCCCGAAGCTCTCCGGGCCTTGGTGGTTCTGATGGACCAATTATTGAGGCGCTCTCCTTGGCTCACCGCCTGTATGGAAGGGCCTTCCTCCCCATCCTCCTCGAGAATGACGTGACAGTCCATATTGTCATCTTCCAAAAAAAGGTTCTTCATTGCGGCCAATGTTTCATCTTCCTCTGACCCATATAAGATGTCTGCCGGCTGGAAAGTCTGCTCCAGGCGGGGTATCGGGTGCTCCAGCGGATAGTAAGGGCCGCGCCATGGTGGCGACCAGTTCCTGAATTCTTGCCAAGTGTATCCATACCCTAACCCGAAAGTGGTGCCATGCTTCTTCAGTTTGATAGGCTTGGTGATTCCTGGAGGTTCTTGCCGAGCCCTTTGCCAGGTTCATACCCGCTCCAGTTTAGTATACTCTCTATCTTGTTATCCCACCACTTATCTTTGTCCACGGCGTTGACTCGCTCAATGTGGTGGTAAGTTTCTCCTCCTAGCTTCCTTCTTCCTTCAATTGCTGGGATGGTTTGGCGACTGTATATGGGGTTACTCCCGTCACCATGAATAATCACTTCTTGGTGATTCCACTCGAACTTCACTGCCTGGTGCAGGGTTGATGCTACAGCTCCAGCGGCGTGGATCCAAGGTCGTCCTAGTAGTAAGTTGTAGGATGCTGGGATGTCTATTACTTGAAAATCAACATCGAACCAAGTTGGCCCCATTTGCAAACATAAACTGATTTCCCCAATAGTGGACCTTTGGGAACCATCAAAAGCTTTGACGTTGATAGCCCCATCCTTGATTTCATGCAGACTCTTCCCCAATGTTCTGAGGGTCACCAATGGACAAATGTTGAGGCTGGATCCTCCGTCAATCAAAGTTCTGGTGATGAAATAGTCTTCATATTGCATAGTGATGTGCAACGCTTTGTTGTGTCCTAAACCTTCAGGGGCAACTCATCCCCGTGGAAACTGATCTTATGACTCTCCAATACCTGCCCGACCATGTTTGTCATTTCTCCTCCAGTTATATTGATGGGTACGTATGCCTCGCTCAGTATCTTCATCAGGGCGTTCTTGTGTGTCTCGGAGCTTTGCAGTAGAGCTAGAATGGAGATCTGTGCTGGTGTTTTATTTAATTGATCAACAACTGAGTATTCTTTTGCCTGGATCTTCCGCCAGAGATCATCGGGCCCAGTTTTGATAGGCCGTCCAGAGGCCTGCTTACTTGACTCAACTAAGTGCTCCGGAGTATAAATTCTGCAAGTCCTGGTCATACCCTGTGCTGCGATTGCTTCTCCAGACTTAGTTTTTCCCTTCCTTCTTGCCTCGGCGGTGTAATCCCAAGGAATGGCCTGTGTCTGGAATGGCGTTACTGCTGACATCGCCACAGGAATGGGCACTCTCGTTTTGGGTGGCAACACAGCAACTTCAAATGGTACCTTTGGAGACCCAAACTCCACCTCAATCGGCTCTGCGGTCCTTTCAGATGACGGTGTTTCAAACTCGAGAGGCACATACATGTTTACTTCATCATTCCCAGAGGGCTAAATCTGAACTACAATTAGATTCAGTGTGACGGCTGGTTTCTTAGGCTCGTCACCCTCGGCAATTAATCCAATTGACCCCTTGGGGTCCCAATCATCTTCCGCTTCGATCATATGCACACCACCACCCTTATGATTAGGAAAGGGATTGTCGCGAACGTTGGGAGTAGGTTCCTTGGCCACTATGATTTTGTTGTCAATTAGAGCTTGGATTTTATCTTTCAGAGATCGACAATCATCGATGGTATATCCTTTCATGCCGGAATGGTATGCACAGGTTTTATTTGGATTGACCCATTGGGAAGGATTATCTGGAGTTATGGCGGGGATTGGGGTGACATAACCGGCTGCTTTGAGTCTTTCATATAGTTGGTCGATTGGCTCGGCGATGGCGGTGTATTGCCTGGGAGGTTTGCGGTCAAAGTTAGGGCGTGGCCTGGGGAAATTTTGGCGGGCGGGAGGTGATTGGTAGTGGGCATTATAGGCTTGGTAGACGGGTGAAGGTTGGGAATATTTTGGTAAGGTAGGTTGATATGTGGGAGAGGGAGATGATTGGTAAGCGGGTGATGGAATTTGGTAAGAGGGCGGATGTGCTTGGTAGTTGGGTATAGGTTGGTATGTAATAGGGGGTACCGGGTAGGCTTGGTATTTTATTGGGGACTTGGTTCGCTGTGCAACCATCACCGCCACCAGATTGTAGGGCTTTGTTGGTAGCCTGCAGTGCTTCAAAATTAGTGATCGGAGAATTTCTGACTCTCTATCAACATTAACCTCTCATAATACTGCGGATCTTGCGCTCAGACGAAAAATCGGTTCATCTGTTCTTCCTCTAAGGCTGGCCTGACCTTAGCAGCCTCGGATCTCCATCGAGTAACATACTCGCGGAATGTCTCAGTGGGTTTCTTTTTCAGATTCTGGATTGTAGAAGATATCTGGTGCATTTTCTGTGTTGAACCTGAACCTGTCCATGAAATCGGACGCCATTCCTACCCAGCTCGTCCATTTCTTGGGATCTTGGCTAATGTACCAAGATAGCGCATCGCCTTTCAAACTTCTCATGAAGAGTTTCAGGCGAATCTTCTCGTCTCTTCCTACACCGACCAGTTTATCACAATATGTCCTCAGATGGACTCTAGGATCCCCTGAGCCGTCAAATATTTCGACTTGGGAGGTTTGTACCCCTCGGGAAGTTCAACGTCCGGCTGGATGCAAAGATCCTTATAATTCAACCCTTCAATGCCTTTGTTTCCATCCACTCCCTGGACCCGGCTAGTCAACTTTTTGAGCTCAGCTGTCAGGTTCTTGATGAGGGAGTCTTTGTCATCAAACTCTGGTGTGTTTGTAATGGGTTGAGTGTATTGTGGCATGGTTTCCACATATATGGGAGTGTGGTAGGGATGATCATTTGATGGTTCAGGGATGAGGAGTGGAGTGTTGTTGTGATATGTGTTACAATTTTGATGAGTAGCGGGTTGTTTCTGCGGCTTTGGGATGTTCTGCGGAGGTATGGGGTATTGAGCATTGGGAATGTTGATGTCTGGAGTCGTAAGGGAGAATGACAGACTTGCCAAGTTCTGAACTTGGTCTAATTCTTCTTGAAATTTCAGTAACTTTTGTTCGAGCTGCGCGGCACTTTCTTTGGATACCTGAACACCCTGAGGAACCTCTACCCTTTCAGCTGAGTCGTCCTTTCTGATGTTGTTCATGTTCTCCATCTTTGCTTTGTTCTTGCTTTTGATAGGACTTGGAGGAGGAGGAGGTGGAGGGCCCTTAGATCTTGTGGAGTAAGCTGACGATGCCAGAATGCACGAACTAACCTTTTAGGGAGGGGAATAAAAAATAAAAAAATAAAATAAAAGTAAAACAAAAAGGGTAGCAAGTCAGTACGGATTCTGAGAAAAAATATTGCGATATTTAAACACATAGTATAAAAATATAAATCGTGTCGTAAATTGGGTGCCTCGTTATGCCCGAGGTAGGCCTAGCGACAAGTTGATTTGGAGAACTTATAATGCTGAATGCCTCATTTTATTGATAAAAACAAGACGAATCCCAAAACGACACTAAAATTCCGTAAAGTAAAAATGTCATTAATGGCCATTGGCCTTATTACATTTCAAAGAAAAGAAACTTCTAACTATTTGGTCCCAGAAGGACCTTCCCCAGACTCGGCATCTTTGGCTCCATCGAACAGCGTCACCAGCTCACGCAATCCCAGCAGCAGATAAGCCCTAGCCAAATGTCCTCCTTCATTACCCTCGGTGTTTTGGCAATTCTCGATCCTTTGGATGAACTTCCCTTCCAGCTCTACTAACCCTCGCTCCAAATGCCCCAGGCGCTTGTTGGCTCTGATAGCCATATCCTTCCATTCCTCGATCAACTTTTGATTGGCCTCCTGAATCTCCTGATGCTCACTCTCGCACTCCCTGATCCTTTTGCGCAACTGATTGTACTTAACATGTATCTCAGCCCTTTCGTCGATGACCCTATGACCTCGAACAGACCCGGGCTATCCTAACCCAGCATGATCTTCCTCTAGCCAACCTGGATAGTATGAGGTGTAGCCGGCATAATACCTGTCAGGTTCCATGGAATCCCTCTCCAGGACGATCTTGCTGTTCCACATTTGTTGAGCTTGACATTTGTATGGGCTGTCGTCATCTTGGAAATCAGCCCTGAAATGACTCATCTTCTCGACCTTTGGTACTTTCCTACCTGCCTGCCTTATGACTCGGAGAGGGACATAGGGATAAGTTCCCCTCAGACCAATGAGTATAAGGAATGGAGCGTCCCGAGAGCGGATGATGAACTCTCCAGTGGGGAACCATTCGAACATCCACTGCACCTTGTCTTCTTTCAAGTTTTCAAACAATTCTACCCATCCTCGAGCATCCCCTGGCCGAGCAAACATGTCAGGCATATAGTTCATTCTATTGGGATGGTAAAAGGCTATATGATCGTTCCACGGCCTTCGTGTAAGCTCTTGACGGTATCGTCCCTTTTGGAGATGTTCTATAAGCCAGAGTTGGAGTAATAAGTTGCGTCCCTCGAAATGACTGGCCCCTCGTTGACAATTTTCCAAAGCTCGGTAGATCTCAGCAACAATCATGGGAACTATGCTGAAAAGTTGCCCTTCAATCCCCTCCATTAGTGTCTTGGTGACCATGGCTAGTCTGGTATGGATCCTAGCCTTCTTCATGGGAAACACTATCATTCCCAGGAAGCAGAACATGAAGACGAAAACTCTCCTGTGGATATGCCCCAATGAGGTGAGGGTGAATTCGTCTGGATAGGTGCGGTAGGACTTGCTATGACCGTACCTCTCGTACAGGTAGTCAAAGGGAATATAGGGATCCTTCAAACAAGTCAAATCTGAGTTTTTCTTCAACCCCATCATTTTGAAGAAACCTTTACCCTTGCGGTTTTCTGGCATGAGCAAACCCGGAGTCTCCCAAGGAATACCGGCTAACCCTCCTATTTCCTCGAGCAGCGGGTTCATTTCAAGGTCCCCAAATCGAAATACCGATCTATCACTGTCCCAGAATAAGGTCGCAGCCTCTATGATTTTGTTGTTCGGCTGAATTTCCAAAAGAGAGGGTAAGTTTCCCAAATACTTGCGGACGAGAGTCCGGTCACTGGAATGAAGGTCCCTCCACCATCTTAGCAACCTCGGGTGAATATTGGTTACCATGCCGAATCTAGGGACTTCGTGCCTTATTTTCTGCAAAACAAAGCGTTAGTCCCTTACCCCCGCCGGACTCGACTATTTAAATCAATAATTGGCATAAACAACATTTAGTTCTCCAAATAAATGCACAGAGTATGGTGTTGTCCGTTTGGGTCCCAGGGGAACCCAGTGGACTTTGGATAAGGCCATCTTAAAGAGTCATTATGTGGACAACATAACTGACTCGACTAGGCTTGACAGTGATGCATGAACAGTTAAATAGAATAAGGTTTCCATGGGGTGCTAGATCGGTACCCTTGAGCGGACAACTCAAGAGGGAAAGGCACGGAACCGTCGACTGCACCGCTGATCGACTAGTTTTACCGCAAATACGTCTTTGCCAAAATTTAGAGGGTAATAATGTTGGAAGAGCGCAACCACTCATCAAGCGTTGCTATGGTATTTGTTTGGCACGAGTGGAATATGATGTTGAAAAATGCAATTACAAAAAATGAAACAAATTACCACGTATTTTTATGCTCATAATGATTACAATAATTGCTCAAAATTACAACGGTATTGAAGAAAAACAGTAAATGAAAGCGTTAAAGAAAAAAAAGAAACAAAAAGACAAGTCAGTTTCGAATAAAGGCATTAAACAAAGCGATAAAGAAAACAGTAAAGTCACATATAACATACAGTGGTAAAAGCCTAAAGAATTTCCCCAGCAGAGTCGCCATGCTGTCGACGCCCCCTTTTTCTCGCGAAATCGGGTTTACGACATTCGGGAAGACAATCTATTCCCGTTTGGGAATTGGGTTTTTGGAATTGAAGAGTCGCCACCTAATGATTGAGTGCATTAGGACACTAAGAAGGATTTTGAATTGGAAAACCAGAGTTCGGGTAAGGGCTAGAAATTATCTCGAGGGGAAGGTGTTAGGCACCCCTCAAGATCCACTAGTGTGGTTCCCGGCCATGCTATGTTGTGACTTTAATGTAAACAAGTATGCAAATAAATTTACACATAAGGGTCGCTAACAAGCATGTATTAATTTATAAACAAAGAAGGAAAAGGGATAATGCAGTAAAAAAAATAAAGGGGAGTTTTGGGTAATTGAAAAGACAGAATTTATTGATATTAAACATAGGGCAAGGGGTCCTAGGTTTATAAATCACATGGATCATCCATACAACACCGGTAACCAATCGTACGCGTAGTGTTATCGTGTAATCATCATCTCCATGTCTACCCTTCCCACCCCGATAAGGTATTAAGCGCGACATGGTGTCGTTACCTACAGCGTGCTATTACCCGTCCCACCTATCAGTCCTGGAGGCTTTAGGACCACTAATCCTAAAGGGAGGGAGCTTGGCTTTTCAGAGGTTCAAAAGGTTAAAATGCTAAGGCGTCAGGCAAAACACATAAAACAATTATGGGAGCACAAAAGCAATTAGGGGCTAAGACAAACCTCCTTTAATCACAGAAATCATGTAGTTTAGCACGTCTTACATATACTGATTAGGTCCAAATTATGCTTAACGTTGGCAGGCTGGTTCATTACTTATTTTTAGACAAGAAGTTTGCATTAGGCTCGCCTGGCTGTAACTTATCGAAGACTGGAGCAATTAATTAACTACATACTTGTTTGCCTAGGTGATGGCATCTGCTGGTTTCAGGAATAAGGAAGTGAACTGATTACTGAAAGTTGCCAGTTTAACAGAATGATACGAGTTCTGCATTTGGTTACTACTGACGGACTAATCTTAAAACGAGTGATTCAGATTGGGTTGATAGTTCCTATAGGCATGCTTTCTAGCGTTGTTAATTTTACACACTTTTTACAGGCGTGGCAAGAGTGCAGAAAATCCTATGAGCATGGTATCTAGGATGCAATTGATTATTATTTTGCCCTATAACTGTTTGCCTAATGATAGATGCAAAAAACAAATGCAGAATCTTAAAGACATGGTTCCTACATGCGGAATTCTTATGAGCAGGATATCTATATGATATGCAGAGTTCTTATGAGCATGATTTCTATATATATGAAAGTGCAGAATTCCTATGAGCATGGTTTCTACATATGAAAGTGCAGAATTCCTATGAGCATGGTTTCTACATATGAAAAGTGCAGAATTCCTGTGAGCATGATTTCTATAGA
>NC_031991.1:16873482-16877073 GCF_001879085.1 Nicotiana attenuata | reverse complement strand
CACCCAGATATCATTACAGAACTGAATTAAAGTGCAGTGTGGAAGGGCCAGCCCTCCAATGTCCAAGTTCAGAGGGAACTCAAGGTCCCAAGGCAAGGCTCATTGGAGGGGGGCAGAACTTAGAATCTAGGAACAAGTGTAAGTGCAATAGAGGGAATTAAGGGATGCCAAGGCAGGCTGGTGGTCATGCCCAGCAACATAGAATGCTGGCACACCCCTGACCAGCCTACTAGCCAAACATTGGAGAGTTAGGACCTATTGAAGGTCAGACCAAGGCCTGGGCAGTAATTAGGATACTGTCAGGCCAAGGCTTTAACTCAGCACATAGAAGGGATTAGGGGGTAGGGATTCATATGGGAACAGAAGCGAAGAAGGAAAAATACTTAGCATAAGTTACGAAGCATGAACAGCAAACCACACAAAATAATGAGACTATAGAATAAACACATAGGGATGAGGCAAAAGTTTAAATAAAGGCGTACTAGTTTCAGAAAGAGACAAGCAAAGAGAGCAGAAGTCTTGCAAAGAAGCCACAACACAAACAACAAGAGAGAATACTTTGTTTGTGAGTGTGAGATCAATAAAGACTCCAGTGTTTTTTCTTGTGTTGGGTGTTAATAAAAGAGCAGGTATTTATAGTGTGAGAAACATGCAGAAATAAGGTAAGGACTGTAATTCAGACATAATTGGAGGAATATGTGTCTTATTAAAATCAAATCAGTATCAAAGGCTTCCTTTAATAAAGCAATTAAACCAAACGGTAGCATGCAAGTGTTAAATAAGGAAAGAAATCACGCAGGGCTGGACATCACAAATAAGGAAATATTTTCAGCACAGTACGAGTATACCACATGTATTAGGGGTTAAGTTCATTAGACCTTAATAAAGGAAAGGTCTGTAAGAATCCCATACTAATGTAATTAAGGTAATGGGATCAAATCAACTTAAGTAGAAAGGCAGGGTCGAAGGGAAAATATTTCAAAAAGTCCAAGAAACAAAGGAAATCAAAACAATAAAGGAAAGAATCAATTCAATAGTGCAATTAGAATTACACAAAGAGATTTGAAATCAGTCCACAATCAAGGTTATTTTGAGAGGGAAATTTAACCTATAAAGAGTGCATAAACATTAAGCATGCGAGGCTGGATTTAAGAGAAAGAAGAGTGTCATGCAATCAAAGAAAATCAGTGAGTAGAAGACCATAGGAACATGGTAGTCATCTCAGAGAAGAGGGAATACCAGATAGCATGCGAAAGGTCAAGTAAAGAGGTCAAAATCATATGAAGAAACAAAGTTGACACAAAGATCTCGAAACTCAGTCGAACAGTAGAGGAAGCAACTTCAGGAACTCAAATAGGTCGAAAGAGACTAGGGTTTTGAAATCAACACGTTCAGAGATAAGAAACAAACAAATCACATAACAAATAACCTCAAAACTCGAATGAACCCCAAATTCTAGGGTTTTTACCATTAATCGAGTCTAGAGATGAAGACAAGTAAGTCAGGCAAGAATATTAACGGAATAAGAGCAGAAATCATAAAGGAACACGTATTTCCCAGTAGAAGAAACTCATGAATAACATAATAAAGAACAATCATGCAAAAAAATACAGTAGAAGAACTCGTAAGAACAAGGTAGAAGAAACACAAGAGAAGAAGCACATAAGGATCATAGAAGAAACATAGTAGAAAAAAAATATATAAGAATCACAGTAGAGCATGTCAAAAGATCAAAGAAATCCTAAATCGGGGAAGATGAAAAGGTTAAAAAACATGTTTTGAAAGAAACTTTTGAGAAAACGTTTGAGACCCCAAGATAAACACAGATCTAGGACAGATCTAGAGAAATCAGAAGAACCTCGAAAGTTTAGTGTTGCGGCCAAACGCACACGCAAGTATATGCGGTCGTCAAGTAATAAAGTGACTAAAAGTCGGATGTCGATCCCACGAGGACTTGTTATTAACTATTAACTAAATTAGACGATCCTAATTATCTAAACAAGAATAAAACCCAGAAATATTTGATTCTAAACTAATTAAAATAAATAAAAACAAATAATGAACTTTTAACAGAGAGAAAGAGCAGATTTTTATGATATCAATGTAATGAAAATGATCTAGGGTTATGGGCTATCTAACATTCCTATTGTATTCTTCAGTTGAATTAACTAACTAATTTATCTAGTTTATTGGTTGACAGGGTTAATATTGCTCATAAGAATCTGTCGAGTTCTTACTCGCCTATTCAAGCTAACCTAACACCTATATGTCTATGGAGTTAGAATCAACAAGAACGCATTTATAATTCCTGTAAATTAACCAAGCAAGGCAATTAGGTATATGTCTATCCTAACCGCGAATCCGTTCCCCGAGGCCCAGGTTCAAGAACTTGCTCTACTCAATCCTATATGCAATCTAGAATTCCCACTTTCGAGTTCAACTCTAGATTCGTAGATAGTATTCAATTGGTGATCAAGCAATCAAATAATTAAGTGCAGGATTGAATAAATAAACCAATATGATAAACCAAGAAATCAAAATCAATATCCGAATAAGAATAGCCATGAAAGAACCACAACCCTAGAACGTGAAGTTTATCTTCCTCCACAATTATATGGTAGCAAAACAACCAAAAGTCATACAAAGAAACATTAAAAGGACTAAGTTGTGTGAAACGATACAAAGGACTAATGACATATAAACCCCAGAGTCAGCCTTCTTCACATTCGCGACGGCTCTTCTGCCTGCTCTTCCTCTTCGTCCAACATTAATTAGCTTCCAAATTATACGTTGAACCCATCTTCCTATGTATACATGACCAGTCAGGGTTGGGACCCAAACAAATTAACCCTATACCTCCACATGTGTAAATAAGACCATTTATCCTGGCCTTTAACTTAGCTCGCTGAAGTGCCATTACACCGGCCGCCATACTCGGGCCGCGGACTAAGTGGCTGACTCTCTGTTCTCGTTGGCCGCGGCTTAAATGTGGCGCTGTAACTTTTCTTTCTCTTCGGGCCGGCTAAATACAGCGCGACACGCAACAGAGGCTGGTCCCGTATGTCGCGGCGCCATCCTGGGCGCGCACTTTCTTGCACCCCCTCCATTCCGAATTGGGAAAACGTTAAGAAACATTGAAATGTAGCCCATTTTGAGCTAGTTTTCCAACCTATCATATGGGGCCAAAGCCAAATAAGTACTGAAAAAAAAGTTAATGGCTTTTTACCTTAGACAGTGCGCAAATCCTGCCCTACTGGAGCTCTCGTTTCCCTCTAACTATCATCCGTTGACCGCACCAAAAACACGATCCAGCTTAATTCCTTGAACATTTTAAACTCAAACTTAAAAGCTCAAATCACTTTGAATTCATTCCATAATCAATCTAATAGTTAGGCTCGGAAAATCACTCCTACAAAGGCATAAAATATACAATTTAGTGGCACAACACTTAGCGATTAAAGCTCAAAAATCAATTAAACAGGCTGCAGTAAATTAAGTGTAATAATCGGGATCTAAATACTAAAATTATTTAGCCTGCAATCATCCAAAACACCCCCACACTAAAATCTTCTCTTCCTTTTTTTTTTTTTT
>NC_031991.1:16793655-16867615 GCF_001879085.1 Nicotiana attenuata | reverse complement strand
GAGAATACAGCAGTGTTCCTCTTGACCTCTTCACCTGAGGTGTTCCTTCATGAGCCACTTGTAAAGTGTCCCAAATCTCCTTGGCAGTAGTACAACCTTGAATCCTGCTGTACTCATCAGGACCAAGTCCACATACTAACCATTTCTTGGCTTTTGCATTTTTCTCCCATTTCCTTAGATCTTCAGCAGTACAATCTACTCTTGTCTTTGGAACATCCACTCCTTCAGCATTCTTCTTGGTTGTGGCTAAAGGACCATCAGTGATGATATCCCAAAGCTCATAGTCTTCGCCCATTATATGGTCCCTCATTCTGTTTTTCCACCGGGAGTAGTAGAGGCCATTGAAGAGAGGAGGCCTGGCAGTGGATTGCCCTTCCTAGTTCCCAGGTGGTGCACTCATGTTGATCTTTTCCTAAGGTGTTAACCTCTTCAAGGATCACCTGCTCTGATACCAATTGATGTTATAAACGTCAATACCACACAAGAGGGGGGGTGATTTGTGTGGTACCTAATTTTCGCGTTAGAAGAACCTGGTTCTTCTAAGTGTTCTAACTACAGCAGTTTGCGGAATAATAAATACTGAAAGTAAAGTGCACAGAGATTTTTACGTGGAAAACACCTGGCTCAAAAGGTGAAAAAACCACGACCTACTACTCAGTAGGATTTTCCCAAACTCCAGTAAAATCACTGAGCCAAAAACTGCATTTACAAAACTCTTTGTAAACCTAAGGATTAACTCTAATCCCAGTGTAGCACACAGCCTCAACTGTTGCGACACTTTCAAGTTAGCTCTAACTTGAATACTCAGAGTACCTAATACAATTGCTTCTAAGAAAGCTGAAAGGTACAATATGAAAACCTACTACAATTGAACTAGACTTAGAATAAACACAATGATGAAACTGGTTCTTCTATCTTAGTTCATGTAGCTTCAGACGTGCACACTTGTATCTCGCATATGTTGCTTGCAAATCAGACTTGATCTTTTTGCTCTCAAATATGCTTAACTTCTGCTTATGTGCATTCCCTGTAAAAGAGAACAATCGTTATATTTATAGAGTTAGTAATCAGAGTTTGATAAGAACTCGAATTGTGGATCCTTTGACAATTCGAGTCCAAGAATAACTCTAACTCCTAATCCATATTCTTGATCCGGATGTAATTCTCTTTTCATAAGGAGACTTCAACTCCTTATCCTATATGCAATCTTTTCGATCACTTCAGAAGATATTCATCAAGATATTGCTGCTTGATCTCAAGGACTTATCTTCTTCACGTGCATCTCATGTGTATGGGCCATAACAACTGTGTCTCCTTAGATGAACCTGGTCCTTCACTGAATTCATTTGTCATTCTTCAAAACTTCAACTGATCTTGGGCCAACAGAGGACCTCCTGGTCTTTCTACCCGCAGTGTTATCTCTTATGTGAAGGCTCGGTGTATGGCCGAGGAGGGGTGTTTGGCCTATTTGGCATATATTTGTGATTCTAGTGCTGAGGTCCTTCTATTGATTCTGTGCCCGTTGTTTGTGAGTTTCCTGAGGTATTCCCTTCAGACCTGTCGGGTATGCCACCCGACAAGGATATTGGCTTTTGCATTGATTTGGCTTCGGGCACTCAGCCCATTTCTTCTCCGCCGTATCATATGGCCCCGCCTGAGTTGAAAGAGTTGAAGGAGAAGTTGCAAGACTTTCTTGATAAGGGTTTCATTAGGCCGAGTGTTTCGCCTTGGGGTGCGCCGGTGTTTTTTGTTAAGAAGAAGGGTGGATCGAAGAGAATGTGTATTGATTACCAGCAGTTAAACTAGGTTACAATCAAGAATAAGTATCCGTTGCCGAGGATTGATGATTTGTTTGATCAGCTCCAGGATGCCAAGGTATTTTCGAAGATTGACTTGAGATCTGGCTACCATCAGTTGAGGATTAGGGCATCCGATTCCCTAAGATAGCTTTCCGCACTCGGTACGGGCATTATGAGTTCTTGGTGATGTAATTCGGGTTGACAAATGCCCCAGCAGCTTTTATGGATTTGATGAACCGAGTGTTCAGGCCTTACTTGGATTCATTCGTGATAGTCTTCATTGATGATATTTTGATCTATTCCCGCAGCTGGGAGGAGCACGAGCAGCATCTTAGAGTTGTTCTTCAGACCTTGAGGGATAGTCAGTTGTATGCTAAGTTTTCGAAGTGTGAGTTCTGGTGGAGTTCAGTTGCATTCCTGAGTCATGTGGTGTCGGCAGAGGGTTTTCTGGTTGATCCAAAGAAGATTGAGGCAGTCAAGAACTGGCCTAGACCAGCATCAGCTATAGAGATTTGGAGTTTCTTGGGATTGGCAGGCTACTAACATCGGTTCGTGGAGGGGTTTTCATCTATCGCAGCCCCGATGACCAGGTTGACCCAGAAGGGTGCCCAGTTCAGATGGTCGGATGAGTGTGAGGCGAGCTTTCAGAAGCTCAAGCCAGCTCTGACTACGGCACCGGTATTGGTTTTGCCCACAGGTTCAGGGCCTTATACAGTTTATTGTGATGCTTCTCGTATTGGACTTGGTGCAGTTTTGATGCAGGATAGTAAGGTCATTGCCTATGCTTCGCGGCAGTTGAAGATTCATGAGAAGAACTATCCTGTTCATGATTTGGAGTTGGCAACCATTGTTCACGCGTTGAAGATTTGGAGGCATTATCTGTATGGCGTGGCATGTGAGGTGTTCACAGATCACAAGAGTCTTCAGTATTTGTTCAAGCAAAAGGAGTTGAATTTGAGGCAGAGGAGGTAGTTGGAGTTGTTGAAGGACTATGATATCACCATCTTATATCATCCGGGAAAGGCCAACGTGGTGGCCGATGCTTTGAGTAGGAAGTCAGCCAGCATGGGTAGTCTTGCTTATATTCCGGTCGGTGAGAGACCTCTTGCTTTGGATGTTCAGGCCTTGGCCAATCAGTTCGTGAGGCTGGATGTTTCTAAGCCCAGTCGTGTGTTGGCTTGCACGGTCGCTCGTTCTTCTTTATTGGAGCGTATCCGTGATCGGCAGTATGATGATCCCCATTTGTGTGTCCTTAGAGACACGGTGCAGCACGGAGGTGCCAAGCAGGTTACCTTAGATTGCAGGGTCGAGTTTGTGTGCCTAATGTGGATGGGCTTCGGGAGTTGATTTTAGAGGAGGCCCATAGCTCCCGGTACTCTATTCATCCGGGCGCCGCGAAGATGTACTAGGATTTGCGGCAGCATTATTGGTGGTGGAGAATGAAGAAGGATATCGTTGCATCTGTGGCTCGGTGTTTGAATTGTCAGCAGGTTAAGTACGAGCATCAGACGCCCGATGGTTCATTTCAGAGGATTGAGCTTCCCGAGTGGAAGTGGGAGCGGATCACTATGGATTTCGTTGTTGGGCTCCCGCAGACTCGGAAAAAGTTTGACGCAGTATGGATAGGCTGACCAAGTCAGCGCATTTCATTCCTGTGGCAGTCTCCTATTCTTCTGAGAGGTTAGCTGAGATCTATATCCGGGAGATTGTTCGCCTTCATGGTATGGCCGTGTCTATCATTTCGAATCGAGGTACGCAGTTTACCTCACATTTCTGAAAAGCAGTCCAGCGAGAGTTGGGCACACGGGTTGAGTTGAGCACAACATTTCATCCTCAGACAGACGGGCAGTCCGAGCGGACCATTCAGATTTTGGAGGATATGCTCTGAGCTTGTGTCATTGACTTTGGAGGCTCGTGGGATCAGTTTTGCCTTTAGCGGAGTTTGCCTACAACAACAGCCACCAGTCGAGTATCCAGATGGCTCCTTATGAGGCTTTATATGGTAGGCGGTGTCGGTCTTCGGTTGGATGGTTCGAGCCGGGAGAGGCTCGATTGTTGGGTACGGATTTGGTTCAGGATGCCTTGGACAAGGTCAGGATCACTCAAGATAGGCTTCGTACAGCTCAGTCCAGGCAAAAGAGTTATGCCGACCGCAAGGTTCGAGAATTGGCTTTCATGGTCGGCGAGAGGGTATTGCTTCGAGTGTCGCCTATGAAGGGCGTGACGAGATTTGGGAAGAAGGGCAAGCTTAGCCCTAGGTTCATTTGTCCGTTTGAGATTCTTGATCGAGTGGGAGAGGTGGCCTATAGACTTGCATTGCCGCCGAGCTTATCAGCCGTGCATCCAGTGTTTCATATGTCAAGCTTCGGAAGTATCACGGCGATCCATCCCACGTGTTAGATTTCAGCACTGTCCAGTTGGACAAGGACTTGTCTTATGAGGAGGAGCCGGTAGCCATTCTAGACCGGCAGGTTCGTCAGTTGAGGTCGAAGAGTTTTCCTTCTGTTTGTGTTCAGTGGAGAGGTCAGCCTCCTGAGGCCTTGACCTGGGAGTCCGAGTCCGATATGCGGAGCCGTTATCCCCATCTTTTCCCCGACTCAGGTACTTCCTTCTTCTGTCCATTCGAGGACGAAGATTGTTTTAGAGGTGGAGAATGTGATGACCCAAAAGGTCATCACTTTCTTTTAAATTGAATTTTGTGTTCCGAGGCCTTAAAATCCTCTTTTATCTTTACCTCGATTTGCGTGCGCAGTCCGGGCATGTAGTCGGAAAGCTTAAATGAGAAAATCTGTGAAAAATGATAAATTTTGACTATAAAATGAATTAATTTGACTTCGGTCAACGTTTTGGGTAAACGGGCCCGGAGCCGTGATGTGACGGTCCCGGAGGGTCCGTAGGAAAATATGGGACTTGGGCGTATGCCCGGAATCGAATTCCGAGGTCCCAAGCCCGAGAAATGAATTTTTAAAGAAAAATTGTTTTCTGAAATTGTTTAAAGGATTTGGAAATGAATTTTGATCAGAACATGTAGGTATCGGGCTCGTATTTTGGTTCCGGCGCCCGGTACAGGTCTTATATGTGGTTTAAGATAATTCTGTGAAGTTTGGTAAGAAACGGAATCCGTTTGACGTGATTCGGACCTAAAATGCAAAAGTTGATGTTTAAGAAGTTTTGAGATATTTCATTGATTTTGAGGTTTAATTCATTCTTTGAGAGGTTATTTTGGCGATTTAATCGCACGGATAAGTTCATATGATGTTTTTGAGTTAGTACGCATGTTTGGTTTGGAGCCCCGAGGGCTCGGGTGAGTTTCGGGTAGGTTCCAGGGTGTTTAAACTTAAGAAAACACTGTTGTTGCATCAGTTCTGGTGTAACCGCACCTGCGAGTCGAGCACCGCAGGTGCGAGCTCGCAGGTGCGCACAGTGGGTCGCAGGTGCGGTCCAGTCTCGCAGATGCGGACAATATTCCGCAGATGCGGTTCCGTAGGAGCGGCCCCTTTTCTCGCAGATGCGGCCCCAGCGGGGCCTAGTCATTTTCGCAGAAGCAACCAATTTTCCGCACGTGCGGTCTCGCAGGTGCAACCCAGGCACCGCAGGTGCGGAAGTCGGGCAGTGAGTCTTTTAAAACATAACTTCAGCGATTTTTCTTTCAAAGTTTCACAAAAATAGAAGGACTAGGGCGATTTTCTCAAGAGATTTTCTTCCCAAATCACAAGTAAGTATTCATTAACTGATTTCTTTCAATTATCTAATATTTTTTATCAACTTTAATCAATAATCCTAGGGTTTTAATGGTAGAAAATTGGGGAATTGGGTAGAATTAGGGCTTTTTGATTATTTGGGAATTTGACCTCGTTTTGGGGTCGGATTCCAAAATAAATTATATATTCGGGCTCGTGGGTAAATGGGTGATCGGGTTTTGGTCCGAACCTCGTGTTTTGACCAAGCGGGCCCGGGGTCAATTTTGACTTTTTGGGAAGAATGATTAGAAAACAATAATTAAGTATTGGGATTGGATTGTTTAGCATATATTGATGTTGTTAAGCCGATTATGTATAGATACAATTGATTTGGAGCCTAATTCGAAAGGAAAGGCGGTGTTTGAGGATTGAGTTGGCCGTGGAAGTTCGAGGTAAGTGTTTGGTCTAACCTTAGCTTGAGGGATTAGGAGTTGTGTCCTACTTGCTATTTGTTTCTTGTTGAGTACGACGTATAGGCATGGTGATGAGTATCCATACATTGGTGTCGAGCATGACCGTGAGTCTTATATTGTGATTTCCATGATTCCGTTGTATTATTCATGCCTTGGTGAAGGTTTCTATTGATATGTAAAGTTTGTGGAAAGAATTGTGACCTATGAACATTGAGGAGAGTTGGCTCAAGTTGTATTACGAATTGTGAAAGTATAAGTGATAATTGAACCTCTAGAGCATTGGTTCGAGTTGTGAAGTGAATTGTGAAGTAAAAGTGAGAAAGAGGAGATATCATTATGTTGCCCCCTTGTCGGGCTATTGTTGAGTTGTGGTTCCCTAGCATTGTGTTCTTAATTGATATTACGGATGCTTAGGTTGATGATTCTTTATGTTGGGTAAGGATTATGGTTATTCTTGGGGAACAAGTTTGGTTATAGCTTAGGTAGTTAGATGTTGTAACAAGTTTAGTTATAGCTTAGGTAGTTAGATGTTGTAACAAGTTTGGTTATAGCTGTTTCTCCCTCGTCGGGACTCTCGTTATGATTGTGAATATTATATGTGGATCGGGTTGCACGCCGCAACAATATTATATATGGGTCAGGTTGCACGCCGCAACAATATTATATGTGGATCGGGTTGCACGCCGCAACAATATTATATGTGGATCGGGTTGCACACTGCAACAATATTATATGTGGATCGGGTTGCACGCCGCAACAATATTATATGTGGATCGGGTTGCACGCCGCAACAATATTATATGTGGATCGGGTTGCACGCCGCAACAGTGTTGTTATATATATATTGGGATCGGGTTGCGCGCCGCAACAATTACTGATACAAGCGTGTTTAGTTTGGATATTAGATTCTTTTGTTTTGTTGTGAATTCTAAGCTGCCCTTAAACTGTTACTCTAGATTTACTGTTAATACTGGTACACCCCCACAGCATATTTCCCCCTCCCATCCTTATTTGTTTATTTCTGCTTTACTTTCTGCTGTATATTATATAACTGCACAGGTTTATTTGGTAGTCTGGTCCTAGCCTCGTCACTACTTCGCCGAGGTTAGGCTAGACACTTACCAGCACATGGGGTCGGTTGTGCTGATGCTACACTCTGCACTCTTTTGTGCAGATCCCAGTGTTGTGGACTTCGGACCGCAGTGAGATTGCTGATTCTTGATCATCAGGCGACCCGAGGGAGTCTTGCAGGCGTCCGCAGGCCTTGGCGTCTCCTTCTATTTATTATTCCTGTTTCTTTCATGCATTCCTAGAGACAGTGTTGTATTTATTTCTTTAAGACCCTTTATTTGTAGTATTCTTAGACCGTCTGTGAAACTGTGACACCAGTTCTGGGTAGTCGAGGCTTAAATAGTTATATTAGGTTCATGTTCAGATATTTTATTGCTTTCTTCCGCTTATTCTAAATTTTCCGCTGTTTACACGTTATTGTATTATGAATGCAAAAAAAACATAAAAATGGATAAAGGTAATCAGTTCAATAATTGGCTTGCCTAGCTCACATTAGTAGGCGCCATCACGACACCCGAGGGTGGGAAATCCGGGTCGTGACATTCTGCCAGTCTCTTGGGAAAGCAAAATCACTGCTATTCAAGAATCAAAGAACATTGTCATTCTTAAGTTGGATGAGCTAATTGGAAATCTCACTGCCTATGAACTTAGAAGGCAAACCATGAAGATGGATGCACCCAAGAAGGAAAAGAGCCTAGCATTCAGAATCACTGAAGGTGCTGATCTAGAGGAGGATGAAATGACCATGATCACAAAGGACTTCAAGAAGTACCTAATGAGAGGAAAGGGTCCTTCAAGAAGTGGAAGCTACAGCAAACCAAGGGTTCCTGAAAAACAAACCAATGAGGGGTGTTACAAGTGTGGGAAGACTGATCACCACATCAAAAATTGCCCTCAATGGGAAATTGAATGGAAGAAGGAAAGAGCTGAACGAAGGAACGGGAAGAAGGAACAGGTTCAACCCAAGAAGAACAAAGGATAAACAAAGGCTATGGTTGCTGCCTGGTGAGAAAGCTCAGATGAGGACTCAGAGGGTGAAGATGGAGATGAACAAGCACTTATGGCAATTGGAGAATCCGATGAGGAATCTGAGGTAAGTATAATTCATCTCAAAGACAAGATTAAATTTTTGTCTAAAGAAAGGCTATCTGAGTTACTCCTGGATTTAATTGATGAATTTGAGGATCTAAACAATGAAAAGGAATATCTATCTATGGAGTGTGTGATTTTGAAAGCTAAGTGCAAAAATCTGGAACTTAGGGCTAGTGAAAGTGAAAGTAAAAATTCAGAGTTAAAGAACCAGGTTCATGAACTTAACACCACTGTCCTAGAGCTTAGATTTGAAAATCAAAAATTGAAATTAGGAACTGGTAAAAGAAAGCTGATCACACACAACTCACATTAGAAGAAAATGTAGGAAAAATGAAAGATGAGTTGTACAAAAGAGATGAGCAGATAAGAGTCCTTAAGGAGGATCTAAACAAGGTTAAGCACGAGCTAAACAGAACCTGTAAATGGAATAGGTCCTCCTATGCACTTTCATGGCTACATAGGACTTGGCTACAGGACCCCTGCACCTAAGTGGGATCCCAAAAGCAAGTACCTCACACTTTCTGAGAACATAATTTGCACACACTGTGGTAAAACTGGTCACTATAAAAGTGAATGTATCGCAAAAGAAAAGGCTAGTCAAAAGAATAAAGAATTTGTTCAAGGGAAAAATAGGCTGCCAGGTTGGGCTAAAAAGAATCTGATTCACCCTTTTGCCTATAGAAAGGGACCCAAACTAGTTTGGGTTCCTAAGACTAACCCCTGATTTCCTTTTGCGGGTCCAAGTGAAGGGGAGCAGCCAAATATGGTACATGGATAGTGGCTGTTCTAACCATATGACAGGAAGCAAGAACCAGTTCCTTTCACTTGAGGACCTCAAAGGAGGTAATGTCTCCTTTGAAAATGGGAAGAAAGGTGAGATCATTGGGGTTGGAAAGGTAGGTAAGACTGATTCTCACTCTATTGAGAATGTCTACTTGATAGATGGCCTAAAGTACAGTCTAATCAGTGTATCACAATTATGTGATAGAGGTAACTTGGTAGCATTCACCTCTACCAAATGTTTTGTGATTAATCTTACCACTGACGTGATTGTTTTGCAGGGAAAAAGAGTAAACAATACATACATTGTAGATTAGTCCACACTTTCAGAAAATGAACTCACTTGCTTAAGTGTGTTGGACAATGATCCCCTCCTTTGGCACAAGAGACTTGGACATGCAAGTCTGAGTCAACTCAACAAATTAGTCTCCAAGGATCTGGTGATAGGGCTGCCTAACATCAAGTTTAAGGAAGACAAAATTTGTGAGGCTTGTGCAAGGAGGAAGCAGGTAAGATCCTCTTTTAAATGCAAGAAAGTGGTAAGCACCACCAGAAACGATGGAACTGGTCCATATGGATCTCTGTGGTCCAATGAGAACATTAAGCAGATGTGGTAAAAGATATGTGATGGTGCTTGTTAATGATTACTCTAGGTTTACTTGGACATTATTTTTAACATCTAAAGATGAAGCATTTGACATGTTTACTTCTTTTGTTAGAAAAACTCAGAAATAACTAGGTAATCAACTTGCATCAATTAGGTCTGATCATGTAACTGAATTTTAAAATGCTAAGTTTGCTGAATTTTTGCATGCTACATCATAAATAGTTGCATGACTAGACCTCTTGTTAAGAAGATTCCCTATGAGTCACTTAAAGAGAGAAAGTTAAATATATCCCATCTTAGGGCATTTAGATGCAAGTGCTTTGTGCACAATAATGGCAAAGACTCCCTAGGTAAGTATGATCCCAGAAGTGATGAGGGAGTATTCTTGGGATATTCTTCTCATAGTAAAGCTTATAAGATATACAGTAAAAGAACTATGTGTGTAGAAAAAATGTATATGTTATTTTTTTTGAAACTAACATTCTTTCTGAGAGGCGGGAACAAGATAATGAAGAGATTGGGCTGATAAGAAATTTAAATGGTGAAACCACAGTCCAGCCTAAAGATGCATCACAAGAAGGAACATGTGATGGAACAGGTCCTTCCACCCAGGGCAACATGACAGGGGGAACTGACTAGAGAGGAACTAATCCTCAAACCTCGAGGGAACCTGTCCATGAACCTATTCCTCAGTAACAAAACCAGGAAGGAATATCCAAAGAAGTCCCACGTGACTGCTGTCAAGAGAATATTGAGATTCTTGAAAGGCACCACTGACCTTTGCCTTTGGTATCCAAAAGGTAGAAATTTTAACCTAGTGGCATATGCTGACGCTGATTATGCAGGGTTCCTTGTGGATAGGAAGAGCACCTCGGGTATGGCACACTTTCTTGGTTCATGTCTTGTGTCATGGGCTACCAAAAGGCAAAATTCAATGGCCTTATCTACTGCTGAAGCGGAGTATGTTGCTGCTGCTTTATGTTGTGCTCAATTGCTGTAGATCAAACAGCAATTATTGAACTTTGGAATTGATGTTGGTTACATCCCTATTTTTTGTGATAACACTAGTGCTATTAGTATGACAAAGAACCTGATTCATCATAAGAGAACTAAGCACTTAGATGTTAGGCACCATTTTTTTAGGGACAACTATGAGAAAGGCTTGATCACTGTGGAGTTTTGTGCTACTGACAAGCAAATTGCTGACGTCTTCACAAAAGCCTTAAGTAGAGATCACTTTAAGAGGAACAGGTTGAAATTGGGTATGATTAAGATCACCTAAAAGGACCAGTTCAAGGTTAAACGAAAAACAAATGAAAAAAATTAAAAACAAACTTTTTGGTAAGAAAGTCTGTAAATTGTGTATAAGTAGATTAAATCTTGCTCAGTCTCATACTGTCTATAGTATAATCTTGTGCCATGTGTTAAAATGATTCATTAATCTCTAATGATATTTTCTCTATTTTGGCAAATTTAGACTTACACAAGAGAATTATCAGTGAAGAACCTGGTTCATCAAGATAAATAGGTATGTTTTCTACACTCTACATAAATTGAAATAATTATATTTGGATCATGAGCAGAGTCCTACCTAATTACAAACTCCTTTTGGACTTATCTGTTACAAGTGAACCAGTCCCGTTCAAAAGAGTCCCAACCGAATGGAAGTACCTAGATTCTAGGGATACACTCCAACGTCTCTTCAAAACTGAATTCAGCTTGATTAAACTTTTAAGAGTCTGAAAAGCTGTAGTTACCCCATCAATTATTCCTCTGTATATTGATCAGCTTTAGTGTATTCCTTACTTCATCTCTCTCAAGCCGTCAAAAACTCTCATATTTCTTTCATCTTCCAAACACAATCTAATTCTATTCTCTTCCATACCCTAGCCCAGATATGTCAAACACCTCTAAAAATCCTTCATCACCACCACAGGAAACCGCTTCCACACCTTCTACCACTACTTCAACCACACCAATCTCTAAGAAAAGTAGAGTAAAGATGATGGCTCGTAAAATTGTCGCTGAAGGAGAGCATATCAAGAAAATAAACAAGCAGTTGAAAGCAGGTAGGGAAGAAGAATCCTAAGAATCTGAAGATTCATTTAAGTCTGCTACTAAGGGGGAAGAAAGTGGTTCTTCCGAAACTGAACAGGTATCTTCTTATTCTAAAGCTTCTCCTGAGACAATTTCTAAAGTTGCTGCAAATTTGGAGAATAGATTTGTAGGATCTATAGAAGGTGTTGAGACTACAGAATCTAGAGAAGTTGGTGGTAAAAATAAAAAGGGAAAAGAAAAAGAGAGCAAGGGTGATAGGAGTGATGTGCGGGGAAAGGGTAAAAGAGTGGTTGATTCTTCACCCACTCCTGTTGGTCTAACAAAAGAAACTGGTGCAATGGTTGTATGGGGAGAGGAATTTACTGAAATAGAAGAGAGCGTGAGCAAAACAGGGGGAAGTGGGTCTGGCGAAGCTGCTGAGGGGTTGGTTCAATTTGGGAAAAAATATAGATGAACATGTTCCATATGAACAGGAAACCCTCGCGGACCTACTGATAGGGTTATAAATGGCTTCAAGACTCATACCATTCCCTATGGCTTTATTCTCACAATTGTACTTGCACATTTCAAGGTACCTATGAAGAAGTGGGTGGTTAGTACAAGCAAGGATCATTTTGGGGTTAATACTCTGCTTGCTTGCGATTATGAAGTCAATGTCACTCCTAATGAACCTGGTTCATCTAAAAGGGCACCTATCAATAGCAAGGTCAGAGCTCTATTATAGGAGAGTGAGACAAAGGATGCTGAGATAGCAAGGCTGAAGACACGATTGGTTGAGGTACAATCTGAGAGAGATGTTCTCAAAACTGAACTTGCAAGGGAAAAGGAGAAGAATGATGGAATTTTTTCAAGACATGCTGAAACTTCTCCAAGAAAATAACACAGTCCCTACCTCTTCCAAGCCTTAAATCCTAGCCTAGTGTAGATCAACCAGTGACCCAATTCGGGACTTTTTGTTTCTTTTGCTCATGTTTTTAGTATTTTTATTTCTTCTTATGCTTTGTGGTAGAATCTTATCAATCATCAATGAAATTCACTGTCTTTTGCTCTAACTGTTTGTTTATATTTCTTTGATGGTTGAAATTCTTAGCTTGATCTATAATGATTAATCCATGTTTGCATTTGAAGTAGCCCCAGTGGCCATGAGTAAGCTTTAAAATCTGGTTATCTCACATTTTTTTATGCAACTTTTCGATGATGCCAAAAGGGGGAAAAAGGTTGTGCTTTACACTTTGAACAGTGATGTTTATAACCTAATGTACCTGGTCCTTGATGATAAGTGATAAAAAGGAAAAATATTTCTAACATTGTGTTGATGTTGAGCTGAGTTGAAACAGGGCCTAAGCTTATGAAAAGCACAGAGTTTGTCATCATTAAGCTCATGAAAAGCACAGAGTTTGTCATCATCAAAAAGGGGGAATTTGTTGGCCCAAGTAAAGGTTAGTTTTGAAGACTGACAAAGGAACTCAGGCATGAACCAGGTTCATCCCTCAGGTTTATAAAAACGGGCAGACTCGAGCATGTGGGATGCACGTGATGGAGATAAGCTTAACTTGGTGTATTTAATATCTCCTGATCGAAAAGGTTGCATAATTTATAAGGAGAAGGACTCCTTACTCAAAGAGAACATTATCCAAGATAGGGAAGGAGTTAGAAGTTGAGATCAACTAGAACTCTTCCATCAAGGAAGAGTTGCATCAGAACTCTAGTTATTGCTTCATCTACTAACTCTATAAATTGCAAGATGTTCTCACATTACAAGGGTTGCACAAACGCAGAAGTTAAACGTGAATTGAGAGCAAAATAGCAAGGCAATTTTGCAAGCAGTTCGTGTGTGATTCAAGTGTGCAAACCTGAAGCTACATGAACCAAATTGAAGAACCAGCTCCATAAAGAGTTTTATGCGTCTTTCTTTATTTCTAGTTCAATTGTAGTAAGTGTTTCATATTGTACATTTCAGCTTTATCTAGAAGCAATTGTAATAGGTACTTTGAGTATTCAAGTTAGAGTTAACTTGAAGTTATCGCAACAGTTAGAGGTTGGTTGCTACAACGGGATTAGAGGTAATCCTTAGGTTTACAAAGAGTTTTGTAAATGCTGTTTTGGCTTAGTGATTTAGTGAAGTGTTTGGGAAAATCCTACTGAGTAGTAGGTCGTGGTTTTTTCACCTTTTGAGCCAGGTGTTTTCCACGTAAAAATACTTGTGTTCTTTACTTTCTACATTTATTATTCCGCAACAGTAGTAGTTGGAACACATAGAAGAACCAGGTCCTTCTATAATAAGTTTAAGAGGAAAATTGGGTACCACATAAATTACCCTCCCCCCCCCCTCTTGTGTGGTATTGACGTATAAAACATCAACCTCAGGTATTTATGACTTGTACGCGTGGTCGGAATTGAATTTCAGGAAGTTCGGACTTTATTTAGAGAGAAAATTCTCATTTCGGAAGCTTTAAGTTGGGAGAATTCACTAAGGTGTGATTTTTGAGTAAGCGACCTCGGAATCGGGATTTGAAAGTTCCAACGCGTTTGTATGATGATTTCGGACTTGGGCGTATGCCCGGATCGGGTTTTGGATGACCTGGGAGCATTTCGGCGCCTATTGTAGAAGTTAGTATTTTGGAAGAATTTCATAAATTTAGGTTGAAGTGCATTTCAATATTATCTATGTTTTTTTAGGATTTCGAGTCTGGAAATAGCTCCGTATGGTGATTCTGGTATTGGGAGCGCATCCGAAAGTGGATTCGGAGGTCCGTAGGTCCATTTGGATTCGTTTGGCGAAAGTTAGAAATTTGAAGGTTTTTGAGGAGTTTGACTGGAAGTGGACTTTTTGATATCGGGGTCGGATTCCGATTCCGGAATTTGGAGTAGGTTCGTAATGTCAAATGTGACTTGTGTGCAAAATTTGAGGTCAATCGAACGTGATTTGATAGGTTTCGGCATCGAATGAAGAAGTTTGAAGTTTTAGAGTTCATAAAGTGTGAATTTGGGTATGATTCATGATTTCGGCATTGTTTGAGATGATTTGAAGGCTCAACTATGTTCTTAATGTGTTTTGGGACGCGTTGGTATAATTGGTTGAGGTCCCGAGGGCCACGGGTGTGTTTCGGGATGGTTTCGGACCAAGTTTGGGTGTTTGGAAGTTTCAATTTTCTGGTGTTCTTTTGCTGGTATTGCAGGTATCGCAAATGCGAGCATTGGTTCGCATTTGCGAAAAAAATTCGCAATTGCGAAGAAACCTAGCTTGGGCTTGGATCGCATTGCGAGCCTGACAGGGATCGCATTTGCGAGTTCTGGGTCGCATTTGCGACCTAGGCAGTAGAAGCCCAGGGTTCGCATTTGCGATGATTGTGTCGCATTTGCGAACCAGGTGTCGCAAATGCGACATCTGAGGTATGTGCACAACTATTAATTTCGAGACCTAGACCATTTAGCTCATTTTCTTTCATCTCTTGGGCGATTTTTGGAGCTTTTGGAAGAGGGTTTTCACCTAGCACTTTGAGGTAAGTAATTTCTATACAACATGAGTTTAATACATAGATTATGGATAGATTAACATGTAAAAATTGGTGAAATCAAGGGTTTATATGAAAACCTAGGTTTTGGATAAAAATGAGATTTGACCACAAAAATGGTTATAGAATTTGGTAAAAATTATATATTTGACTCCATAAGGTTATGGGTAACTACTTTCTTCGAAAATTTTTGGAATCCGGGTACGTGGGCCCGGGGGGAGAATTTTAGAAATCTTGCATTTAGGGTTGGATAACCACATTAATAGTTGGAATATGAATTTTTGAGCATATATTGATGTGTTTATACACTATTTGAATAGTTTTGGATTGTTCGGCACCGATTTGGGGGTTTGAGCTCATTCTTGGACTGGAAAGTAGGCCTTGAGACGAGGTAAGTCTCCTTTTTAACCTTGTAAGAGGGAATTAACCCTATAGGTGGAATAATTGAATATGTGCTTCTATTGTGGGGGCTACGTACACACGAGGTGACGAGAGTTTGCGTGTAGCTACTATTATGCTTAAGTTTGGGTAGTCTAGGACCTAAAAGCATGCTATACTTACAATATTTGTAATCTTATTGTCAACTTAAATTGCTTAAATCATATCGAATTGGTAAACGAATTTCTAAAAGGTTAAACTTCATTTTCTTGATCGTTAAAAGAGGATTGACATTTCCTTGGATAAATGCTCCTTGATAAATACTTGATTGACTGTTTGATTGTGTTTTTCTTTTGTGGAACGGGCCGAACTCCTCGGTAGATTAAATATATACATCTATGGTTCGTGCCATTCGACCCTCCCGCAGTTCACAATTTAATATTATGTTGGGTCGGACCGTACGACCTCGTCATGATTGAATTGATTGCTTTGACATTGATAGTAAATGATATTACCTCATTGGCCTGTGATAAGTTGATAAATGATAAAAATAAAGTTGGAAAACTCCTATTAACAAAAGAATTATTTATTTATTTCATGTTATTGAGTTTACAGTCGTTTTATAAAAAACCATGATTAATCATATTATTGGTATATTATTTTTGGCCGTAGTAAGTGTCGGAGTTGACCTCTCGTCACTACTTCTTCGAGATTAGACTGGATACTTATTGGGTATGCGTTGTTTTCGTACTCATACTACACTTGCTGTACATTTTGTTGTACAAGAACCTGTATGTCTAGTGGCCTTGTGGGTGCAGCGGCGTGGTTGACACGGGAACTTAGGTGAGCTGCATCTTATGAGACGATCCGCAGCCAGCAGAGTCTCTTCAGAATATTTGTATTTTCCTTTCGGTCCAAATTTGTATTCCGGACAATTATTGTATCTTATTTTATTTCCTAGTAAATGCTCGTGCACTTGTGACACCAGGTACTAGGATGATTGTGGATATTTAGTATTGAAATTGGAAAACGTTATTATTATTATTCTTTAAAGTTCATCTTTTACTAGTTAAATTGAAGGAAAATTTATGGTTTCAGAAATATTAAAATGAGAATTTAATTAACTATTTGGTGTTGGCTTGCCCGACAGTGGTGTCCGGTGCCATCACGACCTTTAATGGATTTCGAGTCGTGACAACAAGATTCAAGTATAATTTATCTTGATTATGAGAGTGGTTTTACTCCAACTTCTTGTGCTAGTATACTTAGTGTATATTGAACGGACCAAGTAGAGAAAAGACGTTTTTGTACTGAATATATAAAATATTTTCTTAAATTCATTAAATGAGCTTACACTTATAATCTTGATATAGTTATTATGATCAATGTGATTTGTTTATTGTTTTGATTTATCAAAAGGTACAATTTTATTAAGGGTTAGTGTATGCCTAATAGATTGGACAATAATGAATAACATTTGTGAAATGATAATTAGTTGACAGAATCCATAACTCGACCTTGAGTTTGATAATACCCATTTGTGTAAGATTATAAGTTTTCATGTAAAAACCCGATCGTTGGATTTTGTATCCGTCACATAAAATAGTTTAAGCGAAATTATAAAGGATTTAATTAGTTGATTAAATTAAATTATCAGTGATTTAGTTTAATTGACTGGTATTTGTAATCTTAACATGGGGAGTTAAAATAAGTGTTTGTGAATTACGAAATTCATATTGAGGAGTTCAATTGTAGTTTTTTAGTGGAATAGATTGTGATCAATTATAGTAGGATTTAATTCATCCGAATTTCGAATTAATACTATAATTGGTAGCCTCTTATTACTTATGTGGTCCCTGCTATACCTAGTAAAAACCTTGACGGACTTGAGTAGAAAGTTACTTGGGAGAAAAGTTATATGTTTGAGTTGGACTAGGATTCTACTAGGAGAATCCTACATGATTTTTGGCTTGTTTTTTGGTTTTATTTCAGGTCTACAAATAGAAGACCAGTTTCACCTAATAACTCACTCTTAAGAGTAGTATTATTTTGCCCACTCAAATAATTTCGTCCAAGGTTTTACTAGGAGCATAGCAGAAGACTGCAATCCTGGATTCTTGTTTTGTGAAGGACTTGTGCAACAGTTTCGACAGGTTAGTGCTTCGAAACTCTGTAATTAAATTACTATCTAGTTTACATGTATGTGATACTTGTGTTTATGATTGCTTCCGCTGCGACATGTTTTAACAATTATATGGTATTGTTTTTGGTCTCCTAATAGTGGGTGTCTTTACATGGGCGCTCCTTACATTGGAAGAACTTGTGCTATTTGTCCATTCGGGAACAAGGATAATCATTAAATTGGAAATATGGAGAAGATAAAGATCAACTTCTTTCCCTTTTTCTTATTTATTTAGGGGCTCATTCGCTCTCTAAAAAGAATTTCCAAAAGAATGTGAATTTTACTCGTCAATGTGAATGTAAATGTTTCGCCCCCTTCTCTCGTGCTGATTAGAGAGACTAGCCACATGCAAGAAACTTGCACGTGTGGTTCTAGCCGGGGACCCCAATATATTGTACTAATACTAAGAAAAATATCCAATTTTCATTTTTGATCGAATGCCGGTCAGTAAGCCTCGAGGACTTATAGACATGGGCAGATTTATAAGGGTGGAAGGGAGTTCACCCGAACCCCCTTCGTCGGAAAATTACACTATATCTATAAGGCAAAATCCATTTTTGTACTTTTATGAATTATATTTTGAATCCACTTGACAAACATCTATTTCTCCATTGTCGGGTGACCAATAGATTGTGGCAGCTTTTCATAAGTATGAAAAGCTTAAGCTGGGTGATGCCTAGAGAGATTATGGACTTGCTGTCTAGCTGGGACTATTTAGCTACAGGAACCAGCCAGAAGAAGCGGTGGAGTCTCATTCCAGCATGCATTTGGTGGACTATCTGGCTGGAAAGGAACTCTAGATATTTTGAAGACTCGGCAAATCCTGAACAGAAGATTAAAATGAACTGTATATCATTGTTCCACTTTTGGTGTAAAGAAGCTTTAGTACAAGATGTAGATTCCCTAGTTGATCTCATCGAATCCTTGTAAATGACACAAGACTTGTATTTCTCTGCTTGCTTTTGTTCATCTTTCTCTTTTTTTTTAGAAGTCTTGTAACTAGGGACCTTTTCTCTCAGCACTATCTTGGCGCTGAGAATTATATATCAATGAAATCTATTACCAATTCAAAAAAATAAAAATAAAAAATTGAATCCCCTTGACATAGCCTAATAGCATAGCTCAGTAGTTAAGGGGTTCAAAACTTGTATCAGGTCGTCGGTTCAGTTCCTACCGGCTACAATCATGTACATGATGCATCATCCCTTGAAGTAAGTAAAAGGCGCAAAGATGCGGCTCTAGGGTCCCATATAAATGAGGTTAGGTACCCTAAAAAGGAAAAAAGGTTAAGCAAAGATTAAAGAGATCTCTCTTAAGTTTTGGTGGACAACCAACCTATACAAAACGTTGTTTTCGCCAATTCAGATGCATTCCACCCAGCTGTCAGCACTTGTAATGTCATCAAGCCTAACACTCAAACCCGTAATTAAGAAAAAATACTGTATAATAAGTTTCAAGGGCATTTAAGTATCATACACAATGGCCCGCTTTTATCAAATTGAAAAAGTAATGCTTCCTTCAGACTGAATTTGTTTCAAAGATTTGATGTTATAAAATAAACAAGAAATTATTACTCCATTTTAATCACTCTTGCTCTAATTAGTGAAGTGTTGGTCAAGTGAAACGTTTGAAGGACACATAAAATGAGGTTTAAACAAATCTTGGTCGACTCTTGTATGTCAACTCGCCCCACCAAAGCCCTCCAGGAAAAGACTGAAAAACTTGGCATCTGCTGCAACCAACCTTCAATGTTCTCTAACTGGAAGGCTAGACCCTTGGTCCATATCCTTAGCATGTCACAGTAATGCATGTCTTACAGGCATCACAGCAAAATGAAAAAGTGTAAATGATTAGTGCTAAAATATTATGGAAGGATAGCAGATGCCAAGAGAGCAGATAACCAAAATTGAAGTCTCTCCTATCCCCACACCGGAAAAAGGGATATACTAATACAAACGTACGAAAGATGTTCCATATTTTCAGTTAGCTTGAACATAGTGCTGTATCTTTCACGAAACTGATGCAGGCAATAAGAAATCAATCCCTCTTTTCACCTGCACAACCACGAGTTTGCATTGAGTACCTCATTCAGCATTAACTACATTTAAGTCATAATAGAAGATAAAAGAGAAACTTGCAGTCCCATTATCACCATTCACCAGTAACATCCAAACGTTATTGACGGTGGTTTGCCTATTATAGTTGGCAAGTGGTCACAGTCTGTTTTTGGCGAAAACAGAAAAGAAACAACACTTTCAAAGGTCAAAGATTGAATAGATCTCCTTAGTCCTCTCTAAGGATGGATCATCAGAAGCAATTTTAGAAAATATTGAGGTACCAATCATGGTGCTCAAGCAAGCCATAGATTAGAGTCTACTCAGCAGCCATAAGCTCAAACTTTTGCTGACCACGCAAGTAGCTGTAAGCTTCTTATGGTGCATGCCAATCACCAGCCTTGCATCCACTTGGTCCGATAAATAATCAATCTACCAGACACACGATAACATTTCCAATAAAGCAAGTCATGTATATCAGCTAGAATGCTACAAACAAAGATTTCTAATGCCTTGAAAAGTCAGAAAGACGACAAAGCCATAGTCTTTCAAGATAGAAAAATCAGACCTAGACATACAGTTTCAGGAAAACAATTAGTCCCCACTTGCACAACCTTGACATCCACAATGTACGCACTCTATTACAGCAACTTCCCTAAGGTGCTTGGGAACACGACATGCACAAGTAGTTGCAAAGTTGTGATCCCGAGGCTGTATGCAGTGCAAGCAGCAGAGACGCTCATATCCAGGCTGCAAGTCAAAACATAGAAAACAGGAAAGAATTTAATATAACAGACAGATTTCTTAAGTTCTAAAGGAAGTTGCTTCTAATCACCTTCTTCCACTTTGCAATCAGGTTGCGATCTGCATAACCTTGTTCCAAACAGAACTCGTACAGCTCTTTAGATATTTCATTTCTTCCATAGTAAAGGTCAAAAACATATCTGCTCCTCTGATGTGCAACCTTGAATATGGGCCAGAGTGCTTCACACTTTCTTTTACCATCATTAGGGTCATTGCCAGCTTTCAAAACCCAGAAAACAGAAGTTAATAGTCTGGAAATTCCAATCAACAAATTAAGACAAAAAAGATTACCTAATTCCACCTTGGATCAAATTACTAACCTTCTCTCATTTTAGCATCCAGCTCATGTAGGGTAGGCTCAATCAGCTCCCAACCTTCAGGGTATTTTATACGATTTGTCTTGACCCTAGGCATTTTTCAGCTGCAAATCAAAAAAAAAAAATTGGGACTTATTTCATCTGCAAGACAAGGTGAAGAAGTAGTAACAGCCCCCTACCCACTACATGCACATAAATGCAATTTTATAAGTTAAGCTTTTTATAGTGAGTAAGCAGCACCAAGAAGGTGCTACATCTGTACAAAAGTGAGTGTTCAATCATTCCCTGTAAGAGCGCAGGAGAGTCTATGAATTCCACTGCATTAATAGGATCATCTACCTGGGTTTCTATTACTACAAAAGTACATATTCTAAGCAACTGAATGTATCCAGTAAGAATAGAGTTTTATCCTGAAATATCTATGGTTCCTTTGAATCCAGACTGCCCAATAATTACACAAAGGAGTGATATTGCTAAGCTTTCTCTGGCTCTTCTTAACCCTCCATTCCCACCTGCTTGCTGCATCCACGGTTCACCCAAAAAAGTTCCAAATAAATTCAAAAAACATCCACTATATCTGCTTTATTATCAAATCAAGGATGTATTTTATTCACAAAAATAGGTTCTTCATTGATGAAGTCCACTCTTTGCAGTAAAACACAGCTAGTACATAGATGAATTCCTCTTTTGCAAGTTGTCCTGCGTTAGACATTCCTCACGTAAACCTATTTATCCAAAACCAGATACTTTAGGCAGCAGCATTTGCTTTCCAAATCTTTTTCCATGGCGAATAGGCCACTATTCAAGCATACTATCTCAGAAACCATTCATAACATGCCTTAACAGAGAAATTGCCATCCCCTCATTTGGGATCATATTGGTTTCCTTCAGTAGGATCCACTCTAGTTTGAAAATCCGCACACTAACATTTTCCATCTTTCGGTCCTGTAGATTTCTCTAGTATCAAAATCAGCCCGCTAACATTTTCCATCTTTCAGTCCTGTAGATATCTCCGAAACTGCAGGATCCAGCATAATCATTCAGGCAGTTAGCAAAGGTGCGATCTCTGTCAATGACCAGACAATACACATACGGAACAGCTCCCTCAGTCTACAATTATCCAGCCACTTATCCTATCAAAATCTAATCCTTCTACCAAAGCGCACCTTTAGTTTAATTACTTCTGAAGACTTCAAATGTAGATTCCTAATCTATTTTCATACAGCCACCATAACAAGCATGTAGAGCTTTTGTACACCATTGTCCATCCACCACACGTTTGGCTTTAATTACCTCATTCCAAGCTCTTCCTTTTTGCAGAACTACCTTTGAACAGAAGGCTTTTGTTATGAAGCCTTTCCAAGCTCTTCCTTTTTGCAGAACTACCACAGCCATTTGAACTGAAGGCTCTTGTTATGAGGCCTTTGGTTCTTCACTCCTAATCCTCCACTGGTTTTTGCTTTAGCCAGACGTCAGTGTGGAGCATTTGGTCAAACAAACCTTATTTCTTTCACATCCCAAACAGTCCAGTTGTTTCTCAGCTTCGGTAAGAATTTGAACAGGTGCTATATAGGAATATATAGGAATCCTATCTAATATACTATTTATCAATGTCGTCCTTCCTCCAAAAGAAAGATAACTTTTTCCAAGGTGCTAGTTTCAAACCATTTAATAATACCCTGTCACAGTGCTAAGTCCCTGTACTTCAGTGGCAACCCCAGGTAATCTGGCTGGAAATTTTCCACTGTACACCCCAAAATACTTGCCAGCTCATCTACTACATTTCCAGTTCTCACAGAAAACATGCGGCTGTTGGTCAAGTTAATGTGAAGCCCAGAAATAGCTACAAATGCTAGCGGTATTATCTTTAAGTATTCCACTAACATTGCTTCAACACCACACAAAATGAGTGTACCATATGCGCAATACTTCCATTATATTCCTATTCACTTGACAAATCCAAGAACCTTTTATCCACTGATATTTCACAGCCCTTTTTATCATCAAGCCGAGAGCTCCCCTCACCAATAGAAATAGGAAAGGAGACAGAGGAACCCCATGTCCCAAATCCCTTTGGGCAGGAAAGAAACCTGAAGGTGCTCCATCAATGAAGATTGGGAATTTAGCAATAGAAGTACAAATTGATCCATTCAGTCCACTTACAACCAAACCCATCGGATTCAGCATCTTAAAGAACAATTCACATGATTGTATGCTTTTCCCAATCCTATTTACACAGGATTCCTTTTCCCTCTTCTCTGGAATCCAGGAATTTTTTAGCAGTCCGTGCTTCATGAATTATTTATATTCCCTTAATACATGTAATGGGTTCCCAGTTGTCAACCTATCCGTCACTATCTTCATCCTTTCTATAGAAATTTAGCTATGATCTTGTACATATTTTCTAAGACAAATAAGTCTGAAATCTTCCATTCAACTACCTCTGTTCTTTGTCCTAAAGGTGGCATTAAAACTTTTCTCAAATGTGCCCTTTTAATAAATGTAAGTGAAGACTCTTGTCATGTTTTCGGGGTTTTCCAACATTCGCAGGCATCTCTCAAATAATGGAAAGTGGCCTTATCACCAACATTGCCTATTACAACTGCCTCCACTTTCTCTTCCAAATAGGATCTTAAATACAACGATGACAACAACAACAATTATGCGTCAATCCCAAACAAGTTGAGTCAACTAAATGAATCCTTATTCCTTAGTACTGATCATGTTAATCCATTTAAACTTATCTCATGCATCAAAGGCATTTAAATATGTTGACTATTTTTGGAGGAGACTCGGATCATTTTCCCGTTGTGATGGGGTTACATCGGGGATCTAGGCTTAGCCCATTTCTATTTGTCTTGGCGATTGACACACTGACGCGCCACATTCAAGGGGAGGTGTCATGGTGTATGCTATTGGCAGATGATATTATACTGATTGACGAGACGTGAGGCGGTGTTAACGAGAAGTTGGAGGTTTGGAGACAGACCCTTGAGTCTAAAGGTTTAAAGTTGAGCATGACGAAGATAGAATATTTGGAGTGCAAGTTCAGCGACGCAACGGAGGAAGCAGGCATGGACGTGAGGCTTGACTCACACGTCATCCCCAAGAGAGAAAGTTACAACTATCCTGGGTCTGTTAGCAAGGGGAATGGGGAGACTGACGAGGATGTCACACATCGTATCAGAGTGGGGTGGATGAAATGAGGCTAGCTTCCAGCGTCTTGTATGATAAGAATGTGCCACCGAAACTTAAAGGTAGGTTCTACAGAGTGGTGGTTAGATCGACTATGTTGTATGGGGCAGAATGTTGTCCAGTCAAGAACTCACATATCCAGAAGATGAAACATCAGAGATGAGCATGTTGAGATGGATGTGCGGGCATACCAGATTGGATAAAATTAGAAATGAAGATATCCGGTTAAAGGTGAGTGTGGCCCTCGAGAGGACAAGATGCAAGAAGCAAGACTAAGATAGTTCGGACATGAGCAGAAGAGAAGCTGGGATGCCCCAGTAAGGAGGTGCGAGTGGTTAGCTTTGGTGGGTATGAGACGAGGTAGAGAGATGTCAAAGAAGTATTGGGGAGAGGTTATTAGCTAGAACATGGCGCAGCTGCAGCTTACTGAGGACATGACCCTTGATAGGAGGGTGTGGAGGTAGAAGGTTAGTAGGCAGTCGAGCGCATTTATGTTCTGTACCGAGGGTACTAGGGTTAGTATGGTAGTTTTTTGTCTTAGATTGCCAGTATTTCATGTTGTTTTCCTATTATCTTCCGCTTTGGTCTCTTAATATCTTGTTGTTGCTACCGCTTCTTTCAATCTATTTTTCTAACTTTGAGATTTTTGTTACTATCTTTCTTGCCTTATTTGTTGATATTACTTGTTTCTACTGTTTCTTTTATCTTTCTTGAGCCGAGGGTCTATCGGAAACAGCCTCTCTACCTTCCCGGGGTAGGGGTAAGACATGCGTACACACTACCCTCTCCAGAACCCACTTGTGGGATTCCACTGGATTGTTGTTGTTGTTACTTTGGATTAGAGATTAAGAGAAGTGGATACTATGATATATAGGCAGACATAGATAAAGAAGTTTTAAAATGTACACAACCAGGAATTCACTACAAGTTCTCAGATTTTCTGCATTTTCTAAGGTGTCCATTCAGGTTAATCCTACAATAGACAGAAAGACTTACAGGTAATAAATCAAGTGGTCTTTCAAGATCTATCGAACCCCTTTGAGATCCCGAAATGGACGAATTCCTTCACTTACAAGCCCACTTAATCCAAACATTCCCTGGAAGGATTTTCACATCAATCAAACTATAAGTCTATATAAAAATTATAAGCTTGTAAGGACCAAGGCCTGAAGCTATTCCCGTCTAACACCCCCCCCCCCCCCAAAAAAAAAAAAAAGAAACCCCAAAACCCCCTACCCCCTCCCAAAAAAAAACTTAATAAAAGAGTTGTTATTCACATATAGGTTCACTATGACCAAACAAATGTGGTAGTTCCAATATTATATCGTTCATGCTACTGAGTGTTACTGGATTAATTTTTCCCTTAAGTCACACTTGAAAGAAGAATGATCTAGGAGGTTTTGGAAAGAAGTAGCAATAATCACAATGTTATTCTATCAAGATGGCGGTATTGCTCCTTTCCTCTGATGTTTTTATTTACTGGTGTGCTGCAAGTAGAAAAAAAGATGGTAGTTATTCCAATCAAGTACCTACATGTTCTCTTGTCTCTCAAGGGAATAAAGATAGAACTTTCCTCTGCTTGGGAAGTAAAAGAGAATAGTAGATTGGAAAAGAAAATAGTTGTAATATTTCTTATCACATCCTTATGCTTACAGCGGATAAAAATACATTCAAACAATATTTGATGGAGTTAGTCATCATAAAGAAGAATGTAACGAGATAAACAGCATCTCTATCTTTTCAAGCTATGTGTAGTATATCAGTGTGAAAGGAGCTAAACCCTCACCAGATAAAAATCATACCAATCATTAAGCTTTTAGCTTTTTCCTAGAGACTAAGTGGGGCATGGCTTGAAACTCGGCAAATAATTGGCCTTCACTTTTACCCTTCTCCGCCTAAATACTAGGATTTTTTTGTGGCATGGTTCGAACCCGTCATGTGTAGCTTAATCTCAGTAGACCAGTGTTGTTAAAGGCTCATTTAAGGAGCGCTTAAGCCCTGAAGCTCAGAAAAGCTCAAGGAAGGCGCTTTGCCTCGCTTTATTTGCGCTTCAGTGTAAGGCAAGGCACTAAGGTGTGTGCCTCATAGCCCATGAGTTCTCTCTTGAATCAAGCGGCACTAAACATCTACTATAATAAGAAACAAGTGTATTAGTTGCTAAGGGAAACATTATAAATGAATTTGTTAGTGTTCTTGAAATGCATATAAATTTTTATTTATTTCCTTCGTTGCACCTTTTTTAACTAAAGCCCACAATTTAAGTGTACTTTGTGCTTAAAGCCCAAATAGACCAAGAATGCTTTTTAGAGCTTTTCGCCTTTGACAAGGTATTCCTTACTTTCTAAGTAGTAAGTAAATAGCAAAGAGTAACCTTTAATATCACAAACTACTAAAATAATAATAATAATGATAATAATAATAACAATAATAATAATAATAATAATAAATAAATAAATAAATAGTACACAATGTTTAGGGTTTAGTTTACAGAGTTCTTAATTATTAGAAATTACATTCACCAGCTAAATAATTGTTCCTTAAAGCCAAAATAGAAGAGATAAAAGCATGTGCTTTGCTCCAAATACTAGCATTGTCATTTTACTGAAATACTGATAAAATTAACTCAAAATTTAATTTTGTTCCACTTCCATCATCAAAGAAACATGCACAAAAAGTTCTCAAAAAATGAAGGTTCGTTACCTTCGGCTATGGGCTGAAGTGTCTCCGAACGCCGGCTCCTGCTTTTGAAATCAGTAACGAAAGAGAAAAGTGGCAATTATGCAGATCTTCCCTCTAACAAATACCTAATAGTCCAGTTTAGTTTGAGTGTTCAACTAAGTTTTCCCACAAGTTAAAAGAGACTATTTAGGCGTTTGGACATACAAAAATCACTCAGTTCCACTTTATTCGAAACTATTTGCTTTTTGGTCCGTTCCAAAAAGAATGCACCTTTCTAAATTTGTTAACAATTTAGCTTAAACATACAATTCTACCCTTAATGAAAAAGCTTTTATAACCACACAAAAACTATGGGCCCCTTTTTGCTTTGTTTAAGACCACAAATTCCAAAAAATTTTATTTTTTCTTAAATTTCGTGCTCAGTCAAATAGGTTCACATAAATTAAAATGAATGGAGTATAAATTTTGAAAAAAAAATAATATTTGAAATTAAGTAGGCGTTTGGACATAGGAATTGTAAAATTACGAAAAATAGTGAAAAAATTTCAAGTGAAAATGGTATTTAAAATTTAGAGTTGTGTTTGGACATAAATTTCAGTATGGGTATTTTTGAAGTTTTTTGAGCGATTTGAGTGAAAATTTTGAAAAATAGCTTTTTGGAGCTTTTCAAATTTTCGAAAATTTCAATGCATCTTTGAGTGAAAATTGAAAATTTATGAACAAACGCTGATTTCGAAAAAAAAGAATTTTTTTTTGGAAAAAAGGAAAAAAAATTATGTCCAAACGGGCTCTAAGTTGAAAAATAGTATTTGTAATTTGAAATTATATTTGGACATGCATTTCATTCGAAAAAATATTGCGATTTTATGAGTGGAAAAAAATAATTCTGAAAATTTGAAAAAGTGATTTTTTTTTTAAAAAAATTCAAAAATTTATAAAATTTCGTAGACAAACACATTTTTGGAAAAAATTAAAAGATAAGGAAAAAAAATTATGAACAAACGAGGCTATATGTATTTTGCCATCAAAATATAAATTTATGTAGTTACACGAAAGACACTTAACTCTTGTTTTTTTTTTTCTGCTAATATAGACCCTTAAGTCGATCATGGCATATCACGTCTTGTGTTTGTCACGAGCGAGACCCTTTTTAGAGGTACGGAGTCAGAAAATAATGGTAATAAACTATTTTTTATATCGTTAGGAAATTAATGATATGGGTTGAAGATAATTTTTGTTACCTTTATTTTCTGACTCAGTGTGTACAGGTAAAATTGGGGGCAATGTTACCCCCGATTCCTCAATAAGGGAATTTTAGAGGCACAAATTCAAGAAAATAATGGTAATAAACTATTTTTACCATATTATATCGTTGGGAAATTAATGGTATGGATTGAAGATAGTTTTTGTTAACCTTATTTTCTGACTCAGTGTGTACGGGTAAAATTGGAGGCAATGTTACCCCTGATTCCTCAATAAGGGAACAAGAGGGGAGACCAGGCCGATGGAACTACAAGCAAGGCCGATATTGATATAGGTTAAAGTTGAAAGGGTTGGCAGATGTTGTATTACGCTCAAGAACAGGAAGTTAAGGTATGTGAGGCTAACTCTCTATGTTTGGGAATGTTAATGATTCTCCCTACACTAAATTTCTTTTACAACGTTATTAATTGCCTCAGAAATATAGTTAAGCTTAGTTCCTTAAATAGTTGTAGAACTTCTATTCTCTAGCTTTGTAACTCGTTCATGACTTTCATTTCGAACTTTGTGACATCAATGCGTAATCGATATAGACTTGTGTTTGATGCCCATGAGTATTAGTCTAGATTACTCAGCATGTCATAAATAGTTGAAGCTTTAGTTCTCATAATCAGTTAATAAATACCTGTCTTTGTCTACTTCTATTCAGCATTCCAGTATCATGTAACTCAGTATGGTTCAGTATTTCAGTATCATGTATTGCAGTATGATTCTCAGTTCCTGGTTTTAAATCCATGAATGTTGAACCTCTGTACTTGGGCCTGAGGCCACAGTTATGTATACGTATACTTGGTCCCGAGGCCGCAGTTTGTGCACATATATATTAGGCTTGAGGCCGCAGTTTATTTATTCAGATAAACAGGTGGTTCATCATTCAGAAGAGGAAGTATTCATATCCTTACTTCCTTTGTTCAGTCCAGTTATCATATCATTTCAGTTATCAGTTATAATTTCAGTTATCAGTTATCATTTTAGTTATCAGTTATCATTTCAGTTTCAGTTATCAATTATCAATTCTCAATTATTAGCTCAGTATTAGTTCAGCATTTATAGTTCTTTCTTTCAGTTATTTTACATACCAGTGCAATTCAAATATACTAACGTCCCATTTTCCTGGGGTCTGCATCATGCAGGTAATGATTTACAGATTGACGATTCAGAGCGCTAGGATCCTCGTACCAGCTATTTGGTGAGCCCCAGTTCTTTTGGGGCATTACCATTACTTTACAGTCTATCAATATTACAGACAGCTAGCATTTTGAGTACTTCATTAGAGGCTTTATAGACTACAGTAACAGTTAGACAGAGCCGCAAGCTTTTCATGTTAAGCAATGTTGGCTACAATTATGTGTCAGACTTATGTTAGTGTTTTCGCACATTGATTTATATCATTTAGACTTATAGTAAATCAGCATGTATTAGTTTATCTTTCGCATTCAATATGTTATGACGTCACATGTTGATTCAGTCAACCGGTTAGAAACTAAGCGTCCACCAGACTGTATAGAGAACCAGGTTCTCTATGAGTTTCCACTGAAAATACTAACGAACCAAACTGTATAGCGATCTGGTCCAATATCAGTTCCCACAGTGCTAACTACTGAACCAATATGTAAATGAGACACAGGATCAGTTCCTACTGTATAGAGAACCAGATTCTCTATCAGCTCCCACTGTAAGCAACAGACTGTAAAACCAACCAGTATAGGGAATCAAGTTCTCTAATCGTTCCACAGTAGCTCGGCAGTAAGTAAAGAACACAGAGGATTTTTACGTGGAAAAATCCCAACTCAAGGGGACAAAAACCACAACCTACACTTGTAGGCTTTCAACTTCACTAACTTGTAAACACCGATTACAAGCCACTTTGTAATGACTCTATTACAAAGGATTCAACTCAACTAACTTGTGGTACTTTCACCACAAGTCACTTTGTGACTCTCTAGTTACAAAGACTTTAACTAACTTGTGATACTCTCGCCACAAGCCACTTTGTCACTTCCTAGTAACAAAGACTTTAAAATCAACTAACTTGTAACAACACTATTACAAGCCACTTTGTAATAACTCTATTACAAAGACTTTAGCTTATGACTAAACCTAGTCACAACATAAACTGGAGAGTTTACGGATTTTGTGTTTCCTAAAAACAGCTTCTAAGAAAGCAAGATAGGAGTTACAATGAAGAACAAATAACAAAGATTCTACAAACCTAAGGACTTAAGATATCTTCAATATTGGATCCGGTCCTTGAGGTTGCAGCAGCTTTGTTCTTGAGAGAGGTTGTTGCTAGCACTTGAGAGAATATTTCGTTTTCTGATTTACAAGTGTTGGAGACGAATCCGTCTTGTGCCTTGCACCAGGTTTATACTACAATGATGATGTCAAATCTTGGTTAGTACATGCCTCTTCCCAATGGGAAGTGACTGCTGCACTGTTGTGTGTACAGTTGCAGGCAGTCACTTTCTGCAGTTGCTTTCCAGCTATGTAGTTGACTCATACTTCTGTCAGGGGAACACCTAGGGATCAGGTCCCTAATCTGGTTCTTGTGAATCTAAAGGCACACTGCCAGATTATCTTGAGTCGGTTAACTTGAATGATTGTACCAGGCATGCTTCAAGTCCTTTATCTGGTTCTCTCATGAAGTAAATTGTTTTACCTTCCTTGATTGTATTTATACATGTGTGACATCACTTACAATGATGTAAGCAAGGTAGGTAAAAAGCTTTCCACAGAAAGTTGACTGCTGCACTGTTCTTGTGCAGTAGAGTATGCAGGCAGCAACTTTCCTGCTGGAGAGTTGACTTCATACAGTCTCCTCGGGAACTGGTAGGGACCTGTTCCCTCAGCTGTTCCTTCCACTCTGAAGAGTTGAGTTATATCCACGCTGGATCCCAACCTGGAACTTTGTGATCTCAAGGTCTTGTAAATGTGCAACAGGTTCCTTATCTGGTTCTGGATGGTAAGTTTGTTAAATCATCAAAACATAAAGTAAAGTACTTATGCCCAAGGTACTTGTAACCTATCAATTTCCCCCTTTTTGATGACGACAAACTTAGAATTGATATTCCCCCTGAGAACCAAATCTCCACATTGTTCCCCCTGCGAATCAGCCATATTCCCCATAAGAACCGAACCTAAGGAGCTGATCATAACTGGTTCCTCAAGACTGTTTGGCAAATCATCAAAACTCAAAGTACCATAACTTATCAATTTCCCCCTTTTTGATGAATGACAAACCCAGAATTATTCCCCCTAAGAATCAGATTCCTTACATGTACTGATCACATTTGGTCCGTACCCAGTTCATTGAGAATGTTTGCCATCATCAAAACATGACATAGTGCAACTTAGATCAATTTCCCCCTTTTTGATGATGACAAACCCGAAATTATTATTCCTCTTGAAAACCAGATTCCTCACATGTTTCCCTGCGGATCAGACCTATGATCAACATATTATCAGCAACGTTCCCCCTGCGAAGCAGAGCCATCTTTCATGCACAACACAGCATATCAATTCGATTCTGTTCCTCCCCCATGTTGACACCTATATAACTTCCCCCTTTTGGCATCATCGAAAAGAATTACAGAAGAGGCACAACCAAAAAGAAGTTCAGCAACATTAACTCATGCCACTTGGGCAACACAGCATAAACAATAACAAGAACAATAAGTGAATGACAGTGCACAAAATAGAGTGGTTGCTCGTAGTGGAGTAATTATAATAAAAGCTCATTAGTTTCAACAATACATAATATGACAATTTAGACAACTGAAGTACCAATGTCATCAAATATAGGGATCAAAAGAAGATAAGAGTTCAAGGGAATTTGGAAGGAGTGAAAGACATGGATCACTGGGCAGGAGGAAAAGTAAGGGGCTTAAGGCCTTGATGAGTTTTTCCATTTGTTCATTCACTCTCATTTGATCAATGATCATCTGCTATCTCAGTTCATCCACCTGATTCCTCAATCTTTCATTCTCACCCTTCAACTTAGCATTCTATTCTGCCAAGGGTCTTCGAGGACCCGGATCTCAACCTATCTAAGTAGGCTGAACCATTAATCAGAGCACCAAGAATCTCCCCAAGCTTCTTCTCATCAAGAACAAACTCAGTCCCAAGCACATATAGCATCAGAGTATCACATAAAACATAGAAGTTTTTACTTCTACTTCATAAACGTTGGACTTGAAGGAACAAAGAGGTGATTCTATTTTTGAAACTCAACAATGTCAAGAAGTTCCTCCATTTTTTTAGCAATATCAGAGTCAACACTCTGCCTTACAGCACTTTTTGAGACTTCAAAGTCTTCTCCCTCCAAACCTAATGGCTCGACCTTTTGCTTCTGTAAGGAACCAGGTTCCTCACTTACACTACCCTTTCTATCCCTGAGCAGCCATGTATCCCTCTTCTTCTTCTCAATCTGTTTACCCTTATCGTCTGTTGCATATTTCTCAGCCAACCCTTTTTTTTTAATTCTTTCTCTCAGGTAAAGATTTCATTTCATTTTCTCTTCCACAATCACATCAGCAGGTCACACCACATCATCATCAATCAGCCTACTTTTCATCAATCCTTTTTACTGGATCGGAAGTTCGTTTATACACAGAACTCAAAGAGAAAAAGATCATCATTAAAATGGACTTTATGAGAAGGACTTGAGGGATCAAGTTCCTCATTCAGTTAAGGATTCCACAAATCCAGCAACAACTTCAGCCTCAGCTCTAGAATATTAGATCTACCATGTTCCCTTTCAGTTAAACTTCTATCAAAATCTACCAAAGAATTCTTGGGGCTTTGATTCTGATGGAGTTAGGTTTTTGGAAAGTGAGAGAGTTGGGTTCACTTCTAGCATATTTGGAAAGAAGGATTATTTTGAGACAAGGTTGATTTTGGTTATGAAGAAAAGAATCGGTTTTATTTGGGTGTAAGATAGAGAAGTGCCTTTTTGGGGCAACGGGTCAGTTCAGAAAAGGTTTAACATTTTGGACTTCAAAAGTTAGGAGGAGAGGAAGGAGAAAGGCAGAAACAAATTAATGACATGACACTTCAGCAGCTTAAAAAGGCATATAAGTATTGAAGAGACTACTAACCTGAGTCACAGGAACCAAGTTCCGTGACGGTTTTGTGAAAATTTTGAGCAAAGACTCCTAGAAGTGCAATGTCACTCTTACTTGTTTTTGTCCTGAAACTGCCATATGTGTATACCTGTAACAGTATAGATTTGAGTTAGATGTCGCCGAAAAACACTTTTTAGCATTGTACCTTTCCTTCTTAACATAGCCAACCATCGAGGGACCAGGTCCTCAATTGAGCTTGATCAGCCCCAACTTCAGATGATTTCTTTCAAAATGTTCCCTACTCAGCGCCTTGGTGAAGATGTCTGCTACCTGATCCTTCGTCTTCCAGAACTTCATACAAATCAGAACCTTTTCAACATTGTCCCTTGGGAGTTTGCTTCACTTGTCAATCTAAGAAGAAATTCAGTTCCCCCATCATACTCATTTCTAACTCACTTTCCATGAGTTTTGCAAATTCTTCTCATAAAGAGTCAACTGTTGCTCCAAGGATGATGTCATCAACATAGATTTGCTTCTAGTTGGATACTTGAACTTCAGAATTTGACGGACCAGGTTCTTCCATATGTGAATCATCATTGACATCAACAGAATTATGACTTCCACTATTGTGTTCTGCATCAGGAGTTCCTAATACTGCATCTCCAACTCTTTCTTCAGCTTTAGTGGTAGTAATTGGGGTACCAGGTTCCTCTGGAGAAGTGGAAGAGGATGTGACATTGTCTTCACTTGCCTCCTTCATCTGGCTCATCATATCAGCCTTGCCATTTGAAACATCAGATATTTCCCTTAGCACATGCATCACACACTCTGTGTTTTTTGAAGTTTGACTTGAGCAGACCACGAACCAGGTCCTTCGTGACTAATTTGTTCAGCATCGTGAAACTTGCATGACCCAGCCTTCTGTGCCATAGCTCAGCATTATCATTAACAGCACTCGGACAACCAAGATCCCCTTGTCACAGATTTGGGAAATACCAGCAAGCTATACTTCAACCCCTTCACGAAGTACGCATTTTCAATAGAGTGGGGAAGAGACTTCCCGATCCTTCCAACTCCCAGAATGTATCCCTTCTTGCCATTTTCAAAGGATACACTCCCTCCTTGCAGGGCCTTCAATGAAAGGAAATCATTTGTTCTTCCAGTTATGAGCTTCGAGCAGTTGCTATCCATGTGCCACTGTTGACTGCTCCCTTTCACTGTTCCCTGCACATTAAATCAATGATTAGACTTAGGAACCCAAGCCTGCTTGGGTCCCTTTAATGATAGAACGGGCGGATCAAACTTCTTTTTGCCCATGCAGGCAGCACATATTTTCTTTTCAGGGAACCAGGTTCCTCATTAGTACGCCTCTTTTCAACAAGAACTTTATTTTTCTGTAAAGACTGAGTTTTAACTTTACAAGAGTCCTTGTAATGACAAGTTTGACCACAGTGAGTGCACAACCTATTATCAGCCACAGTTATATACTTGCTATGGGGATTATAGGAGGTTTTAGCTTTTTGGAACCCGATGCCTTGCCTATTTCCACCATTACTTCTGTACATAGACGTTATTACATCAGAGGATCGGGTCCATTTAAGTGACTTATCAAGATCATTTTTACCCCTTTTTAAATCCTCCTGAAGTTGTCTATTTTTTTCAAGCTCAGCAACAAGACTTGTTTTAATTTTTATTAAGCTCACTCTCAAGCTCAAGTTGAGCCTTTCTAGCCACTTCCTCTCCCTCAGTGTTGTCCATCCATTTTTTTGTTTGTTTTTTTAACAAGTTGTGTTCTCTAGTTACTTCTTCCACTTGTTCCCTCAAATCTACAATGGAAACTACCATATCATCCCTTTCTTGCTCAGTAACTACAATTGTCTCTACTAGAGAATTCTTTTCTTTGCTAAGGTTCTCTATGGTTTCGTTCAAGTCATCAACCACTACAATCAGATCATCTCTAGACTGTTCAGCATCTCCTAGCTCTATGATTAGGGCATCTTTATCACTAACAAAACTATAATATGTATCAATTATAACATTTGCTAATGACATCAATTCTTTCGAAGAGTAGGACTTCAGATTTCTCTGAACATCCCTGAAAGTTACCTCATCATTGTCATCCTCTTCATCCTCATCGGACTGAGCCGTCAATGCAAACAATGAATCATATTCCGTTGCTTCATTTTCCATTATTATCATGGAGTTGTTTCCTGCATCTGGTTCCTCTTCTGCTTCACTGGAGGAGTCTCCCCATGTAGCAAGAGCTTGCTTCACAACATTGTGAGCTGCACTTTTTCGGCTGAATCGTTTGTCAGGAACCGGGTTCCTTTTTGCTACTTTGTCAGAGTTGTGTTTGTAATGCTCTTGTTTATGAAGAGGGCAGTCTTTAATAAAGTGTCCAGGCTTTCCACACTTATGACAACAATCATTTCCTTTGAAATTCCTGCTGGAACTTCATTTCTTTGGGATCCCACCATTTTTACGAACCGTCTTCTGAAATCTTTGTGGTCTATTGGTTGATTGACTTTCCTCGAAGTTTGGTAGAGCTGCCATGTAGATCCTTTCTAGGTGTGAACCTTTTAGAAAGAACCCGCTCTGATACCAATTGTTAGAAACTAAGCGTCCACCAGACTGTATAGAGAACCAGGTTTTCTATGAGTTTCCACTGAAAATACTAATGAACCAAACTGTATAGCGATCCGGTCCTATATCAGTTCCCATAGTGCTAACTACTGAACCAATATGTAAATGAGACACGGGATAAGTTCCTACTGTATAGAGAACTAGATTCTCTATCAACTCCCACTGTAAGCAACAGACTGTAAAACCAACCAGTATAGGGAATCGGGTTCTTTAATTGTTCCACAGTAGCTCGGCAGTAAGTAAAGAACACAGAGGATTTTTACGTGGAAAAATCCCAACTCAAGGGGACAAAAACCACGACCTACACTTGTAGGCTTTCAACTTCACTAACTTGTAAACACCTATTACAAGCCACTTTGTAATGACTCTATTACAAAGGATTCAACTCAACTAACTTGTGGTACTCTCACCACAAGCCACTTTGTGACTCTCTAGTTACAAAGACTTTAACTAACTTGTGATGCTCTCGCCACAAGCCACTTTGTCATTTCCTAGTAACAAAGACTTTAAAATCAACTAACTTGTAACAATACTATTACAAGCCACTTTGTAATAACTCTATTACAAAGACTTTAACTTATGACTATACCTAGTCACAACATAAACTGGAGAGTTTACGGATTTTGTGTTTCCTAAAAACAGCTTCTAAGAAAGCAAGATAGGAGTTACAATGAAGAACAAATAACAAAGCTCTACAAACCTAATGACTTAAGATATCTTCAATCTTGGATCCGGTCCTTGAGGTTGCAGCAGCTTTGTTCTTGAGAGAGGTTGTTGCTAGCACTTGAGAGAATATTTTGTTTTCTGATTTGCATGTGTTGGATAGGAATGTGTTGTGCCTTGCACCAGGTTTATACTACAAAAGACATTACCATGGTGATGTAAATTCACAATGATGATGTCAAGTCTTGGTTAGTACATGCCTCCTCCTAATGGGAAGTGACTGCTGCACTGTTGTGCGTACAGTTGCAGGCAGTCACTTTCTGCAGTTGCTTTCCAGCTATGTAGTTGACTCATACTTCTGTCAGGGGAACACCTAGGGATCAGGTCCCTAATCTGGTTCTTGTGAATCTAAAGGCACACTGCCAGATTATCTTGAGTCGGTTAACTTGAATGATTGTACCAGGCATGCTTCAAGTCCTTTATCTGGTTCTCTCATGAAGTAAATTGTTTTATCTTCCTTGGTTGTATTTATACATGTGTGACATCACTTACAATGATGTAAGCAAGGTAGGTAAAAAGCTTTCCATAGAAAGTTGACTACTGCACTGTTCTTGTGCAGTAGCGTATGCAAGCAGCAACTTTCCTGCTGGAGAGTTGACTTCATATAGTCTCCTCAGGAACTGGTAGGGACCTGTTCCCTCAGCTGTTCCTTCCACTCTGAAGAGTTGAGTTATATCCACACTGGATCCCAACCTGGAACTTTGTGATCTCAAGTTTTTGTAAATGTGTAACAGGTTCCTTATCTGGTTATGGATGGTAAGTTTGTTAGATCATAAAAACATAAAGTAAAGTACTTATGCCCAAGGTACTTGTAACCTATCACAACCAGTTGGTTCGCTCGGTCACATGTAGTCAGGAACGTCCAGGCCTACGTTCAGGGCATGACACTTAGGTTAGCCTGCAATCAAAACTTCAAAGAACAAGCGTAAAATAGGGTATGTTATAAAGATTCGTATCAAATCACCACTATTATGCTTTGCCCCACAGTAAGCACCAAGCTGTTTAACCTTAAAAATGAGCAACAATTAAATTTGTACGCGATTTAAAGGATACGTGATTTAATTCAATATTAATGATATGAGAACAACAAATAATTAGATTAGAGAGAAAATGAACGATCAAACCAATCGTAATGGAACAATCAAGCGTGATCTTAAATTGAACACTGAAATTCGGCCTCGATATGAGCTCGGTTGCGATTAAAGAAAAGAGTAACTGAAGAATATTATATGAGAGCTAGAAGACAAAAATGAACTTTTATTTCTTTGATATACGTGAAAACAGTGTGTCAGAATGAAAAAATTCCCCCCTTTATATAGTAGGGGAATTTCAATCCTAGTACAAGTCTAAATATGGTAAAATTCTTCTTTTTTCGGTTAATGTCAATCCGCAGTTGATAACTGATGGGGTTTGCGACGTAATATCCGGTTCAGGGCGAATATTACGGCTCCAGACTTGTCATGATCAACTATTTTTCTTTATGCCGTAGTCTCGAAACTTTACTTGGTTCGGGTTTGTTGTTTTGCCGTGCCCGATCCCAGATGCATCGTTTATTCCTCCCGAGTTCCGAAATAAAGTGGGTTCACCAAGTCAGCTGGGAAGAGGGTGTACTGCTATCACTGATCAAAGTCGCCTGCTGTGGAACCACCTGAATCCATTAAAGATGCAGCGCACCCGACATAAGGGACGTTAGTTCATATGGAATAGTACTAGTATGAATGACTAAATACCCTCTCATTAGATTGAATAATAAAGAAAGGAAGAACAATTACAGATTCAATGGGACCCTCAAACAACATCAAGAAATCAAGTTAGGAGCAAGACAAGTATTCAAGTAAATTCCCATATTCTAGGTTGGGAGATCTTTAGCACTGATATACCACCGTAATTTTAGCACGGAGTCCGGTCACGACCCGATCGGCTAGGCCGTCTCACCCAAAGACATCAACCACAATCACAATCACTATCACAAACCTCAATCATTATCTTAATCACAATTTCAAGCACAATCACCACCATGTGCGCGGCATGACGTTCGATCACGACCCAACCGGCTAGGCCGTCTCAACACAATGCCGTGTGGATCAACATCACCCTTTTCTAGCAATCATCTCATCCCAATAAAGGAGAATATTCGCATCACATCAATCTCATCCCAATTAAGGGGAATAATCACAATTCACTCCTACACTGGCACATGTAGTTCGGGGTTAGGTTATTTCAACCTACCATTTCTCAGTGACTAACGATACTCCCAAAGTGTTTATTATTTAAAGGATTTACAACTCATTCAATATCTTTTACACGTCTCTTATTTTCATTGGCACTAGTGGCCTCAAATGTAATATCATTCTTGGCACGCTGGTCGTATTTCATATTTCATGCTCACCTCTTTCACTTCCAAACATCATCACGGATGATCAATAACAAAGCATTTCTACTCAAGACTTTAAGTACACATGTGAGCAAATAAGAGTCTTAAGCACATTGAGATTTCTTACACAATTTGGCATAATAGCTTTCATTTAAAACACGTCTTGAAGTTATAACATTTGGATACGCGACCCATACTTTGAACACATTCTCAAATGGTAACATAACATAACAAGAGAATTTGGAATACATATTGAACAGATATCTTTTGACACAAGGCTTATTCGGAATAGTCAATTTATAATGAACAACTCGAGACTTACAAGGACATCGTGGGGTTCAATTTTAAGAGAGAAGTTTAGCCAACATACCTTGCCTTAAGATTCCTTCAATTACTACAATGTTCTGAAAATCTTAGACACTTCGATCTATATAGAAATATAACAAAATTGAACACAAATTAGGAAGGAGTTCATGGTTCCAACTCACTTGAGCATTTTATCAAACACTAGGTGGGCTTTATGAAATCAAGGTCCTCCTATGAGGCCATTTTGAAACCTTGATGTCATCTAAGGTGAAAGTGTGGAAACCAGTTCCAACTGGTTTTGATGCCATGGGGTCATATCTTCTTTCTGGGATTGGTTCATCTGTCATGCCTTCTTCTTCCTCATCTACTTCGGATATTGTCTCTTGCTCTGTTTCTTATACTATGGTATCAGAGCCAGCCCATCCTTTCGGAGGGAGGAACAGTTTCTTAAATATGTCTGAGTCATTTCCATCATCCCCTTCCCTTGCAAAAATGATTATGTCCCCTATTTCATATAAAACCTTGTCCAAAAAATATGATTACCTCTATAAGTATATATCCTACCCAGCGAACAGAAAGTATCCTCCACTGAACTACCCCTCATAAACCCTTACTCAGCTTTTGGCAAAAAATCATTTGCACCCTGGACCCAAATTTGTTCTTTAGTTCAACACAGACCAAAAGGAGGCAAAGAATATGTTGCTGCCTCAAAACTTGACCAGCATCCTATTCTTGCCACTCGAGAGGAACAATTTATCACCCTCCAAATCCCAAATGATTTTCCTAGACAACAGAGAGATCATGGTTTTACCCATATCCATTTTGGTGCTATCCGGATTGATTTAACATATCACGGAAGAAAAGGTCAACCTGTAGTAGCTCGACTTTTTCTTCTAGATACAAGATACTTGGAGTACCAACATGCAAATTTGGGTACTGCAGAAGTTACCTTGAATGCTGGGACTGTTTCCATAACTATCTTTTCAAATTTCAACATGTCCCTTTATGACCCATACTTAACCGAAGCACTAAAAATCCAAGTCCAAATCCAAGGAGCCCCACAAGCCAAAGATTCTATCCAAGCCACTCTTCATCACCAAATAGCGTGGTGAGTCCAAAATTATGCCATGGATCTCTACCTTCCCGGAGGAGAAAATGCTTTACTCTTGAATATTGATGCTACCAAAGGAAACACCATATGCACCTAAATGCCCAGAAAAATTTCGAAAGATGAGCTTGTCAAAATTCTTCCTGATTCCTGGATCACAAATTATGAAAAGTTAAGGAAACCAGAGGAATTCTGCAATCTGGTGAACCAACTTTTACCAAAAGAAATGACAAAACCGTTTGCGTAAGCTTTGACCATTCCCATCTCAAAAAAACAAATAAAACCATCTTCTCTTGCCAAATAATTCAACGCAAAGATACAACAGATACATACCCTGAATCTGACGGAGAGTTATTCTGGAATATACAAAGCATCATGGAAGAACATGACAGGTGTCAACACATTTTGACAAATAAGGAAAAAGAGTTTGGTGGTTCAAATCCCCCTTTACGAGACACTGTCCTTGGGTTCTTGGTTGCGACTACCAAGACTGTTTGCAAGACCCAATTGGAGAATATGATGAACATCATCGGCGTCATTGGGAAAGATTTGGCCTTAACAAGACCAAACCAAAATCCAAGAAAAAAGGAAAAACCACTGAAAAGCAATTTCGAGCCAAATATGAAAATAAAGACCCTTCAATTGGCTCATTAAGCCGTCCGGGTAAATATGAATTTCTTATTAGTTACAAACCTCGGGAATGGCCAAAATTACCAGAAAAATTCACTCTAAGCTGGGAAGATAGTTAAACCACACCCAAACCCAAACCATCATCATCTCATACTCCAAAATTCAAGAAGCCACCTGAACCTAAAACTTCACCAACTCAAAAAACCACAAATTTCACACAACCACAGATATTCATGCTAAGTCCTTCAAGCTCCAGTCATACCCAAGATTTTCCTTCACTTCAACCTTTTGAAAAAGAGGGTATAAGCCATGCTCCAAAAATTTCCAAAAAACACATAGTGCTACCTACTGGAGAAAAACCCCCAAGAAGTGAAATTGAAGCAACAATGAACTGGGAATCAGAAAATTCCATATGCAAAAACAAAGTGTTGGACTATACCTTTTCTACTTTTCCAACTACCTCACAAAATCCTATTTCTTTCACCCAACCCTTAAAAGAAGAACATGATTTTGATATTGCAAAAATGGTTTGGGAGAAAAAAGATGCTCTTGCGGCGCAAAAACAAACCAAGAAAAAGCGAGATCATGGTGAAAGTTCAAAAGGGTCCAACTCTGAAAATCTGGTGATTTCTGACTAGAAGTCTCCAGACCTCTATGTCTCCCAGCCAAGAAACATATCAGAAGAATATACCCCATGGTCGGAATCTCTAAATTCATCAGACGATGAAACAATGGAAGATAGCTCTCAATCAACCAGTAAATAAACAACAGACTCTTCCGAGGATGATGATCCCCCAATATTTGTAAATCAGCCGAGAGACCCAAAAATATCCGAAGTAGATGAGGAAGAAGAAGGCATGACAGATTAACCAACCCCAGAAAGAAGATATGACCCCATGGCGTCAAAACCAGTTGGAACTGGTTTCCACACTTTCACCTTAGATGACATCAAGGTTTCAAAATGGCCTCAAAGAATCCAAGACTTCTATACTAGGATGGAGACAAAAAATTTGGTGGAACGAGAAAAGTATATCATCCTGTCAGAACTCAATTCACGGTTCTCAGGAATCCTTGAAGATTGGTGGAACTCACTTGTAATTCAAGACAAAAATACTTTTCTTACTTCCCAAGACTTTGCCTTCAACATCACAATCCTACATGAAGTTTTCTGTGGAGATACTGGCAAAAGACAAGAAAAGATGCGAAGACATTTCTTCAAGATGAAGTATGTGTCATTCGACAGAAATGACATTGACAAGCATTTTCAAAAAATGGAGAAGATATACTTTGAGATCGGTGGACACACCAATCTAAAGCAAGCCTTTGTCCTCTTCCCTTCCAAAGTTGCTGGCAAGCCGAACCATGACCATCATTGAAGAAACGTTTCAGTCCATAACAATCCCACAAGTTGGTTACATCAGGCAAGCTATTTTCGTCACATTGGATGACATTTGTACAAAGCGCTCTGCCCTAAAATAAATTATCCAACACAATCCAACGCTTGAACAAGCATGCCGCAAATCTGATCTAATCACCGGATCAGGATGTTCCTGCCACACATCTAGGCGACGGGGAGGATTTAGGAGGTTCAGATGGCCAAGAATTCTAAATGGGAAATCAAGGTCGAGGAGGCGCACAAAATATTTCAGATGAAGGAGGCCAGGAAATTTTCACAAAAAGCTTAGATGCTTTATTTGCTACAAGATTGGACATTTCACTAGAAATTGTCCCCAATCGAGGAGATTTGTCAAGCTCTTGCAAGAAATTGAAGATTAAATGGCATACATCTCGAAAAACAAGAAGTCCCCGAGTCCATATTCTCTATGGATGATGAACCCACTGAAGAAACATTATTCTCTCTTGATATATACGAAAATCATGGTGATGACCACTATCAAATATCTGAACCAGCCGCTAAAGCCCAAGAAGAGATCAATATTATCACAATCATCCCTCAAGTGGAACTCAAGGTTTATTCATCTAAATGGAATAAACCAACCAGAGTCATTGTTATCACTGACATTGGAGCTACTTGTTCACTCATGAATCTTGATGTTCTCCCTGAAGATCAATGAGTGTCGCACTTTAAGGATTTCAACACTGCATCAAATGGAATCTTGACTACAACTGTCGTCATAAAGCACCCGGTCACAATTGAGTTCTTTCCAAGATTGAAGTACCGAACCAAGCTGATAGGGTCCGATGTACCAAGGAAAGATCTTATTGTTGGATTCGACATTTTCAGAAAACTAAAGGATCAACTCCAGATCAGGGCTAATGGGATAACCTTTAAGAAGCAGTTCAAACCATATTTTGAAATTCCAAGGTTATTCCAAATCACCAACGACGAACAAATCAAGGAGATTGAACAAAATCTCATTGAGCATTCATGTGCTGAATTCCATAAGGATTATATGAAGAAATGGAAAAGCCCATTATGGATGAACGAAGAGTTTTTTTTTTATCAAGCTCCCTTTTAAGAAGAATGAAAGCATCAAACCAACAAAAGCTAGTCATTCAGGCATGAATAAAGATCATCTTCAGCTTGCAAAGAAGGAATGTGACGAACTCTTGAAATTTGATCTAATAGAACCATCGGATTCACAATGGGCATGCGAAGCATTTTATGTCAACAAAATAGCTAAGCAGACAAGAGGAAAACTCAGGTTAGTCATTAACTACCAATCACTTAACCACTTCCTCCAAGATGATAAATTCCCTATCCCAAATAAACTCACTCTTTTCTCCCACTTAGCCAAGGCCAAATATTTTTCCAAGTTTGATCTTGAACCTGGATTTTGGAAATTGGGAATCCACCCTGAAGAAAGACCCAAAACGGGATTTTGCATCCCCGATCATCACTTCTAATGGAAAGTTATGTCCTTTGGATTAAAAACTGCACCCCTCTTGTTCCAAAAAGCCATGATAAAAATATTCCAGCCCATCCTCCATTCCTCTTTAGTTTACATTGATGAGATCCTGTTATTTAGTGATAAATTGGAGGAACATGTCAACTTTCTCCATCAATTTGAGGCATTGGTAACACAGTACAGAATCATGCTTTCAGCAAAAAATATGGTTCTTGCTCAAAAGGAGATTGATTTTCTCGGAATATATTTTGTCCAAGGTGCATACAGTCCAGGACCCCATATATGTCAGGAACTACTCAAGTTTCCAGATACCAGCCTCACAACAAAGCAGATACAACAGTTCTTGGGTGTCGTAAATTATGTAAGAGATTTCATCCCAAATATCTCTACATACATTTCTTCGCTCACAGAGATACTCAAGAAAAATGCTCCATCATAGGGAAAGAAACAAGATGAAGCAGTCAGGGAAATAAAGGAGATATATAAGAATGTCAAGTCCCTCTACATCCCTTCAGATGGAAAGAAGATACTGCAAACTGATGCCAGCAATGAATATTGGAGTGCCGTTCTAATTGAAGAAAAAGATGGCCAGAGGAAAATATGCGGATACGCCAGTGGAAAGTTCAAAGATGCCGAGCAACATTATCACTCCACTTTCAAATAAATTCTTGCAGTAAAGAATGGAATCAAGAAATTTAATTTCTTCCTTATTCATACAGAATTTCTAATAGATATGGATATGATGGCATTCCCAAAGATGATCCAGATAAATGCAAAAATTATCCCAACCCTCAGATTCTCTGATGGGCTCAATGGTTCTCTCCATATAAGTTTCAAGTCAAGCACCTGAAAGGAAAGGATAATATTCTCGCAGATTTTTTGTCTCGATGGGAAAAATTCTCAAAGAGATTTTCCCCAGCTAAGATCATGTCAAAGCAAAAGTTAATCAGCCACATCTTCATGTTTTCAAATGTACCAGGAACAAGTTCATTGAAACCAACGGATCATCCACCAGAGTTGTTCAACCTCATGTATCCCTTTGATCCATCAATTTTAATGGAAAGAAGAACTTATTATGAGCTCCAAGTTTTCCGACAATATGGAGGATCCATTATTAAGCCTTATGGAGTCAACCCAGAATATCCATTCTGCCATATATTCATAGCACAAGCCAAGGATTTTCCACAAGAACTGTTATGGTTTTTCTGGTACCTATGCCATCAGTATTATATTTTTATGGAATTCAAATGCAACGTCTTCAAGGATTTTGATAACATTGAACCATCTCTTAAAGTATTTTTACTATGGTTCAAGCCTAGAAGATATTGGATAAAATGTTTCAACGATTCCTACACAGCAAAGGTATTTAGTTCCATAATCCAATGAAGATTGTTAATGGAAAAGTCCATGCGCAAGCAGAGGCATCGTTCTGGTGGAAATTTCCCGTGTCCATTTTATCCATGGAAGAAGAATATAGCGAGGCACAAAGAATCCTTTTCCAGCAAAACAGGTGCATCCCGAGAGAGATATGGCCAAAAGATTGGGCAATCTAGAATTATACCAGCACTCATCCATACTGGGAAAGGGTCGGGAAGCGGCAAAGGAATATCAAACCCCATACGAGGTCATACGAGAAAAGATAACTCACGACATTTCCAGATTGAGGTTGCGGATTACATCTCTCAATCCAAAAGAAAAGGAACACAATGAAGAAGGACCATCAAGTTCCAGGCATTACTAAATGTCTTTGAAAAGATGCCTAGAAGACAAACCCAGAAAATCAATGGAAGATAATTATCTAAGTCCCTGCTAATCCCACCATAGTCCTACATTACCTACCAAAACACCCTAAAAAATCATCTACCCATGCCAAGACAAATTTCCACATCTTTCCATACTATCCGGGCCCCACTTCCACATGCTTAGTCACATGCAACACCCTACTTGCACATGTCGTCACATGCTCCCGCATACTTCCACATGATACACCATGTATATTTTACCTCTTTCACATGTTTTCAGGAGCTCTTTAGTTGCTTTGCCTAAGGTCCTTCACATGCCAAAAGGGACCCACTTGTAGATAAGTTTTCCATGTAAGATAGGTTTATTTTATAATAAAGGTTTGTCTTGTAATAACCTCCTAGTCCTATATAAAGGAGGCCATGTAGTAGTTGTAAGATTATTATGTAACCTTTGTAAATCTTTGTGACATATTACATATGAGTTCTTCCTAAATTTTCCTCTTGTTCTTTCTTTTGAATGGATGGAAAGGTCGGTCCATGTATGAAAATAGAGTAAGAATTCTCTAAGAAAGTCAGCTTATTGTAGTACAAAAGTTTTCTGAGTTATAAACAGCTAAAGTTGGTTATAGTACAAAAGTTTTCTGAGTTGTGTAGCTTGGCAAGCCGTCCCTTATGGGTTGTTGAAGCCAGCCCCTTTGTAGGAAAACTTTTGCAACTATTAGCAAATTAACTGTTTGTGTAGCTTGGCAAGCCGTCCCTTATGGGTTGTTGAAGCCAGCCCTTTTGTAGGGAAACTTTCGTATCTATGATTTAGTTTGCTTTCTTAGAGTCTCTTGCTCTGTTTCTTATACTGTGAAGGGAAGAGGATGATGGAAATGACTCAGACATATTTAGGAAACTGTTCCACCCTCTGAAAGGATGGGCTGGATCTGATACCACAGTATAAGAAACAAAAGAGGATTCCTTCATCCCACTACCCAAAGTCTACCCAATTGAGCTCAACAATCTTCCCACAAACCTTGATAGTTCATGCATGCATAATGAACAACTCCCACACCCAAGAATTGCTTTTCTCATTACCTATTTTCAGATAAATCCCGAAATTGAGGGCTAGGGAGTAGAATCTTACCTCTAGGATGAAGACCTCGTGAGTTTTCCTTGTTAATTCTCCAAGCCTTGAGCAAGAATTGATGAACATTTAGTTTAGGAACCCCCTCTCAATCTAGAGCACTTCCCCACTCTCAAAATAAAAGATTTTTACCGTACAAATGGTCCTTAACGTCTATATATCGAAATAGGGTCAGGTTATAAAAACCAGAAAATGGACCCTCCGAACACAGCTCTGCGGTCGCAGAGTGGACCGCAGAGTGGATATGCGATCCTCAAAATGGGCCGCAGAAGCGATGTCAAGAATTGGGTTGTTCGGATTAGGTCTGCGGCACTGCGCACCGCAGACCAGCTCTGCGGTCGCATAATGCGCCGCAGAACTCCCTTTTAGAAATCTTCATACTGGATTTGTGATGGATTGTGCGGCTCGCGAAAGCATTATGCGGCCACATATTAGACCGCAAAACGACCCTCTAAAATTGGCCATTTTTCTGTTGCACTTTGCGACCGATCTATGGCCCGCAGAGTGATTCTGTGGTCGCATAGTAGACCGCAGAAATGTCTTATTCTGCCAAAAATTTTCATCAACTCCCCAACGCACCGTTCGACCCAAAAAGTCCGTGGAATCACGAAACCCCGGGTTCTAGGTAAAATTTTATGTGGCCTTACAGAATCCTCTGAAATTTCCCAAAACCCGAGCTCCAAACTCAAAAATGAACAAAAATGCCAAACCTCCGAACTTAAGCATTTCGCCCAGGTCCTTTCGCATTTGCGGAAATATATTTCGCACCTACGGTCTTGCTTTTGCGAGAAGAATCTCGCATCTATGAAGCAAGCTTGTCAGGCCAGATTCAACACTTACGGAAATTTAAGTCGCATGTGTGACTGTGCTGATGCGCCCAAAAAAGCCGCAGAAGTGTGCATCTCACCTACGCTCAAAGCTTCGCAGAAGTGAAGCTTCCTCCCTAACCCAACATCGCAGAAAAGACACAGCTCACGCAGAAGCGGCGTCACACCTGCGATCCAAAAGGTCACAGGTGCGAAGCACTAGAACTAGACCTGCCTTCTTGACCAAAAATGATCTGAAACTCGTTCGAAACTCACTCGAGCCACTCGGGACCTTGTCCGAGTATATCAACAGGTCCCATAACGTAACACGGACCTACTCGAGGTCTCAAATCATACCAAACAACGTCCAAACTACTAATCGCACCTCGATTCAAACTCAATGAATTTACGAAATTTTCAATTCTTTAACTCGCGCCGAAACATGTCAAATCAATCTAGAATAACCTCAAATATTACATGTAAGTCCCAAATGACATAACGGAGCTGCTCCAACTCTCAAAATCAAAATCCGAGCCCGATATCAACAAAGCCAATTTACGTTCAAACTTGGGAATTCTTTAAACTTTTAAGCTTCTAATTTTTGGAAAATGGCATTCGATCAAGTTAGGGACTTCCGAATTCGATTCCGGGCATATGCCCAAGTCGCAAATTACGATACGGAACCACCGGGACCATCAAAATAGTGATCCGGGTCTATTTTCTCAAAATATTGACCGAAGTCAACTCAAATGAGTTTTAAGGTCAAATTTCACATTTTCATGAACTTTCTCATAAAAACCTTTCGAAAAAGGGCACGGACTGTGCACACAATCGAAGAAGATTAAACGGAGCTAGTCGAGGCCTCGGAACACAGAAATGAAGGTTAAAATTAAAGATGACCTATCAGGTCATCACAGTTACACTAAGGATGTCAAATTCTCAGTCCGCTCAGTTGAACGTTGATGCCTAGTCAGGCCACCACGACAAAAACAAGAACTTGGTACCTAGAAATGATGTGCCCTTATTAATCCTAATGGTGTCCCAGTCATCGACCCGGTCGATGCTAACTCACAGGTTGCTGTCAAAGTCAATCTGCCAACCGACCCCGAAAATAGCATTCGTGGGGCACCCCGACCATCGACTCGAGAAGCATACGAAGGGGAAGGTGATAGGGCTAGCTTGCAATTTATTTTTGAAATATTGAAAGCTCAGCAATCGACAATAGAGCAGTTGCAGACCTAGAGTCACTTCCCTAACATGATCAAGCCCGAGCAGATAAGGGAAAACACTCAGAGGGATGAACAAGTTGCCGTGGAACCAGATGAATTCGGGCCCGGGGAAACTTCTGAGGTGATGAAGATGCTTGAAGCATTGACAAAACGGGTGGACATACGAGGACAAAGTCGTACAGGCTGGAGGAAAAAGGATAGAAAAGTCGCATAGGCGCACATTCAAGGAGAAAGTCGTACAGGCTGCATGACAGAAGGTCGCAACAGTTACGATATTGGAAAAATTCCGACAACAAGTCGTGGTGTAAGAAAGAGGCCTAAATGGGGGAATGCCCTAGCCTTCGGATTTATTCACAGAACAGTTGCCTAGATGGAAAGGACAATATTAAAATATTCGTAACATCTATGGGTTATCAGACTGATAAGCGCATCATCCAACATTCGAGGATGAATGTTCCAAAGGGGAAAATGATGTTACACCCCATGTTTTCGTACGTAAGATTACGTCTTAAGTGAATTGATGTAAACTCATAAATGAGATCATCTTTGAAAGTACATAAAGTAAGTTAATCATATTACCATGGAAGTTACAAATATTTAAGATCATGAATACCAAGTACCAAGAGGGTTGGAAGGCCTACAAGCTAAACGAATTGAAGAAAATAAATTTCGTCAAAAGTCGACAAGTTTGGAATATTATAACATGTACTTTTGGGGTGAGAATAAGGTGCTTAATATTATATGGAGATTATTTTATGAGGTATTTTAGTCGTAGGATAGTTGTATGTTATGTTTTGAAGTCAAGCGAGTAGTGGAACAAAAGTTGAAAAAGGTCATTACAAGTTACATTCATAAATGGGCTGAAATTTGGGTAAAAAATAACTGCGATTTTCTCCCAATATACTTAGATTTACAGGGTGTTCCACCCATCAAATTGAAGATCTATGAGTCTATTTTCTAACCCATTGAATCGTTTGTCAATACAACATTGGAGTAGAGATATATATATATGCATTTTTGCAAGACTGCGCAGACTGCTAGGTGACAAGTAGGTCTGTCACCTACTTGTTTAAATGAGAGTCCAAAAAAGGGGCTATTTCGGGTCGTCCAAAGAGCCCATTTAAGGGCTTATCTCCTAAAATATAACACTCATTATATGACACAATAACCAGACCTAAACCCCTGCAAACATCCTCCCAAGAAATTGCCCACAAACCCTAATTGATTTTCTCTCCTTTTCAAGCTCTCATTGGAGGTAAAGCCTAGAGTTTGAAGAACCAATATAGGACATGAGTTATTCAACAAATAAGGTAAGTTTACTGCTCTCTTTAATCCATTTATTCTTCTGGAGATGTATGGCAATTCTTTATATAATTGTAAAAACTCACGGGACGGTGATCGGAAGTCGTGAGTTCGAGTTATTCACTTGTAGCGAACTGTTTTGTGGATTGTTTTGTGTTACTGTTGGATTGCATGTTTTACTACTGTTTTATGGAGTTTTGGAGGAGTAAGGGTGTGGATAAACACCACATAACTGTAGGGTGGTGGGTTGGTCTTTCGTCGTAACATTTTCGGGTTGTTTGACACTACTGCGGTGGTCCTTTTGTGTATGCAGAGATTGGGGTGTGTTGCTATTTTGTAGTATTTTGTGGTGTATATATGGTTGGAAAATAATGCATATATGTTGTTCTTATTGTGTGTTCTCGTGTTGTTGGTGTTATTTTGAATTCGGAGGAAGTAAGGATTATAGGGGAGATGCTGCCCGTTTTAATACAAAATAAGCTTGTCGTTCGTTGTGCGATAGTGGTACTTTTCATAACTTAATGATAGTGTTACTATTGTTGTTGTAGATTAAGGTGCGAAGAGGAGAGTTCAACTTGGTGATTGGAAAGATTGTGATAAGGCATGTTAAGGCTAAACCTTTCCTTCATTTTGGCATGATCTCGTAACTACATGGGTTTGATAGCGAGGCATAAAGAGAGTTCTTATTACTGAATTTATGTACATTATCCTAGTCTTATAAGCTACAGCTCCCTTATCGGGACTTCATTGTCTTCTTTCAGCCAAGAGAGCAGAAGTTTATATATATACAGTATTACAGTATTTTCACCACCATCGAGCTATAATCGATGGGCAGGCCCCTATTGGTCAACCTCTAATCAGATGGTAAGTTATATACCGAGCCTACTATGGCCGAGCACCTATGAGAGAGCCCAGAATGGGTGAGATACAGAGCCTAGTATGGCCGAGCGCCTATGAGCGAGCCTACTACGGCAGAGCAGTTACACATACCGAGCCTTGTAGGGTCGAACAACTATTTTACTTACTATATTGAGAGAGATGAGTCAGTATCAGCAGGTAAGCATATCTTGAATTATATTTGACTCCCAGGTACTTTCAGTTATTATATTATCAGTTCAGTTTCAACTTTCAGTTCTTCTGTTGCCTTACATACTCGGTACATTATTTCGTACTGATGTCCCTTTTGTTGGGGACGTTGCATTTCATGCCTACAGGTCTTGATCGATAGTTGGATATACCTTCCCAGTAGACAAAGTCAAACATCAGCTTGGTTGGTAAGCTCCACTTCCTCGGAGTTACCAGGTCTATACCTTGGAGTCCATTATATATATATATATATATATATATATATATATATATATATATATATATATATATATGTATATATATATATATATAATTTTGATGGGTAGGTCGAGGCCTTGTCCCGACCATGATATAGTTCAATTATTCCTAGAGGCTTGCAGACGAGTTCTGTACATTTTTTTTTATATCAGTATTGTGGCTTTACCAGCCCTATGTAGATGTTTAGTTTGGTATTGCTGTTTGTAGACGCTGTTTTCATATGATTCAGAATATGGCCTCATCGCCCTAAGTTGAGGGTTACCTCTCCAGATTTCATAGTTACAGAGTGGTATGATCGGGCCGAGTATAGTACCGGGTGCCAGCCACACCTCTTCCGGTTTGGGGCGTGACATTGAACCCCCTAATATTGAAAGGGTCGGACTCCAAAAATTTCATTCAAAAGCGTTTCCCCCAGAGCGCGGCATCGAAGCCGATCCTGAAGAGGTTTCGAATGTCTGACCTTCCCAAGTATAATGACACCACAGATCCAAACGAGCATGTAACCTCTTATACATGCGCAATCAAGGGGAATGACCTGGAAGACGATGAAATCGAGTCGGAGTTGTTGAAAAAATTTTGGGAAACCTTGTCCAAGGGAGCTATAATATGGTATCATAACTTACCTCCAAATTCTGTTGACTCGTTTGCTATACTTGCGGATGCTTTTGTAAAGGCCCATGCTTGCGCCATCAAGGTCGAGATGAGGAAGTAAGATATTTTCAAAGTCAAGCAAAGGGATAACGAGATGCTTAGGGAGTTCGTATCGAGGTTCTAAATGAAACGCATGGACCTGCCCTCGATCGCGAATGATTGGGCCGTTCAGGAATTTACTCATGGCTCAACCCCCGAAATTCTGTGGCTTCTTAGACATTAAAACAAAACTTGGTGGAGTACCTGGCGGTCACCTGGGCCGACGTCCATAACGGGTATCAATCGAAGATCAGAGTCGTGGACGACTAACTCGGGGCCCCTTTGGGGTCTGTTAACCCTAACAGAACAAATCACACGTCTAAGAGAATCATCGATCGGAGCCAAGGACGGTCCGAGATCGATACCAGCTGTATGGTGCGGATCAAGGAGGAAACGGATCCGGGCGCCAACTGACAAGGAACGACAAGAGAAATGATCAAGGACCGAGCAACTGGGGTCAGACGAGAAAAGGAGGTTTGACAGGTCGCTCGGGGGTAGGGAAGCATCAAGATTATTGGAGTATAATTTCAACGTAGACGCTACAAGTATAGTGTCGGCCATAGGACGCATCAAAGAGACCAAGTGGCCTAGACCACTGCAGTCCAATCTCGCCTAGAGGGATCATAGCCTAGTGTGTAAATATCACGGTACTCATGGTCATAGGACTAAAGATTGTTGACAGCTAAGAGAAGAAGTAGCTCGATTGTTCAACAATGGGCACCTTCGGGAATTCCTAAGTGAGCGGGCCAAAAATCACTTCAAAAATAGGGACGCCAACAAATAGGTCGAACAACAAGAGCCCCAACACTTGATGAACATGATCATTGGGGGAATCGATATCCCAGAAGGGCCAATGATAAAAAGCACCAAAGTTTCTATCACGAGGGAAAAATGCACCCAGGATTATGTCCAGGAAGGGGCCATCTCGTTTAGCGACGAAGACTCCAAGGGCATCATCTAGCCTCACAATGATGCACTGGTAATATCCGTACTTATCAATAAGTCTCGGGCTAAATGTGCGCTGATTGATCCAGGTAGCTTGGCCAGTATCATCCTATAGAGGGTCGTAGAACAACTGGATTGTTGGACCAAATCGTACCGCCAGTCCGGGTATTACACGGATTCAACATGTCGTGCGAGACCATAAAGGGTGAGATAACTTTACCAGTAAACATTGCTGGACTACCCAAGAAATAAAGTTCTATGTGAACGAGGGGGATATGAGGTACAACGCCTTATTCGGAAGGCCATGATTTCACAGCATGAGAGCGTTGCCTTCAGCCTTACATCAGGCGCTGAAATTTCCCACTCCAGGAGGAGTCAAAGTAGTCTACAGGGAACAATTGCCCGCAAAGGAAATGTTCGCTATCGATGAAGTAATCCAGTTCCCGCAGTTTCGACATAAAAAAGTAGGAACTGGCCGAAGAAAAGGAAACCAAATAGCAATTAGTAATCTCGGCCTCGACCGAGCCGGAAAAATAAGAGCACGGAGCGAACGATAAGGATGATTACGACATCTTATAACGCTCGATGACACCGATGCCACTAAGTTGACGATCGAGGAGTTGGAGTAGGTTATAGTGATCGAGCACCTACCGAATCTAAAGGTATACCTGGGCATGGGATTAACTCCTTAGTTCAGGAAAAAACTTATTGATTTTCTTAAAGCTAATTCTGATTGTTTCGCCTGGTCCCATCTAGACATGACAGGTATCCACTAGAGGTAACAACTCACAAATTGAGCCTGGATCTAAAGTTTCATACCGTCAAACAGAAGAGAAGGCCACAGTCCGAGATCAAGCATGCATTCAGCAAAGACGAGGTATCTAAACTTCTGAAAATAGGTTCCGTCCAGGAAGTTAAATACTAGGATTGGTTAGCTAACATAGTAGTCGTACCTAAAAAGGAAACAAACTTAGGATGTGTGTAGATTATAAAGATCTAAACAAGGCATGTCCGAAGGACTCTTTCCCTTTGCCAAACATCGATCGAATGATCGAGGCGGCGACCGGACACGAGATACTGAGTTTTCTAGACGCTTATTCCGGGAACAACCAAATTTGGATGGACCCGGGCGATAAAGAAAAGACTTCTTTCATAACAAAAAAATGCGACACATACTGTTATAACGTAATGCTATTTGGGCTAAAGAATGTCGGTGCCACGTACCAACGCCTTCGGATGTTCGAAGAACAAATAGGGAAGTCAATGGAGGTTTATATTGATGATATTTTGGTTAAGTCCCTACGAGCAGAAGAACATTTGAAACATTTACAGGAAACCTTCAACATATTGAGGAAGTACAACATGAATCTAAATGAACTGTGCCTTCGGGGTCAGCCCGGGAAAGTTCCTGGGGTTCATGGTATCTAACCGGGGAATATAGATCAACCCAGACAAAATAAAAGCTATAGAGTCTATCACCGTAGTTGGCAACATTAAGCTAGTACAAAGACTGACCGGGCGAATAGCCACGTTGGGCTGGTTTATTTTGAGATCATCGGATAAGAGCCATCAATTTTTCTCATTATTGAAAAAGAAGAACAAGTTCTCTTAGATCCCGGAGTGCTAGCAAGATTTAGAAGAACTCAAGCGATACTTGCCGAGCCCTCCCTTACTACACACTCCGAATGCGGATGAACAACTATGCCTATACTTGCGGTTTTCGAGGTGGCGGTAAATGGTGTACTGGTCTGAGAAGAAGAAGGTACGCAATTTCCTATTTATTATGTTAGTAGGACCCTAGGCAATGTCGAAACAAGGTATCCACACTTAGAAAATTAGAGTTCACCTTATTAAGCGCTTCTAGGAAATTAAAATCGTACTTTCAATGACACCCCATATTTATCGTGACTTCGTACTCGCTGAGGAATGTCATACATAATCCCGAGCTCTCAGACTGGTTGGCCAAATGGGCCATGAAAATTAGGGGGTACAATATCGAGTACAAACCTCAGACTGCCATAAAATCTCAAGTTTTTGCGGACTTTGTGGCCGACTTTATGCCGACCTTGGTCCCCGAGGTTGAGAAGGAATGATTGCTCACTTCCAGGATTAACTCGAGGATCTGGACCCTATTCAGGAATGGTGCTTCTAATGCGAAGGGGTCCAGGCTGGGCATTGTATTAAAACTACCTACGGGTAATGTAATTAGGCAATCTATTAGAACTGTAAAATTGAATAACAACAAAGCTGAGTATGAGGCTATGATTGCAGGTCTAGAACTGGCTAAGAGCCTGGGGGCCAAAGTGATCGAGGCCAAATGTGACTCCATCCTTGTCGTGAACCAAGTCAACGGGACGTTTGAAGCGAAAGAGGAACGAATGTGGAGATACTTAGATAAGTTGCAGGTGACCTTACACCATTTCAAGGAATGGACTCTACAACACGTACCTCGAGATTAAAACAATGAGGCCGATGCATTAGCCAATTTGGGGTCGTCAGTCGACTCAGATGAACTGGACTCTGGAGCAGTAGTACAGTTGATGAACTCGGTGGTAGAAGAAGGTCACACCGAGGTGAAATCAACAGGCTTGACTTGGTACTGGAGAAACAAATACATAGACTACCTGAAGAAAGGAAATTGCCATCGGATCCCAAGGAGTCGAGAGCCCTACGTGCTAAAGCTGCTAGGTTCAGCTTGGTCGAGGGGAAATTGTTTAGAAGATCCTTTTTTGGGCCACTAGATAGGTGCTTGGGCCTGGGGGAGACCCACTATGCCATGAGAGAGGTACACGAGGGCACTTGCGGAAACCACCCGGGAGCAGAATCCCTGGTTCAAAAATTGATCAAAGCCGGTTACTACTGGAACGAGATGGATAAGGATGCGAAAGACTTCATACGAAAATGTAACAAGTGCGAGAGACACACCTCGATGATTTATCAACTAGGGGAAATACTTCACCCGGTCCTATCGCCATGGCCGTTTATGAAATAGAGGATAGACATTGCCGATCACCTGCCATGGGCGTCCGGTAAAGCCCAATACATATTACTCATGACTGATCATTTCTCCAAAAGGGTCGAAGCTCAGGCATTCGAGAAGGTTCAGGAGAAAGAGGTCATCGACTTTTTTGGGATCATATAATATGCCGATTCGGGATACCGACTGAGATCGTTTGTGACAACGGGAAGTAGTTCTCGAAGACCACAAAAATAAAAAGATCTTATCTACACCTTACCACCCTAGTGGGAACGGGAAAGTGGAGTCAACAAATAAAACTATACTCCAAAACTCGAAGAAAATTTTGACCGATTAAAAGGGAAAGTGGAAAAAATCTTTCCCGAAATCTTGTGGGCATATCGAATGACTTTGGAGTCAAGTACCGGTGCGACCATATTCTCTTTAGTCTATGGTGCGGAAGCTCTAATCCCGGTCGAGGTAGGGGAACCAAGCCTAAGGTTCCAGTATGCTACTGAGACGTCAAATGGCAAGGTCATGGCCACGAGTTTGGATTGTTGGATGAGAGGCGAGAGGCTGCCCTCGTCCGGTTAGCTGCCCAAAAGCAGCGAATAGGGAGGTAATATAACAGAAGGGCTAACCTTCTACATTTCCAAGTCGGGGACTTGATATTAAAGAAATTTACGTTGCACACCAAGAACCCAAACGACGGGCAACTAGGCTTGAACTGGGAAGGCCCGTATAGAGTTGCTGGAATAACTGGAAAAGGTTCATATAAGCTCGAGTCGGGGAACGGTGTACAACTAGCAAACAACTGGAACGTGGCACACTTAAAGCGGTACTACTGCTAAGGTACAGACACAATTTCCTTTGAAATTTGTTATGCTTTGGACTAACTTATGCAGGTACTTGGCCGAGGGTAAATTTGACAATTAGGTCTGAAAGCACGTGTTGTACTTGTTTGACCAAAAAGGTATAATACTTGGTTCAAATAATTAAGTTTATATGATAAGGGGTTAAACCTAGTTAACAATAAAATTTCTATATGTGAGTTCCGAAAAACGTGATTAGTGTTAAATAGATTTGGTGGAAGAATGACAGCAACATGCAATAGCTATTCCGAAAAGTATGAGCAATAATGTAGCATTTAATGGCAAACAATAACAATAAATGGCATTTAAATAAATAGGAGGAGTGATTCACCCAATAAATGATGAATTAGATGGTTACTTCTCCTGACAATGATGAGTGACAAATAACTCCTTGAATGTTCAAATTCCTCTTGGATCAGATGGAAAAGTATGGAATGATATGGACAAGAATCTTGATAAAAAGGTAAAACTTGTTTCTTAGTGAGAGAGAGAGAAAGAGAGAATATTTTGTCAAAAGTCTGTTCTTACAAATGAATCTCATGTGTCCCATATTCTTGGTCCCTCTTTCTAAAAATATGAAACATATTTCTAACAAATCCTAATAGTATAAACTACAGAAAATATTCGCTAGAATATTCCCTTTAATATCCTATTTCAAAAACTAGCCATTACAACTTCATCAGTGATGCTCGACCTCAACCATTGTCGTCATTCAACCACGGCTCCCCTCGACTCTTCAGCTGCGAGTATTTCTACTTCCTGGCCCACCTCGGCTAATAACGACTCGAGAATTCTTCCTTCAGGGTAATCTTATTTCAAAGATTATCAGGCGAATTTTGATCCATACAATTAGTCCCTCCGCTTATTGAGGCCGACCTCAAGCGGGCTTGATGAGCAGATTCTGTTCGTTGTGGTCGAGATGATTGGATGGGTGGGTCGGGTCATGATGTTTGAGGTGATCTGGCAACGTGGCCTTTCATGAGTCGCGACTTTTGGGTTACGTTGTTCCTGGATCAAAGTGATGTCATGACGCCATATGTCATTATGGTGTGTTTTCCCGATGCGTTACATCATTTCTTGTACATCTTTTGGTTGGATATTCTGCTTCGACAGTGGTGCCGAGTAATGATGACCTAATTTCTTGGTTTCAATGCTTGAGCTCTTATAAATAGGGTTGTGAAGACACACGCTCAAGTTTTACAGATTTCTCATATCGAAACCTTGTGCCTTCTTCTTCTTATTCCATTATTGTGCATTTTCTTTCTCTGCCCTAGCGGTCCCTGTTACTTTTAGCTCTCTGTTGCTTTGAATACCTTCTCTTTCGTTAGAACTATGTCTAACTTATCTTCTGTTCCCAGCGAGGAAAGTTACCCGGTTCTCTTATCGATGGTTTTCCCTCCTCACACGGAGGGTGTCTCCGTTGCCGTTGAGGACTAGAATTTTCCTCTAGTATAGGAGATAATTCTTCGTGGTGAGAAAGTTAGGTTTGATTTTACAAAGGCGCCTGAAGATGAGCCTAAAATCTCTGAGTCGGCGATGAAGGAGACCAATTTATTAAACCTTAGGGCTAAATACGGCATTCCCGATCGCATCGAGTTGGTCCCTATCGAGAGGAATGTGGTACAAGTCCACCGCCCTGGGTATCGTGCGTTCAACATTTACCCCTTTTATTTTGGCTACACTCTTCCCCTTCTTCCACTAGCGGAGGAGTTTTGCCATTTTTATGGCATTTTCCCGGCTCAACTCGCATCGTATATCTATAAGCTCATAGGATGCTTACTAAGTTTGTGGAGTTAAATTTACTTCTAACCTGTCTCACTGAGGGGTGGAATAGGTCGTTGTTCAGTTTGTGCGTGGCAATTTCCTTTGGGATACCCGGCATATCTGCATGGTTGAAAGCAAACAAATCTGCGTTAGTAGTTAAGGATTGACGAAATTTACCTGATTCCTAAAGTTTACAGCCGATGTAAGCTTTCTTGTTGTGGCCGCTGAGGTCTAATTGAACGGGGTCGAGGTCTTCTATGGTCTATCCCGCAGCTTCGACCATATCAAGGTCTTTGATGACGTCCTTGCTATCGTTAGATATCGACCTCGACCCTACTGATTTCTATGACTATTTTTCTTTGTCCATCATTTGTTGAGTGACCGTGTTGTCTAGGGAAATGTGGTAGCATTCTCGGGATGTGCATTGTTACCCTGCTATGTTTAATATTCCCCATGAAGTCGGGAACTTGATGGCATGGTATAAGCTGGAAGAGACGGACCTTATGGTATGTATCCATGGTCGCCCTATTATGGCGTTGTACACTGTGTCTTGGTCTATGATGTGGAACATGGTTTCCAGAGTGACGCCACCAGCCAGAAAGGGGAGTGTGATTTCACCAGATGTTCGCTCGACTGCATTGTTAAAACCAGTTAGCGTGATGCAACGCGGAACTATCTTATCTTCGAGTTTCATTTGTACAAGTACTCAAGGATGGATAATGCACGCGCCGCTCACATCGTCTACCATAATTTGTCTTACATCGGTATCTAAAATTCATAAAGTAATAACAAGGGAATCACAGTGAGGGAAAGCCAAACCGTTGGTATCCGACTTATCGAAGGTGATACTCTCTTCGAGTTCATCATATCGTTCGCGGTTAATTAACCGTTTGAGCTTGTGGATAGTGGTGAACTTCATACTGTTGATGGAAGCATCGTCGCCGCCACCGATGATCATGTGAATGGTGCAAGTTGGTGCGGCGATTTTGGCGGTCCTTGATGTTGTTCACGTCTTCTAGAAAAGTTGGTCCTTCCTCGGTCGCTCAGCAACTCTTTGAGGTGTCCTTGTCTTAACATGTTTACGACCTCTTGCCTTAGGGCGATGCGATCTTCGGTTTTGTGCCCTCGTTCTTGGTGGAACTCGCAGAGTGCGTATGACTTTCTAGTACTCGGATCTGACATCTTTTGTGGCCATTTCACCTTTGGTCCGAGCTTCTCCAAGGCAAATACTATCTCTGTAGGGGACACATAGAAGTTATGAGTGGATAATAAAGGGGGCATACCTCTTTTGTTTTGGTGAGTCCCTGTCCTTAATCTAGGCAGGCCTTCTTCGTGGCAGGAAGAGGGCGAAGTGGCTGCTCTAACATACGGTTGATGTCGTTCCCTATTAGGTTACGGAGCTGCGAGGTCTCTTCTGGTATTATTTCTTCGATATTTTCTAGATTCGGCCTGTACCAAGGTCAGTCGATGAGTTGTTCCATTGAGGTCGTCCTCATCTGCTCGGACCTCGGGACAAAATGCGTTGTGTATTTCATCCCAAGTGGTTGGGGGTACTTCATCAGTCAACTTAATAGCTTTCTAGTCTCCCTCGAGCCATCCCTGCTCAGCCCGTTCTGAAAGGCTACGACCGCCATCCTTTCTAACACGTTCGGCAGGGTCATCCTTACTCGGTTGAAGCAGGCGAGGAAGACCCTCAATCCCTCTCCCGGAGACTGTTTAATAGCAAATATGTAGTTCACTCTCGCCTCGGCCTTCTTGTCCCCAGCATGGGCCGTTATGAACTTGTCGACTATCTCTTCGAAAGTTTCAAGGGAACGCGCAGGTAGTTGCAAATACCATGTTAATGCTCCTCATGTGAGGGTTTCACCGAAATGTTTTCAACAAAATGGAAGATACTTGTTCTTTGGCGAGGTTATTGCCTCGGTAGTGACGTAGTGAGTCACGTGATCTTTAGGGTCAGTCGTGCCATCATATATCCTGAGGTAGGGCGGTATTTTAAAGGTTTTGTTATGGCATGTGGGGCGGTGTCATCACTATAAGGCTGCTCGACAAATCGGCCAGCATCTCTCTTCGGAAAAGCTTAGGGGCGCCCGGTATCTTATCGACCCATTCTTGGTGTTCTCTCATTTGGTCCGAGAGTGCTCTGTTCTCATTCTCCATTTCCTCTATACTTTTTAGAATGGTTGCGAGAGTGTCGTCGCCTGCACTATTAATGACACTGTGAGTAATACCAGTCGTTGGAGGAGGAGGGAGCTGGTTGTGCTGCTCGTCTGCTGGTTGTATAGCGCAAGTTCTTGCGTTTTCTGTAGTCATGTCCCGATCGGGCTTAGGGAGGATGCTGGTTAATGTGTTAGTTAGCCATGCCTCAAGAAGCCTTTTTACAGCTGGGGGCGTCTCCTCAGCCACATATGTGGAAGCTCCCTTACCAAGAGATTTTGTGATGCTGCAGTGAGGAGGAGGTGACCCATCTCGCCTAGGGGAGGCATTGGGCGTTGCGTCTCCTTCTACTGTTTCACAGCTTTCATTGATGACGTTCATGAGGTTGGTTGGGAGGTCACTTATTATTCTCGTCCTTACTTCCATGTTACCTGCCATGTTGGGATTTGTGCAACAAAGAAAGGAGATCTTGTTCTTGTTTTTTTTTACGTTGGTGATCCGTGTTAGTGATAGATCTAGAAGAAACTAAAAATTTAACTAGGAAATCACCACAGTCGGTGCCAAATTGTTTGACCTAAAAGGTATAATCCTTGGTTCAAATAATTAAGTTTATGTTAACAATAATATTTCTAAATGTGAGTTCCGAAAATGTGATTAGCATTAAATAGATCTAGTGGAAGAATTAATGTCAAACAATAACAATAATTGGCATTTAAGGAAATAGGAGGAGTGATTCACCCAATAAAGGACGAATTAGACGGTTATTTCTCCTGACAATGATGAGTGACAGATAAGTCCTTGAATGTTCGAATCCCTGTTGGATCAGATGGAAAAGTATGGAATGATATGGACAAGAATCTTGATAAAAAGGTAAAACTTGTTTTTTAGTGAGAGAGAGAGAATATTTTGTAAAAAGTCTGCTCTTACAAATGAATCTCATGTGTCCCATATTTTTGGCCCCTATTTCTATATATATGAGACATATTTCTAACAAACCCTAATAGTACAAACTACAGAAAATATTTGCTAGAAAATTCCCTTTAATATCCTATTTCGAAAACTAGCCGTTACAGCTTCATCGGCGATGCTCGACCTCGACCACGGCTCCCGTTGGCTCTTCGGCTGCAAGCATATCTGCTTCCTGGCCCACCTCGTCTAATGACGACTCGAGAATTCTTCCTTCTGGGTAATCTTATTTCGAAGATTATCAGGCGGATTTTGACCCATACAGTACTTTTTTTCCCTTGGACTGGTTTTTCCCGAAGTAGGTTTAACGGTGAGGTTTTTAATGAGGTAACAGTAAAATGTGCTACTGTAGTTTCCAAGCTCGGTATTCGATCCCTCACAAGCTCAGTCTCAAATACTAGAGGGGGCATTAGGAACCGTACCCGTGTAGCTCATTCTTGCCATGGTAGAAAGCTTATGCGCCTCTGATTATGTACTCTACATGCAAGGTAATGAAAGAAATTTTCCCTCTATATTTTATCACGACGCATTTACACCATCGATACATCTGTTGTCCGATAATAAGATCGAATAACTCGGGCTATCGAATCCCGGAGGTACCGAGCCTATTAGGCAGGGCCCGAACATAAAATGCTACGGCCAACTCAAAACGGCTCGGAGATGTCCAAGTCCGTACTCAAAAAGTAAGGTCCTTACATATGATTAAAACCTATTAAAAGGTCTCCCTCAGCAAAACACCATCGTGTATGATCGAAACATTCAAGTATCTTTAAGTCTTCATTTTTATTGAGTATTTTGAAGCATAAGCCACTCAGAGTTGTTATCGAAACCATGCCTCATTTGGGCTTTCAGGGAACGAGCACTCTCGATTATGTCCAATTTTATGCTAAGGCACTATGGACGTTCTTCAAATAAAGACTTGCAAATGGATACTGAAAAGTAAAAGACACATTATGGCCAAAGTGAAAATTTTATATATATTCCAAAAATTATTTACAAAGGCGATAAAACGGCCTCAAAATAAACAAAAAAAGATGTACAAAAGAAAATAAAAAATAAACTAAGGTATATCCGTCTAGTCTTCACCAGAGCCCGATTCAGTACCGGAACCCTCAGGCTCATATATCTCTTTAGCTTCAGCCTCGGGCCTCTTGGCCTCTTCAATCTCAGCCGATAGATCAAACCCTCAAGCATGAATCTCCTCGAGGGTCTCCCTCCGGGATAGCCACTTTATGTATTCGACCTTTGTTATCAAGCAGGCCTTGGTTATCTCTACGACGTTTTTATATTGAGCCAGCATCTCCTCGACCTCGGAGGAACAGTCCAATGCTGCCTCTAACTTGGACTTCAGTGCGGTGTATTCTCGGCCGAGGTCATCCTGTTCTAAAACATCCGAACCCAATTGTGCTCGGAGCTCATCATTTAGCCGAGACCACTAGTCTGCCTTATCCTTCATCACCTTGAGCTGATCCTTGATCGATGCCAACTCCTCTTTAGTAGCCTCCTTTCTCGAGACCAAGAGGTCCATCCCTTAACGTCTCGGCAGAAACTTTAAGCTCGTTCATCTCGGCTCGGAGCTGGTCGATCAGGTCTACCTTCTCTTGGCCCTGCAAAGTTGCATTGTTAACTACTACACTTAGCCTCTTATTTTTAATCTAAAATATCCTTACCTTCTCAACTAGTACAACGTTCTCCCATTTCAAGGACGAAGCCTCCTTTTGATCTTTTTCCAGCTCAGCTTGGAGAATTAGGAGGTCCTTAAGGGCCTCGTCCTTTTACTCGCTAAGAGCCTTGTACATATCCTTCTGCCGGACTTGCTCATTGAGCTTGAACTCGAGCTGACTCACTTTCATTCGAGATCGAAGGAAGCTTTCATGATGAAGCATCGGGCCTGAAAAACAAAGTAGTGAGATCATGAAGAAACGCTAAGGTTAAATGAACTACGGGAAAGTCACAAGGAAAGAAAGCATACCTGGTTCAACGCCTGTTGTGCCTCGTTGAAGAGGCTCGGTGCGCTCACCTCGCTCATCTTTGCCTGATCCTCTTTGGTCACCAAGCGGTGAAGATAACTAGAAACGCCAACCAGTCCGGACAGTACCTAGGTATCTGCCGGGATCGTAAACACGATTGTTCTTTTACGATCGGGGTCCACGCTCGGAGCAGGGAACTGCTTCACCAGTTTCGGGCTCGAGCTCGGCCTGCCTACTTCCAGGGCACATCTTTTTTCTGGATCTCTAGGTGAGCGAACCGGGAGCAATCCTCTAATGCCCCATTGCCATGCCCTCAAAGAACAGGTTGAGGGCCTCGTCTGCGGCCCGCGACGTCTTGTTCGGTTTATCCTTGATTGCCTGAGCCTCGTCGAATAGAGACTCTGTGTGGGACGGTGATCCTCTGATGTCTATGACATCGTCGGCTGCCCTCGGAGCAGGAGTAGCTTCTCGGGAGGTCGTAGCCGCTGGTTTTCCTTCGGGCTCCTGAGCCAAAGAGGGATCGACCTCTCAGTCACTTCCCCCGGTCGTTAGCCGCACTTCTTCATCAACGGCTGGCCCATGGGAGACGAACTCCGGGTCGTCATATTCAGGATAGTCCCTGAGCTAGTAAAGGGATTCGGGGTCTGGTACCCTAGACCGGTTACTCTTCTTGTTACTCTTTCGGTCCCGGACCGCAACCCTCTTCTTCTTAGCCTCGGTGTCAAGGGAACACGAAGACTTCCTTTTTCTTCTTTTTTTCTCCTCCTTCTTCGCAGTAGCCTCAGGCTGTCCCGAAGCGGAGGGTTTATCAGGTGAGGACGAAGTCTCGTCCTCGTCCAATGCCCAGAGCTAAATGGTCTTGGACAAACCTAGGAAAGAAAGAGAAGGACATAGTGAAAATAATAGTTGGATATGAAAGTAAACTTGGTCGGGGAGAGCCATCACCATGGGAACAGGTCTCCCACTTGCCTTTCGACAGTTTGCGCCATTCACACTCGTAATACAACAATTGTGTGTAGATACCCTCAATCCACTCTTTGAAGCGGGGAACTACATTGGGGACTCGGGCAACCGCTGCACGATGATAGAACCAGTCGATGAAAAAGAAGAACAAAAATCCACAAGAAATTCTAAATACTCAAGAAGGAGAGGAACTTACGGGCTAGGTTCCACTTTTTAGGGAACGGCAGGAACTCGAAGGGATTGAGATCCTCGATTTTCACCCGAACGAATCTTCCCTGCCAGCCTCGATCTCTATCTTCGTCAATGCTCGAGAATAGACCTTTCTTTACCAGACGAACGAGCTTGATTAATCCCCCTCAAAAGATTCGGGGACTGTAAAAATGAAGCAGATGTTCGATGGTGAACCAGGGTGCTTTAATGTTATTGACAATGTGGCAGAGGAGGATCACGATCCTCCAAAAGTACGGGTGAATCTGCCCGAGGCAGAACTCATACCTTTTGCAAAAGTCGAGGACTATGGGATCCACTGCGGCAAGTGTAAAGGGGTATGAGTAAACACTTAGATACCCCTCCACATGTGTGGTGATGTCCTCATCAGGACTGGGGACGACCACTTCTTTGCCCTTCCATTTGCAGTCCTCCCGAACCGTTGGGAGCGTGTCCTCGGTAATGGAGCATATGTACATCCATACCTCCTCGCCTCGATCCTGTTGACTAGAAGCTTTTTCGACTTTGAAGTTATTTTCTATAGAGCAGCCTTCGGTAAAGAGGTTCTCCAAAGAAGGTTCCGGGGCCACTTCAGGTACGGCCACCTCAGCATCCGTGGCCGGATTAGAAGTTGAAGGACGGTCTATTGAGGCACGGACTTCGCCATCAAGTTTAGGAAATATGAATATATGAAGGCAAGTATGGACATTTGTAGATGATGATGAAGATTTGGAGGTCAAACTTAAAGGTTTAAGGATGAAGTATGAAGATTTAGAGATGGGAAGATGAAGATATGAAGGTATGAAGAACAATGTATGAAGATTTGAAGGGATTAAAGGCAAGTGAAAAGTGCAGGGATAAATTGAGGAGTTTTGGAATCTGAAAGTAAAAAAGTAAAAAAAAAAAGGGCCAAAGCTTTTATGGAGAAGAAGTAATTAATGCATGACGTTTGCATTCGAGGACGGTCAACCAGCAGATGACACGTGTCCGAAGCAAAACGATGCAACTAATGGGGCGTTTCATTGACCCGTCGACCTGGTTGTAGCGTACGGAAGAAGGAATCGGGGTTAATTAATCGCTTCTCATCGCTTCAATAAATCTGCTCTCCGAAAAGCGAGGAGACTATCTGTGTACGGTTAAAATCGGGGGCAATGTTACCCCCGATTCCCCGATAAGAAAACGAGAGGGAAGCACGGTCTGACGTAACTACAGCAAGGCCGAAGGATCCCTCATGTCGAAACTCGAAGGAATGACGATGCATTTGGGATCGGGCACGGTAAAACGACAAACTCGGACCAAATAAAGTTTCGAGACCACGGAAAAAAAAAGAAACGATTGAGCATGACAAGTGGGGAGCCGAAATATTCGCCCTCAATCAGATATTAAGGTGCAAATCCCATTCAATATCAACTGCAGATCGACATTAACCGTAAAAAGAAGATTTGTACCTTATTTAGACTTGTACAAGGATTAAAATTCCCATACTATATAAAAGGGAGAATTTTTTTTCATTCTAACACACTGTTGACACGCATATCAAAGCAATAAAAGTTTATTTTTTGTCTTCCAGCTCTCATTTAAAGTGTTCATCACTTACTCTCTTCTATAATCACAACCGAGCTCATATCGAGGGTTCGATCGAGGCCGGATTTTAGTATTCAATTTATGATCAGGCTTGATTGTTCCATTACGATTGGTTTGATCGTTCATTCTCTCTCTAATCTAATTATTTGTTGTTCTCGGATCATTCGTATTGAATTAAATCACGTATGCTTTAAACTGCGTATAAATTTAATTGTTACTCATTTTTAAGGGTAAACACTCAGCAACTTTAAAAAGAGCCTTAGGCGCACATATGACATGTGATATGCTAGGATAGGAACGAGTTGTTATCTTGTAAAACGTACCAAGTTTATTTGACCTTTTTTCTGGTAATATTCCCTCTAACTTCTCATAATAACACAAGATTCCTTTAAAAAATAAAGTTACTAACTATTGATTTAATTTTTATAAAAAAATTTGTCAAGATCTCCCATGTTGGTTTCTATTGTGATACTAGAGCTCGAAAAAATCAAGCACAATGCAAATTTAGGCTATTCAAAATCATTAACAACCCCAAAATTAATTTTATTTTCAAGCTGGTAGTGGTTAACATCTCAAAAACTAAAGCTCGAAAATAGGTTAGTGCAAATTTGGGCAATTCAAAATCATTGTCGGCCCCAAAACATAAGCTCCTTTTCAAGAATTTTATAGAAGGTTCAAAACACTAAAGAGCTTAGCAAATTAAGTCTAGCTTATGTCACTAAATCAATTGCAAATCCCTAAAATTGAATGATCGAGTGAACTAAATCATTTTTCACTTCAAAGTAAATTCTATTTATTCAAATAAATTATATTCTATTTAATGGTAAAATTCTGAAATTTGAATAATGATAATTTGAAAAATAAAATCACATACCAAGACATTTTACAATGTACTTAGTGGTAAAAATTTAGATTGTTACTAGTCAATTAGAATTGAAAATATTACATTAACCCTGAATATTTCTTAAAATATTACATAAGCCTTCACGAGTGGTAAGATATGTACAGGACGGATTGATAACCACCATTATAAATAAGTTCAGATTAAAAGGTATATAAATTTTATTAAATAAATTCAAACCTCTTACTAAAGTTTCACTTTATGTCACAAACTTCAAACTTCTCTAAATCCCTAACCTTCCAACACGTATCACTACAAGATGGTCTGATAAACTTGCTCCCTAGTTAGTGCGTCTTTGTTTATTTCATGTTATTCACCACTGACCCTTGCAAATGGTACTTTATTTCCTAAATTACTTGGTATGACATGGAGAAGGCACTGCAAGTTCTAGGGGAAGAAAAAATACACTTGAAAGACTTCTCTTTCTATTTTGAACAGTAACCTTGCCTTACTATATAATTTCTTATGTTATATGTTGATTTTTAAAATTAGATTTTACCTTTGCTGGATTTTACGTGTTGTTAGGAAAGACTTGGCAGAGAAGGTCATTGCCTCCTATTCCTTTTAGAGTGAATTCTCCGAACTTTGATTGGATCATTTTTTTGCACCAAAACCTAGATAACAACATCTTTATTCTCTATTCAATGCAAAAATTACAAGGCATCTGAAAAATTACAAGGTTTCATACCGGAGTTACCGTTTCCAAATTGTGTTTTCAGCAGGGTTTGATCCTCGATTTATGCATCACTATCTTTTAACATATGTAGGATGGCTTTGTTTTGATACGTATTCTAAGCACCGCGTTGGTTCTATTACCTTTTAGATAACTTGTGTCTTCAGCCTTTCATATACTAATTGACACACCAAGTATTTATCAAATAGTTTGTTCTTTTCTTTTTCTTTAGTTGCTCATATGCTTGTAATTAATTTTGTTAAAGAGCTTTTGATAATTCTGTCTCACCAACTTTAAATATGGTTGTTCATGTGCTTCACTAATAAATAAATGGTATATCCTTGGGGAATAAAATGCTCTTCCTTCTAAATGTTTCTTTAATGAGATTTCCTTTGTGACTCAGGAATTTCAGCTATATATTCTAAGATCTTCTTTGAACTTGCATTGACCACTGTAAAATAGAATATTATGTTTAATTATTAGTGCATGAAATTGCTGATATTTGAAAATGTATTTTATCATTAAAGATTAAAAGGTGAAGCATTCTTTACAATCTGATGATTTAGCATTATTCAGTTCCTGATGGTTAGTTCCATTTAAATTGGACAAGGTAAGGTTTTTTCTCTCTTTCTTTTGAAATACGACGATACAGGAGCAATTAGTGCTCTTTTTTTAGGGAAATTTTGGATGGAGCAATTCTTCCTCCGTTGTCCTTCGCAACTAAACAAAAGCAAAAAAACCTTCCATTGATTTTGTCTTCGAAAGCAATTCAAACCAAAAATTATATTCATATTAAAAATTGTTGGCCCAAGAACAGGTGAAGTTTTGAAGAATGACAAATGAACTCAGTTATGGACCAGGTCCATCTTGTGAAGCACAGTCATGATCAACCTACACATGTGAGATGCACGTGAAGGAGATAAGTCCTACTGATCAAGCAGCAATATCTCCTGATCTGATCGAAAAGGTTGCATATTGGATAAGGGGAGAAAGTCTCCTNGAGGTAAAAAGAATCTTGAAAAAGAAAAAGAGAGAGAGGGTGCATGTGGTGAAGAGAGGGGAAATGGGAAGGGAGCAGTTCTTGCTATATGTGGAGTTGCACAAGAGAGGTTAGAAGAGAGTGGCATGAAGTCAGGGGAAAGTGGTTCTGGGGAAGCTATTGAAGGGTTGGTTCATCTGAGCAAACAGAGAGATGAACCTATTTCAACTACTGAAGAAACCTTGGCTGATCTACTGAAAAAGGTTGGGCAAGCTATGACCCAAAGAAACGCAGAGCTCCCACAACAAAAGCCCCAAATGTTCCCAAGCCTTCCAAGAAAAGAAAAGCTTCATCTCCTACACCTACTGCCTCTTCAGTGTCTAGGGGTGGAGCCACAAGAAGTAGGGTAAAACAGAGTGAAGTTGATCTACAAAAAGCCTTAGAAGAAAGTAAGAAAAAGAAAATGGATAAAAGATTGCAGAATCCTCAAAGGTTGTTGAGGAAGAGGAGATGGAACTGGTCCATCAAGAAAGGGGTACAACAGTGGAGGTTCCTACACCTAAGCCTAAAAAGCGCAAGACTTCTTCCAAGAAGTCTTCTTTTGCGCCTGTGGATGCTGAACCCACACTAGCCAAGAGGACAAGATCTGTAGTGAAAGCTAAACAAACAAAAGTTTCAGATGATGATGACTGGAGTGGAGAAGAAGAAGAGAATAATTCTGAGAAGGAACAGGACAAGTTTGCCATCTTTGGCAGAAGGAAGATTTTAAAGGTAGATTGTTGAGGGACCTGGTGGAACCAGGGATGATGAGATTGGTAGATTCTTTAGCTGCTCAAGGATGGAAGGACATGGTTCTTCAGATGGATGGTAGGCTAGCCAGAAATGAGCTGATTAAATTTATGGCAAATGCTGCTGTTAAGGATGGAGTTGTTAGTAGCCTGGTGAAGGGAGTCCCAGTGCAGTTTGATGCAGAGAAGCTAGGAGAGATTCTGGACATACCATCTGAAGGGTTTGATGACTATACTGGCAAAGGTGGCCATGCCTGGACTCCCTCCCTACTGCCCTTGAAATCACCAAGAGGTTCTGTGATTCAGAGGAAGTGAATGAAGTCAGGGCTGTGCAGAAAAGTGAGATGAGGCCTGAGCACAAGGTTGTGTTTGAGTTTGTCAACAAGTGCTTATTGCCCAGACGGGAGAGAAGGCACATTGCTAACTACATGGACCTGGTTCTTATGGACTGCCTGGAGAGAGGAAAGCAAATCAACTGGCCTGCCCTCATTGTCAAATTGCTAGACAGGGCATAAATGGCTCCAAGGCTCATGCTACTCCATATGGCTTCATACTGACCACAGTTTTGGATAGGCTAAATGTGCCTCTGAAGAAATGGGAAATGGACTCGAGCAAGGAACACTTTGGCATCAAAACTCTTCTTGCCTGTGACTATCCAGTCAATGCCATCCCAGTTGAACCTGGTTCATCTCTGAAGACACCCATCAACAGCAAAGTTAGGACTTTGGTTCAGGAATGTGCAGCTGAGGATGCTGAAATTGCTAGGCTCAAGGCTCGTGTGGTTGAAGTGGAAACTGAGAGGGATGGTCTTAGAATTGAGTTTGCCAAAGAAAAGGAGAAGAATGATGGAATTCATCAGAACATGCTGAATCTTCTCCAAACTCAACCCTTCAGTTCCTCCAAGCCTTAGGACTCCTAGCACTTGTCTCCTGAACTTGTCTAGTACCCCCAGTGACCCAGATTAGGGATTTTTCTGTTTTTGCTCATGGTTTGAATGTTTTTCTTTCTTTTCGTGGATTGTTAATGGCAACATATCTCTATCAATGACAACTGCTATTTTCTCTTGTTCAATGATTATTCTGACCTTGATAGTTTAAATATGTTTGTTAGATTACTAATGATTGCACCATGCCTGCACTTGCAGTTGCCCCAGTGGCCATGAGTATTTATTAAAATCTGGGATTCACATTGTGTATGCAACTTTTCGATGATGCCAAAAGGGGGAAGAGATATTGTGCTTTACATATTCTGAAATAAGTGATGTTTATAACCTAATTAACCTGGTCCTTGATGATAAGTGAATTTTCTAAGTTTAGTGTTGATGGTTAAGCTGAGTTCTTACAGATTTCGAATCAGTAAAACACACAGAGTTTGTCATCATCAAAAAGGGGGAATTTGTTGGCCCAAGAACAGGTGAAGTTTTGAAGAATGACAAATGAACTCAGTTATGGACCAGGTCCATCTTGTGAAGCACAGTCATGATCAACCTACACATATGAGATGCACGTGAAGGAGATAAGTCCTACTGATCAAGCAGCAATATCTCCTGATCTGATCGAAAAGGTTGCATATTGGATAACGGGAGAAAGTCTCCTTATATGAAGAGAACACAATCCGGATAAAGATTGTTGGAGTTTGAGATCTTCAAGGACTCAACTACGATAGAAGATCAGCAATTGAGTCCCAATCAAACTCTGATTACTAACCTATTAAAAGACAGTGATTGTTCTCTTTTACAGGTATTGCACATAAGCAGAAGTTAAACAAAATTAAGAGCAAAAGAGCAAGGCGATTTTGCAAGCAATTTATGTGAGATTTGAGTGTGCACTCTTGAAGCTACTTGAACGAGATAGAAGAACCAATTCCATTGTGTCTTTCTTTTATTCTAGTTCAATTGTAGTAGGTGGTTTAAAGTTGTACCTTTCAGCTTTCATAGAAGCAATTGTATTAGGTACTTAGAGTGTTCAAGTTATAAGCTAACTTGAAGTTGTCGCAACAGTTGAGGCTGTGTGCTACAACGGGATTAGAGTTAATCCTTAGGTTTAAAAAGAGTTTTTGTAAATGCTGTTTTGGCTCAGTGATATTAGTGGAAGTTTGCGAAAATCCTACTGAGTAGTAGGTCGTGGTTTTTTCACCTTTTGAGCCAGGTGTTTTCCACGTAAAAATCTCTGTGTTCTTTATTTTATGTACTTATTATTCCGCAAACAGTAGTAGTTCGAACACCTAGAAGAACCAGGTTCTTCTAGAGCAAAAATTGGGTACCACACAAATCACCCCCCTCCCCCTCTTGTGTGGTATTGGCGTTTAAAACATCAATTGGTATCAGAGCGGGTTATCCTTGAAGAGGCTAACACCTTAGGAAAAGATCAACATGAGTGCACCACCTGGGAACTGGGAAGGGCAATCCACTGCTAGGCCTCCACTCTTCAATGGTCAGTACTATCCTGGTGGAAGAACAGGATGAGAGATCATATCATAGGAGAGGACTATGAACTCTGGGACATAGTTACTGATGGTCTTTTGGCAACTACAAAGAAGAATAAGGAAGGAGTGGATGTGCCAAAGACAAGAGCTGACTGCACTCCTGAAGACCTGAAGAAGTGGGAAATGAATGCCAAGACCAAGAAATGGCTTGTGTGTGGACTAGGTCCAGATGAGTACGGTAGAATTCAAAGTAGTACCACTGCTAAGGAAATCTGGGACACTTTGCAAGTGGCTCATGAAGGAACACCTCAAGTGAAGAGGTCCAGAGGAACACTGCTGTATTCTCAATATGAGAGTTTCACCATGAAGGAAGGAGAAACCATCCAAGAGATGTATACAAGGTTCACCACACTGACAAATGAACTTAAGTGTCTTGGAAGGATTATCCTTGAAGAAGACAAAGTTGAGAAGATTTTAACAAGGGTTCTGCCAATCTCTTGGGAAAGCAAAATTAATCAAAGAATATTGCTACCCTCAAGCTGGATGAACTAATTGGAAACCTTACTGCCTATGAACTGAGAAGTCAAACCATGAAAATGGATGCACCCAAGAAGAAAAGAAGTCTGGCTCTTAGAATTGCTGAAGGTTCAGATCTGGAGGATGAGGAAATAGCTATGATCACAAGAGATTTCAAAAAGTACCTGATGAGAGGAAAGGGTTCTTCAAGAGGTATAACCTTCAACAAACCAAGGGCTGCTGAGAAACAGACCAATGAGGGTTGCTACAAATGTGGTAAGACTGATCACATGATCAAGAACTGTCCTCAATGGGAAATTGAGTGGAAGAAGAAAAGGGCTGAACGAAGGAACAGAAAGAAGGAACAGGTTCAACCAAAAAGAAACAAAGGATCAACAAAGGCTATGGTTGCTGTCTGGGGAGAAACATCAGATGAGGACTCAAAAGATGAAGCTGGAGATGAACAAACACTTATGGCCATCGGAGAATCAGATGATGAACAAGAGGTCCAAGTGAAGGGAAGTAGCCAAATATGGTACATGGATAGTGGTTGCTCAAAACATATGACTGGAAGCAAGAACCAGTTCCTTTCACTTGAGGACTTAAAGGGAGGTAATGTCTCCTTTGGAAATGGGAAGAAAGGTGAGATTATTGGGGTTTGAAAGGTAGGTAAGACAGACTCTCACTCCATTAAGAATGTCTACTTAATAGATGGCTTGAAATACAGCATGATCAGTGTGTCACAACTGTGTGACAGAGGTAGCCTTGTAGCATTCACCTCTACTAAATGCTTTGTGATTAACCTTACCACTGACAAGATTGTTTTGCAGGGAAAAAGAGTTAACAATATTTACATTGTAGATTTGTCTTCTCTCTCAGAAAATGAACTAACTTGCCTAAGTGTGCTGGATAATGATCCCCTCCTGTGGCACAAAAGACTTGGTCATGCCAGTCTGAACCAGCTAAACAAATTAGTCTCTAAGGACTTGGTGATAGGGTTACCTAACATCAAGTTCAAGGAAGACAAAGTTTGTGAGGCCTGTGCAAGGGGGAAGCAGGTAAGATCATCCTTCAAAAGCAAGAAAATGGTAAGCACAACCAAGTCGTTGGAACTGGTCCATATGGATCTCTGTGGTCCAATGAGAACCATGAGCAGAGGTGGAAAGAAATATGTAATGGTACTTGTTGATGATTATTCTAGATTTACCTGGGTACTATTTCTAACATCTAAAGATGAAGCATTTGACATGTTTACTGCCTTTGTTAGAAAAACTCAGAAACAATTAGGAAATCAACTTGCATCCATTAGGTCTGATCATGGAACTGAATTTGAAAATGCTAAGTTTGCTGAATTCTGTGATGAAAATGGTATAGATCATAACGGAGTAGTTG
>NC_031991.1:16793464-16793626 GCF_001879085.1 Nicotiana attenuata | reverse complement strand
GCTGTAAACACTGCACGTTACATAATCAATAGATGCATGACTAGACCTCTTGTAGAGAAGACTCCCTATGAGTTACTTAAAGGGAGTCTTCTCTACAAGAGGTCTAGTCATGCATCTATTGATAATGTAACATGCAGTGTTTACAGCCTCTGCCCAGAAGCT
>NC_031991.1:16769876-16792784 GCF_001879085.1 Nicotiana attenuata | reverse complement strand
AGCTGATCTACAAAAGGCCTTAGAGAAGCAGAAAAATGGATAAGGGAAAGGGAAAGATTGCAGAATCCTCAGAGGCTGTTGAGGAAGAGGAGATACAACTGGTCCATCAAGAAAGGGGTACAACGGTGGAGGTTCCTACACCCAAACCTAAAAAGCCCAAGACTTCCTCCAAGAAATCTTCCTCTGTGCCTGTGGCTGCTGAACCCACACTAGCCAAGAGGACAAGATCTGCAGTGAAAGCTAAACAAACAAAAGTTTCTAATGATGATGACTGGAGTGGAGAAGAAGAAGAAAATGATTCTGAGAAGGAACATGACAAGCTTGCCATTTTTGGCAGAAGAAAGATTTTAAAAGGTTGTTGAAGGATATAGTGGAACGAGGGATGATGAGGTTGGTGAATGCTTTAGCTGCTCAGGGGTGGAAGGACATGGTCCTTCAGATGGAAGGTAGGCTAGCCAGAAATGAGCTGATTGAATTTATGGCAAATGCTGCTGTTAAGGATGGAGTTGTTAGTAGCCTGGTGAAAAGAGTTCAAGTGCAGTTTGATGCAGTGAAACTAGGAGAGATTCTAGACATACCCTCTGAAGGGTTTGATGACTATACTAGGCAAAGGTGGTCGTGCCTGGACTCAATCCCTACTGCCCTTGAAATCACCAAGAGGTTTTGTGATTCAGAGGAAGTGAATGAAGCCAGGGCTGTGCAGAAAAGTGAGATGAGGCCTGAGCACAAGGTTGTGTTTGAGTTTGTCAACAAGTGCTTATTGCCAAGACAGGAGAGAAGGCACACTGCTAACTACATGGATCTGGTTCTTATGGAATGCCTGGAGAGAGGAAAGCAAATCAACAGGCCTGCCCTCATAGTCAAATTGCTAGACATGGTCATAAATGGTTCCAAGGCTCGTGCTACTCCATATGACTTCATACTAACCATAGTTCTGGACAGGCTAAATGTGCCTCTGAAGAAATGGGAAATGGCCTCGAGCAAGGAATACTTTGGCTTCAAAACTCTTCTTGCCTGTGACTATCCAGTCAATGCTATCCCAGTTGAACCTGGTTCATCTCTGAAGACACCCATCAACAGCAAAGTTAGGACTTTGGTTCAGGAATGTGCAGCTAAGGATGCTGAAATTGCTAGGCTCAAGGCTCGTGTGGTTGAAATGGAAACTGAGAGGGATGGTCTCAGAATTGAGCTTGCCAAAGAAAAGGAGAAGAATGAAGGAATTCTTCAGAACATGTTGAATCTTCTCCAAACTCAACCCTCCAGTTCCCAAGCCTTAGAACTTCTTTCTTTTCGTGGATTTTTAATGGCAACATATCTCTATCAATGACTACTGCTGTTTTGTCTTGTTCAATGATTATTCTGACCTTGATAGTTTAAATATGTTCGTTTGATTACTGATGATTGAACCATGATTGCACTTGCAGTTGCCCCAGTGGCCATGAGTACTTATTAAAATCTGGGATTCACATTGTGTATGCAACTTTTCGATGATGCCAAAAGGGGGAAGACATATTGTGCTTTACACATTATTCTGAAATAAGTGATATTTATAACCTAATTAACCTGGTCTTTGATGATAAGTGAATTTTCTAAGTTTAGTGTTGATGGTTAAGCTGAGTTCTTACAGGTCCCTTGATCAGTAAAAAGCACAGAGTTTGTCATCATCAAAAAGGGGGAATTTGTTGGCCCAAGAACAGGTGAAGTTTTGAATAATGACAAATGAACTCAGTTATGGACCAAGTCCATCTTGTGAAGCACAGTCATGATCAACCTACACATGTGAGATGCACGTGAAGGAGATAAGTCCTACTGATCAAGCAGCAATATCTCCTGATCTGATCGAAAAGGTTGCATATTAGATAAGGGGAGAAAGTCTCCTTATATGAAAAGAACACAATCCAGATAAAGATAGTGTTGGAGTTTGAGATCTTCAAGGACTCAACTACGATAGAAGATCAGCAATTGAGTTCCAATCAAACTCTGATTACTAACCTACTAAAAATAATGATTGTTCTCTTTTACAGAGGTTGCATAAAAACGCAGAAGTTAAACGTGAATTGAGAGCAAAATAGCAAGGCTTTTTGAAATCAGTTCATGTGTGATTCAAGTGTGCAAACCTGAAGCTACATGAACCAGATTGAAGAACCAGCTCCATAAAGAGTTTTATGTGTCTTTCTTTATTTCTAGTTCAATTGTAGTAGGTGTTCTCATATTGTACCTTTCAGCTTTATCTAGAAGCAATTGTAATAGGTATTTTGAGTATACAAGTTAGAGTTAACTTGAAGTTGTCGCAGCAGTTAGAGGTTGGTTGCTACAACAGGATTAGAGTTAATCCTTAGGTTTACAAAAAGTTTTTGTAAATGCTGTTTTAGCTCTGTGATATTAGTGGAAGTTTGGGAAAATCCTACTGAGTAGTAGGTCGTGGTTTTTTCACCTTTTGAGCCAGGTGTTTTCCACGTAAAAATCTCTGTGTTCTTTATTTTATGTACTTATTATTCCGCAAACAGTAGTAGTTAGAACACCTAGAAGAACCAGGTTCTTCTAGAGCAAAAATTGGGTACCACACAAATCACCCCGCCTCTTGTGTGGTATTTAACGTTTAGAACATCACCAACCTAGCCCATAAACCTTAGATCCAAATTTCAACTTCTGAAATCATCTATAAGATCACAATCTCACATCTATACACTGAATAAGTCCGCACAAGTTGTAACAAACCATACCTGCCGCCTCTGATGCAATTTCATGATATACACATAGCTCAAACACTCGTAGCGATAACTCCTAGTCACAGCAGTTGCTCAAAACAACCGAATATCGATAATAAACCTCTTATCAAATAAAGTCTCATTCCAACACTTCCGTATACTGCCAATGATGAATGAAACATGTGGAAAGTCATAAGCGTTCCTCAGATTAACCATTCACGAAACCACTTCTCCTTTGGCAAGGACCATAGTGAATTTCTAAGCCGAACATCGATATTATCCTTCCAACATGCCAAAATCGAATTCGATAGTATTCATTCTAGATATCAGTGACCTCATCTCATCCAACCAACTTCTCCAGTGACATGACACATCGATACAATCTAGATCCACAACCTGTGCGACCCGCGCACCAATAAGCAATAGTCCAAATATACTCAAATCATGGAAAATTGACTCAAATGAGAGAGCTGTACCGCAAGCTCACCAGTACCACCACCACATAATGCTGAGAACTCATAACACATCGTAGAACCAGAACACACGAATCTAACCCAAAGGATCATACCTCCACATAAGCTCGCTGCAACGCGCGACCCTATCCAAACATTGGTCCATATGAAACACCTCAAGTCACTATGCTCAAAATCAGCAACCACGCGCAATTTGATGTCTAGTACCAAAATCAAATCATCATAACCATGGCGAAACAAATGACATAACACCACACAAACCCGAAAGGACACAACCGATACGCCATCTGCCGAGCAATACCCAATACTCTTCCCACTCCAATTCCACTATGAGACCCAATAGAACCGCACCATATGTGCCTATAACCAACAAATCATAACGCCTCGCAATACGGAAAGGTAACTCATAGATCACTTTAGAACACTAATAAGGTCAATGACAATCGAATCAACACATCCCTCAACGATAACTACTCGGAGTCAACAAAAGTCGACTCGATGCAGAACACACATCGATATTGGCCTACCAATAAACCCTTATCAAGGAGTTCCTGAAGCTGCTCCTTCAACTCCTTTAACTCCGCCGGTGTCGTACGATACGGTGCCCGGCACCAAATTAATACCGAAATCAACAACCCTGCCCGCTGGCATGCCCGACAGCAGGAAGCACATCTGGAAAATCCCTCACCACCGGAACTGAATCAATGGTAGGAGTCTCTACACTGACATCCCTCACAAAGGCCAAATAAGAAAGACAACCCTTCCTAACCATCCGCTGGGTCTTAAAAAATTAAATCACCCTACTGGGAACATAATCCATCGAACCTCGCCACTCAATCCGTGGCATCCCCGGCATAGCCAAGGTCGCCGCCTTAGCGCAACCGTCCGGAATAACACGACATGGAGACAACCAGTCCATACCCAATATCACCTCAAAATCCAACATACTAATCAACAAAGGATCCACTTGGGTGTCCAAACCTCCAATAGTCACCACACAAGACCAATATACGCGGTCCATAACCACGACATGACCTGTCTATGAGAACTCCCGGTCTCCAAATCCATATAGCACACGAATCACCATAACTGATCCCAACTCCACCGTCCGAATATACTACACACCTCTAATACCCAATCATCCTACGAGGGGTACTCCTATAATTATTCTAAGCTACTAAACTAACTTGAACATCAGTAGTCGATCCAACAAGAGAGTGCCGCAATACCAATGAAGTATCCATAACTCAAACACATCGCCCATTCTGAAATACATACCCGCATCAAGATATACCAATTGGTACTATCATTTCCTTAATCTTTTGAGACTGCCCTTGCTGCCAATGAACTTATGACCTTCCTTTCAGAACTGAACTGTGACCTTACACATGCAAATCTCAACCCTACACAACATCTCGCATATACCATACCATCCTATAGCAAATATGAGAACTTCATAATCCATTCCGAGCCACAAGCAACTACGTACTCAACCAGCCAAGAATCTTTCCATTTGATCCCATTCAGGAGAAAATCACTATACATCCCATGCTCCTCATGCCAGTGGAAAATATACATCTCTAACCGTGATAGAAACCATCAAGAGCTCTCTGAACCCCATTTGCACAAATCCAAAACGTCATGACGGAATTCTTCTAACTCAACCAAGCTACGCGAGCCACCAAAAACCCAAGAGCATTGCCACGAAACACCTGTAGAAACTCATTACCTCATAAGCACCCAAAGAACTAAGCATATCCCTTACTATGCCAATCTGATCTACTACCAAGCGGTCCTATTTACCCCAAGTTTCTTCTGATTTACCTTCGATTGATACTTTTCCTTGCCATATCCTCAACGCAGACTCACCACACGAGACCCAAGCAATAAACCACACCGTCTAAGGCTCATAAGCCGTTGAATACACTCTCAAATATCCCCAAAGGCACCACATTTCAAATACGTACTCTGAAGAAACTTCCTACGAATCTAAAGCCATTACATTCACCTTCCTGATACTGATATGTAGAATCAATAATGATATAGTAATGCCACAAGTCTTGACACCCTCCAAGGTAAACCTCAGTTTCTAGCCAAATACACATCCAGAAGATTCCCAATTGTTACATATACATCACGAATCCACTGGAACCATTCGTGGGAGTCGTCCACTCTACTCAAACCTCAATTAGACTGATCAAACGGGCCGAACGACATGTGCTCCATTAGCACTCCAACACCCCAGGAAGTAATCCCATTCTTCTAAACCATACAAACCACAACTAGATCATTCAATATTTCTCATGTACCCATACAGCATATTCCAACCGTTATCCGAAATTTCTTGTACTCAAGTCATCCTCGTTCTCAACCTCTGCAAGCCATAGCTGATTCACCAGTATACCTCAAATTGGAACCAACACCACACATAACCGTACAATCCACTGACCAATAGCAGACTCCCCCACTTGGCTCAAATCCATAGATCAAAACACACAATAATTCATAATACATATACTCTATCACAGCCATAATACCATAGTGAGATTAAACCCAATCCCTCTTGAGCTCGTGCAACACAAACCATTTAGTACTTCAAATCTTCTGCAAATTTCTCTTTCTCCCTCGTAACAGTCAAGCCCACTCTTCTAAGCGATCCAAATTCAAATTACAACACATATATTTCATTGGTACAAGAGGTCTTCCAACAAACAACAAAAGGATCACACAAACTTCAGAACATTCCGCAGGAGATAACCCACCTGCTTCGCCTCAAACTAACACCACTTCATACTCTTCCGCCATCATAGACATCACGTAATCACTAAATCTTCCTGAGTCTGAACTCATATCGTAACATGAAATCTACTCCACTCCCCAACTAGACAACATGAAAAGATCCTTCACACACCCATAACTCGGGGCGATACATCCAATCAAGATAGAAATCGAGCACCAAATAGTTCTTTCTACCCTCAAGCAGACCCTTCTCGTCAGATTCAAATCATATGAACACATCTCGCAGTCACATCATACTCATCACCTAGATATTCAGTCATCACTTCCACGAATAGGGACACTACCAAACATATAAATCTAGAAGCACGTGCTCACACAATCAACACCTCAGTGCTCAAGCTACAAGCAGAGCCGAGCCTCAAGTCCTCCAGAGTGGCCCAACACCAACACACAAAAGTCACATCTCGCCCCTAGATCATGGAATCACAAGCCGTCGATGCACGACTGATACCCAGCACTCATGCGCGCATACGAACACATGGAAGGAATTCAAAGAGTTACATTTCAAGCTGAATCAAGGACGCACGATAAGAATTCAAGAATGTGAAGTTTCCGAAAGGTTCTGCAGCCTCTCGAAGATAAGTACAGACGTCTCCGTGCCGATCCGCGAGACTCTACTAAACCTGCTCATGAATCGTGAGACCTATATAACCTAGGCTCTAATACCAACTTGTCACGATCCCCGAAATCGTCCCGCTCGTGATGGCGCCTATCGTGAAACTAGGCCAACTAACTCATTTCCAAAAAAATCCACATTTCATTTAAAACTTAAGTAAAACCATGTTTTTACCAGAATCTAATAAAATATATAAAGTAAAAATCAAAACAAACGGAAAATACAATCCCGACCGCGGGTGTCACTAAGTCCTGAGCAAAATACTACAATGGTTCGAAATAAACAAGACTAACATAGTCTGAGAATAGCCAACAATTACACTAAAAGGAAGATAAGGTAGGAGAAAGCGGTAATGCGACCGCCAGGCAGCTACCTCACTATCTCCAATGAAAACCCGCGACTGAAATTATCAGCAACCTCTATCGGATCCAAAGTGCCTGAATCTACACACGAGGTGCAGGGGGTAACGTGAATACACCAACTCAATAAGTAACAAGTCCAACCTTTGGACTGAAAGGTAGTGACGAACTCAACCTCCTCAAGGATAACAGAAATAATGTATAGAAACATAGGCATGCTTTCAGTTAAATAAACAGCTCGAACAGTAATACAGAGCAAGTATGAATAGGGTAAAAAGTGTAACTCTGCTACATCTACATGCCGATGCACAGGCTATTTGAAATGCACCATGCTGAGTGTCTCATGCGCCCACAATCTCAATCACTCGTCCACCCAGTACTGTATATGGCTCATACAGCCCAGGGAAGATCCATCCCGGAATATATACATCTCTGACAACGGTCACTCAGTACTGAGGTAGGCCAATCCAGCCTGTGGAGAAGATTCATCTCCAGATAATAACAATGATAACAACCTCACAACCACTCGTTACTGTATATGGCTCCCAAGGCCCAAGGAAGATCCATCCCGCAATATATACGCATCACAGAACATCGGTCTCCAGTTCCGAGGAACAGGCCAACCAGCCTCATGGAGAAGATCCATCTCCATACCAAGGGAAGATCCATCCCTGAATATAATCAACTGCACTCACTGGGGGTGTGTTACAGACTCTGGAGGGGCTCATACATCCCAAGCGCTATCACAAGCCAGTGAAGGCGTATATCAATAAACCGCTACGACGTGCACCCCGATCCCATAACTGTCATTCATAATCAGGCTCTTGGCCTCACTCAGTCATCACTCTCTAGTCTCACCCACGATCTCACAATGCATGAAACTAGCACGGAACAATGATATGATATGCAAAATAAATAACAACTGAGACTGAGATGTGATATGAAATGAATGAATATGACTGAGTACAGAATATCAATGAAGCTAATGATATGACAGCAAGAAACGACCACTCGGGTCTCAACAGTATCGGCATGAAGCCTTAACATGATAATTAGCATGATTTACAGCTTACTAACTTAGTCACATAATCACAACACAAATATCAGGAAGAAAGAACCACTAACCGGTGCCATGGAATGATCCAGGCCACAATTCTCATGGTGCACGCCCACACGCCCGTCACTTGGCATTTGCGTCACCTCAATAGTAGTCATAGAACACATAGTTCGGGGCTTCGAACCCTCAGAACAAAGTTTGGAAGCGTTACTTACCTCAAGCCAAGCCAAACTCTACCCCGCGACGCCCTTGCCTCTCGATTCGTCCTCCAAATGCTCCGAATCTAACCAAAATCAGTATATTCTCATCAACATACGCTAAAGGAATGAAACCCATATGGAAATTATCAAATTAACTCAAAAATCCCGAAATTGGCCAAATCCGACCTCCCGGCTCACATCTTGGATTCCGATAAAAAACACAAAACTAGAATCCTCACACTCTAACGAGTCCATACATACCAAGATCACCACAATCGGACCTCAAATGGCCCCTCAAATCCCCAATTTGACTCTCCAATTTCAAGCCCTAATTTCCCAACTTTTCTCTAATTTATCCCACTAATTCTCATGATTAAACAATGAAATAATCACCATAAACACAAGATATAAAGTCCAAATAGCTTACCTCTCTATCAACACTTGATTCCCTCTTGAAATCACAGCTTGGAGCTCCAAAATCGCACAAAAGTGATGAACAAATGACTGAAAATCGCGAAGGGGCCTTTTTATACTCTCTGCCCAGCACTCTCGCACCTGCGATCCCATAAGCGCACCTGCGCTTCCGCTTCTACGGAACAACATCCACTTCTGTGGATTTCACTTATCTCACCCGGCCTCGCATCTGCGGTCGCCTCACCATTCCCGCGGCATCGCAGATGCGGTTACCAAGCTGCACCTGTAGTCCTCCACGCACCTGCGTCTCTCCTCCGCTCCTGCGGAGCTCGAACTTGCGGTCCCCAATCCTCAGGTGCGGATATGACAGAAGCAGCAACATCAGCTGCAATTTCTCAAGTTCAACCTTTCCGAAAACTATCCAAAATCGTCCCGGGGCCCCCGGGACCTCAACCAAAAATAAAAACAAGTCACACATCACCATTCAAACTAATACCAATCTTCGGAACACTCAGAACAATGCCGAAACACCATATCACCCTCGGATTCAAGCCTAAGGATTCCAAAACTTCCAAATTCCGCAAACGATCAAAACCTCTATCAAACCTCATCCGAATGACCTAAAATTTTGCACACACGTCACAAATGACACAACGGACCTACTCTAATTTCCAGAATTCCATTCCGACCCTGATATCAAAATTTCCACTACCAACCGAAAAATGCCAAAATTCCAATTTCGCCAATTCAAGCATAAATCTACCACGGACCTCCAAAATACATTCTGAACACACTCCTAAGTCCAAAATCACCCGACGGAGCTAATCAAATAATAAAAATCCAAACCTGATATCGAATACTAAAATGTCAAGACTGAGTCAAACCTTTCAAATTTAAAGCTCTAAGCTGAGAATCATCCTTCCATATCTATTCCGATTAACCTGATAACCAAAAACCGACGATTTACATGAGTCACAATATATAAAATGGGGCTAGTCATGCCCGAGAACTAGCGAGCAAAGTGCAAGTGATCAAAACGACCAGTAGGGTCATTATATCCTGCCCCACTTAAACATACGTTAGTCCTCGAACGTGCCCAGAGTTGTTCCGAAAACCATCGAATCACTTTGTAACCTTACCCTTCACATACCAGGGGGTGATCTCACGTCACCCTATCCTATATAGGTCTGACAATGCAACGTGACTGAAATTTCACAATCCAACTGCTGGCCCTAGAACAAGTGAAGTTTTGAAGAATGACAAATGAACTCAGTTATGGACCAGGTCCATCTTGTGAAGCAAAGTCATGATCAACCTACACATGTGAGTTGCACGTGAAGGAGATAAGTCCTACTGATCAAGGAGCAATATCTCCTGATCTGATCGAAAAGGTTGCATATTGGATAAGGGGAGAAAGTCTCCTCATATGAAAAGAACACAATCCGGATAAAGATAGTGTTGGAGTTTGAGATCTTCAAGGACTCAACTACGATAGAAGATCACCAATTGAGTTCCAATCAAACTCTGATTACTAAGCTATTAAAAGACAGTGATTGTTCTCTTTTACAGAGGTTGCACAAAAACGCAGAAGTTAAACGTGAATTGAGAGCAAAATAGCAAGGCTTTTTGAAATCAGTTCGTGTGTGATTCATGTGTGCAAACCTGAAGCTACATGAACCAGATTGAAGAACCAGCTCCATAAAGAGTTTTATGTGTCTTTCTTTATTTCTAGTTCAATTGTAGTAGGTGTTCTCATATTGTACCTTTCAACTTTATCTAGAAGCAATTGTAATAGGTAGTTTGAGTATTCAAGTTAGAGTTAACTTGAAGTTGTCGCAACAGTTAGAGCTAGTTGCTACAACAGGATTAGAGTTAATCCTTAGGTTTACAAAGAGTTTTTGTAAATGCTGTTTTAGCTCAGTGATATTAGTGGAAGTTTGGGAAAATCCTACTGAGTAGTAGGTCGTGGTTTTTTCACCTTTTGAGTTAGGTGTGTTCCACGTAAAAATCTCTGTGTTCTTTATTTTATGTAATTATTATTCCGCAAATGGTAGTAGTTAGAACACCTAGAAGAACCAGGTTCTTCTAGAGCGAAATTTGGGTACCACACAAATCACCCCCCCTCTTTTGTTAGGTTAACGTTTAGAACATCTATTGGTATCAGAGCAGGTTATCCTTGAAGAGGCTAACACCTTAGGAAAAGATCAACATGAGTGCACCACTTGGGAACTGGGAAGGGCAATCTACTGCTAGGCCTTCACTTTTCCATGGTCAGTACTATTCGTGGTGGAAGAACTGGATGGGGGATCACATCATAGGAGAAGACTATGAACTCTAGGACATAGTCACTAATGGTCCTCTAGAATCTACAAAGAAGAATGCTGAAGGAGTGGATGTGCCAAAGACAAGAGCTGACTGCACTGCTGAAGACCTCAAGAAGTGGGAAAAGAATGCCAAGGCCAAGAAATGGCTTGTGTGTGGACTAGGTCCAGATGAGTATAGTAGAATTCAAAGCTGTACCACTGCTAAGGAAATCTAGGACACTTTGCAAGTGGCTCATGAAGGAACACCTCAAGTGAAGAGGTCCAGAGGAACACTTCGGTATTCTCAATATGAGAATTTTACCATGAAGGAAGGAGAAACCATCCAAGAGATGTATACAAGGTTCACCACACTAACAAATGAACTTAAGTCTCTTGGAAGGATTATCCTTGAAGAAGACAAAGTTGAGAAGATTTTAACAAGGGTTCTGCCAGTCTCTTGGGAAAGCAAAATCACTGCTATTCAGGAATCAAAGAATATTGCTACCCTCAAGCTGGATGAACTAATTGGAAACGTTACTGCCTATGAACTGAGAAGGCAAACCATGAAAATGGATGCACCCAAGAAGGAAAGAAGCTTGGCTCTTAGAATTGGTGAAGGTTTAGATCTGGAGGATGAGGAAATGGCTATGATCACAAGAGATTTCAAAAAGTACATGATGAGAGGAAAGGGTTCTTCAAGAGGTACAACCTTCAACAAACCAAGGGCTCCTGAGAAACAGACCAATGAGGGTTGCTACAAATATGGTAAGACTGATCACATGATCAAGAATTGTCCTCAATGGGAAATTGAGTGGAAGAAGGAAAGGGCGGAACGGAGGAACAGGAAGAAGGAACAGGTTCAACCAAAAAGGAAAAAAGGATCAACGGAGGCTATGGTTGCTGCATGGGGAGAAACATCATATGAGGACTCAGAAGATGAAGCAGGAGATGAACAAGCACTTATGGCCATTGGAGAATAAGATGATGAACAAGAGGTCCAAGTGAAGGGAAGTAGCCAAATATGGTACATGGATAGTGGCTGCTCAAAACATATGACTGGAAGCAAGAACCAGTTCCTTTCACTTGAGGACCTAAATGGAGGTAATGTCTCCTTTGGAAATGGGAAAAAAGGTGAGATTATTGGGGTTGGAAAGGTAGGTAAGACAGACTCTCACTCCATTGAGAATGTCTACTTGATAGATGGCTTGAAATACAACCTGATCAGTGTGTCACAACTGTGTGACAGAGGTAACCTTGTAGCATTCACCTCTACAAAATGCTTTGTGATTAACCTTACCACTAACAAGATTGTTTTGCAGGGAAAAAGAGTTAACAATATTTACATTGTAGATTTGTCTACTCTCTCAGAAAATGAACTAACCTACCTAAGTGTGCTGGATAATGATCCCCTCCTGTGGCACAAAAGACTTGGTCATGCCAGTCTGAATCAGCTAAACAAATCAGTCTCTAAGGACTTGTTGATAGGGTTACCTAATATCAAGTTCAATAAAGACAAAGTTTGTGAGGCCTGTGCAAGGGGGAAGAAGGTAAGATCATCCTTCAAAAGCAAGAAAATGGTAAGCACAACCAAGTTGTTTGAACTGGTCCATATGGATCTCTGTGGTCCAATGAGAACCATGAGCAGAGGTGGAAAGAAATATGTAATGGTAATTGTTGATGATTATTCTAGATTTACCTGGGTACTATTTCTAACATCTAAAGATGAAGCATTTGACATGTTTACTGCCTTTGGTAGAAAAACTCAGAAACAATTAGGAAATCAACTTGCATCCATTAGGTCTGATCATGGAACTGAATTTGAAAATGCTAAGTTTGCTGAATTCTGTGATGAAAATGGTATAGATCATAACTTCTCTGCCCCTAAGACTCCTCAACAAAATGGAGTAGTTGAAAGAAAGAACAGGACTCTTGAAGACATGGCTAGGACTATGCTTCTTTCTAATAAGCTTCCCCATAGCTTCTGGGCAGAGGCTGTAAACACTGCGTGTTACATTATCAATAGATGCATGACTAGACCTCTTGTAGAGAAGACTCCCTATGAGTTACTTAAAGGGAGAAAACCAAATATATCCCATCTTAGGGCATTTGGATGTAAGTGCTTTGTGCACAATAATGGAAAAGACTCCCTAGGTAAGTTTGATCCCAGAAGTGATGAGGGAGTATTCTTGGGATATTCTTCACATAACAAAGCATATAAAGTGTTCAATAAAAGAACTTTGTGTGTAGAAGAAAGTGTGCATGTAGTATTTGATGAAACTAACATTCTTTCTGAGAGACAGGAACATGAAGATGAAGCCATTGGATTAGTAAAGGATTTGACTGAAGCCTCAGCATAAGTCAAAGTGGCACCAAAAGAAGGAACATGTGATGGAACAGGTTCTTCTATTCAGGGCAACCTGACATGGGGAACTAATCAAAGCGAAATTGAAATAAATCCCCTAAAAGATCCTGTTCATGACCTTGTTCCTCAGCAACAGAACATGGGAGAAGCATCTAGTTGAAACCAGTTGGTTGTGAAACCTCACAAGTATCAAAGTTCTCACCCTATTGAGAACATTATCACTGATCCAACATCTGGAGTCAAAACTAGATCACAATTAAAGAATTTGTGTGCTTTTGATGCCTTTTTATCTCTTATTGAACCTAAAAATGCTGTTGAGGCTTTGCAGGATGCAGATTGGGTCAATGCAATGCAAGATGAACTCAATCAGTTTGAGAGAAGTCAAGTCTGGCATCTAGTTCCAAGACCCAAGGATAGATCAGTTATTGGTACAAAATGGGTCTTTAGAAACAAACTTGATGAAGATGGAATAATTACAAGAAACAAGGCAAGACTGGTGGTCCAAGGTTACAGCCAAGAGGAGGGCATAGATTATGATGAGACTTTTGCTCCAATTGTAAGACTAGAGGCAATCAGACTCCTCATAGCCTTTGCAGCACACATGGAATTCACTCTTCATCAGATGGATGTCAAAAGTGCCTTCCTGAATGGCTACCTGAAAGAAGAAGTGTTTGTGAAACAACCTCCAAGGTTTGAGAGCAAGGAATGTCCTGAGCATGTGTACAAGTTAGACAAGGCTCTCTATGGACTCAAGCAGGTCCCAAGAGCATGGTATGAATGACTGTCCAAATTTTTGCTTGAACATGGTTACAAAAGAGGTAAAATTGATAGTACCATATTCTTAAGGGAAAAAGGTAATGATCTCCTTGTGGTACAAATATATGTTGATGACATAATCTTTGGGGCTACCACTGATAAGCTAAGTAAGGACTTTGCAAAACTAATGGGGAGTGAGTTTGAAATGAGTATGATGGGTGAGCTTAACTTTTTCTTAGGCTTGCATATCAAACAAAGTCCTAATGGAACCATGATCCATCAGCAGAAGTATGCAAAAGAGCTAATCAAAAAGTTTAAAATGGAAGAATCAAAAGAAATAGACACACCCATTGCAACTGCCACTAAATTAGACATTGATGAACCTGGTTCATCAGTTGATCAAAAGTTGTATAGGGGTATGATTGGTTCACTCTTGTATCTTACTGTCAGTAGACCTGACATTGTTTTCAGTGTAGGGCTTTGTGCTCGTTTTCAGGCCAATCCAAAAGAGTCTCACTTGACTGCTGTCAAGAGGATACTAAGATATTTGAAAGGCACCACTGATCTGTGCCTTTGGTACCCCAAAGGTAGTAATTTCAATCTCGTAGGATATGCTGATGCTGATTATGCAGGCTTCCTAGTGGATAGGAAGAGCACCTCAGGTATGGCACACTTCCTTGGTTCATGTCTTGTGTCATGGGCTACTAAGAAGTAAAATTCAGTGGCCTTATCGACTGCTGAAGCTGAGTATGTTGCTGCTGCTTCTTGTTGTGCTCAATTGCTATGGATCAAACATCAGTTGGTAGACTTGGCATTGAAATTGGTTGCATTCCTATATTCTGTGATAACACTAGTGCTATAAGTATGACAAAGAACCCTGTTCATCATAAGAGGACTAAGCACATAGATGTTAGGCACCACTTCTTGAGAGATAACTAAGAGAAATGATTGATCTCCATAGAATTCTGTGCTACTGATAAACAAATTACTGACATTTTCACTAAAGCACTGAGTAGAGAAAACTTTGAGAGGAACAGGTTGGAATTAGGGATGATTAAGATCACCTAATAGGTCCAGTTCAGAATGCACAATGAAAAAAAATTAATGAAAAAAAATTATTTTGTTTGGCTAGGAATTCTGAACTTGTGTAAATATCTAGATTAATTCTTACTCAGCTTCATACTTTAATTAGTATACTCCTGTGACATGTGTTTATATGACTCACTGATCTTTTACAAAATTTCCTCTATTATGGCATTTGAGGCATGTTCAAGAGAGTTCTAAATGAAGAACCTGGTTCATCAGTATGGGCTCATATGAAAGCTCAGGTATGTTTTCTATACTCTGCACAATCAGAAAGATTAACGTTTCAGTCATGAGCAGAAGTCCTATACTTGTCAAATTCCTAGAAAAATTCTATCCGTTGGCATTGAACCGGTTCCGTCCATCTAGAACTCTAAACCGTAATTTTTGCCAAATATCTAGGGAAGACAAATAGATCATTTAAATTCTGGAGTTTCAGTTTGATTAGACTCCTATTTGACCCCTGCAAAAAGCTGCCGTTACTGAGTAAATGTCTAATTCTCTTTAAATACACACCACCTCTCCAGCCTTCATCATAATTCCAAAACCGTCAAAAACTCTTCTTTACTTCCAATTGCCCTCTTCTCCAAAATTCCCAAATTTTTTCAAGAAATCGGCCATCATGTCTAACACACAAGAAAATCCTGGAACTCCTCCACCACCATCTCCCTCAAACTCATCCTCATCTACTCCCCCCAGTGTATCTCCAAAACCTAGGCTACGAAAGCAGAAAATGCTCGCTCGAAAAATTGTAGCATTTGGGGCTCTGAGGAAGGTTTTAATTGAAAGGTTAAAATCAAGCCAAATGAAGCAAAGCAAAACTCCAAATTCCGACTCCAGCTCTGAATCAGAATCATATCAATCAGCTACTGAGGGGGAAGGACATGGGTCTTCTAACTCTAAGAAGACTCAAGAATCCCCTACTGAGGAAAGTTCATCTCTGAGTGGAAACTTAGAGACTAGGTTTGTTCTGGTTGGTCCTATTAGCGATGTTGAAGTGCCTGAGAAACGTAGGAGTGGAGGTAAAAAGAATTCTGAAAAAGAAAAAGAGAGAGAGGGTGCATGTGGTGAAGAGAGGGGTAATGGGAAGGGAGCAGTTCTTGCTATATATGGGGTTGCACAAGAGAGATTAGAAGAGAGTGGCATGAAGTCAGGGGAAAGTGGTTCTAGGGAAGCTGCTGAAGGGTTGGTTCATCTGAGCAAACAAAGAGATGAACCTGTTTCATCTACTGAAGAGACCTTGGCTGATCTATTGAAAAAGGGTGGGGCAAGCTATGACCCAAAGAAATGAAGAGTTCCCACAACAAAAGCTCCAACTGTTCCCAAGCCTCCCAAGAAAAGAAAACCTTCATCCCCAGCACCTACTGCATCTTCAGTGCCTAGGGGTATAGCCACAAGAAGTAGGGTAAAACAGAGTGAAGCTGATCTACAAAAAGCCTTAGAAGAAAGTAAGAAAAAGAAAATGGAGAAGGGAAAGGGAAAGATTGCAGAATCCTCAGAGGTTATTGAGGAAAATGAGATGGAACTTGTCCATCAAGAAAGGGGTACAACAGAAGAGGTTCCTACACCCAATCCCAAAAAGCCCAAGACTTCCTCCAAGAAGTCTTCTTCTGCACCTGTGTCTGCTGAACCCTCACTAGCCAAGAGGACAAGATCTGCAGTGAAAGCTAAACAAACAAAAGTTTCAGATGATGATGACTGGAGTGGAGAAAAAGAAGAGAATGAATCTGAGAAGGAGCAGGACAGGTTTTCCATGTTTGGCAGAAGAAAAATTTTAAAAGGAAGATTGTTGAAGGACCTGGTGGAACCAGGGATGATGAGATTGATAGATTCTTTAGCTGCTCAAGGATGGAAGGACGTGGTCCTTCATATGGATGGTAGGCTATCCAGAAATGAGTTGATTGAGTTTATGGCAAATGCTGCTGTTAAGGATGGAGTTGTTAGTAGCCTGGTGAAGAGAGTCCCAAAGAAGTTTGATGCAGAGAAACTGGGAGAGATTCTGGACATACCCTCTGAAGGGTTTGATGACTATACTAGGCAAAGGTGGCCATGCCTGGACTCCCTTCCTACTGCCCTTGAAATCACCAAGAGGTTCTGTGATTCAGAGGAAGTGAATGAAGCCAGGGCTTTGCAGAAAAGTGAGATGAGGCCTGAGCACAAGGTTGTGTTTGAGTTTGTCAACAAGTGCTTATTGCCCAGGCAGGAGAGAAGGCACATTGCTAACTACATGGACCTGGTTCTTATGGAGTGCATGGAGAGAGGAAAGCAAATCAACTGGCCTGCCCTCATTGTCAAATTGCTAGACAGGGTCATAAATGGCTCCAAGGCTCATGCTACTCCATATGGGTTCATATTGACCACAGTTCTGGATAGGCTAAATGTGCCTCTGAAGAAATGGGAAATGGCCTCGAGCAAGGAACACTTTGGCATCAAAACTCTTCTTGCCTGTGACTATCCAGTCAATGCCATCCCAGTTGAACCTGGTTCATCTCTGAAGACACCTATCAACAGCAAAGTTAGGACTTTGGTTCAGGAATGTGCAGCTAAGGATGCTGAAATTGCTAGGCTCAAGGCTCGTGTGGTTGAAGTGGAAACTGAGAGGGATGGTCTCAGAATTGAGCTTGCCAAAGAAAAGGAGAAGAATGATGGAATTCTTCAGAACATGTTGAATCTTCTCCAAACCAACCCTCCAGTTCCTCCAAGCCTTAGGACTCCTAGCCTTTGTCTCCTGAACTTGTCTAGCACCCCCAGTGACCCAGATTAGGGATTTTTCTATTTTTTGCTCATGGTTGAATGTTTTTTCTTTGTTTTTGTGGATTGTTGGTGGCAACATATCTCTATCAATGACAACTGCTGTTTTCTCTTGATTCAATGCTTATTCTGACCTTGATAGTTTAAAAAAGTTGAGTGATTACTGATGATTGCACCATGCTTGCACTTGCAGTTGCCCCAGTGGCCATACGTATTTATTAAAATCTGGGATTCACATTGTGTATGCAACTTTTCAATGATACCAAAAGGGGGAAGAGATATTGGGCTTTACATATTCTGAAATAAGTGATGTTTATAACCTAATTAACCTGGTCCTTGATGATAAGTGAATTTTCTAAATTTAGTGTTGATGGTCATGCTGAGTTCTTACAGGTTTCGAATCAGTAAAATACATAGAGTTTGTCATCATCAAAAAGGGGGAATTTGTTGGCCCAAGAACACGTGAAGTTTTGAAGAATGACAAATGAACTCAGTCATGGACCAGGTCCATCGTGTAAACCACTGTCATGCTCAACCTATACATGTGAGATGCACGTGAAGGAGATAAGTCCTACTGACCAAGCAACAATATCTCCATGTGATCTGATCGAAAAGGTTGCATATTGGATGTCTCCTTATATAAAGAGAACACAATCCGAATAAAGATGGTGTTGGAGTTTGAGGTCTTCAAGGACTCAACTACCATAGAAGATCAGCAATTGAGTCCCAATCAACCTCTGATTACTAACCCATTAAAAGACAGTGATTGTTCTATTTTACAGGTAATTGCACATATACAGAAGTTAAACAAAATTGAGAGCAAAAGAGCGAGGCGATTTTGCAAGCAATTTATGTGAGATTTGAGTGTGCACTCCTGAAGCTACTTGAACGAGATAGAAGAATCAGTTCCATTGTGTAATTCTTTTATTCTAGTTCAATTGTAGTAGGTGGTTTAAAATTGTACTTTTCAGCTTTCATAGAAGCAATTGTATTAGGTACCTAGAGTGTTCAAGTTATAAGCTAACTTGAAGTTGTCACAACAGCTGAGGCTGTGTGCTACAACGGGATTAGAGTTAATCCTTAGGTTTACAAAGAGTTTTGTAAATGCTGTTTTGGCTCAGATCCTACTGAGTAGTAGGTCGTGGTTTTTTCACCTTTTGAGCCAGGTGTTTTCCACGTAAAAATCTCTGTGTTCTTTATTTTATGTACTTATTATTCCGCAAACAATATTAGTTAGTACACCTAGAAGAACCAGGTTCTTCTAGAGCGAAAATTGGGTACCACATAAATCACCCCCCTTCTTGTGTGGTATTGACGTTTAGAACATCATCCCCGGACGGGGCAATATTTTGGCCGCTGTTGGAACCCCCTCATCCTCCGCCACCTCCACTCCTCCGAGAGCAGGAGTATCTTTTTCCAGCACCGGAACTTCGGCAAGTCTGTTAGCACGGGAAAAAGTGCCAGCCATTTATTTCGATTGATCAGAATAAATGAGTAAGAGGAAGTAGGAGAGAAGACGGTGGCGTCAAGTTCTGACTAACGAGAGAATGAACTCAGAAGTTGGGAATATTGAAGAAGGTAAAGGTTTGTCAAACTCTTTAGATGAATCGAAAAATATAGCGGTGGAATGGTGTTTTATCCCTATGTATAGGAATATGAATGTCCCGGGCGAGAATCCCAAGAGCAGACAATCAAAACCTGATAAGGCACGGGAAACGATACGGTGCCTAGGAAACACGCGCCTCAATAATGCATAAAGGGCATTCATGACGCTGCAAACAGACGCGATGGTTTAGTTCCGAACTGACATAACGGTTCGATAGTACCATCAAAATGCCATACCGCCTTCTTTAACCTAAGGTTCTCGTTCGACGCGCAACGATCAAATTTCTCCTAACTTACAAATCAACATGGTCCTTCCGTTGAACTCGCCAAGAAGTGACCCCATCGGACGGAGGGAATAACTGTATGGGTCAAAATCTGATCATGGGTTAATCATCCCTTAGAGGAACGATATGGGGTCGACCAAGTCCTAGTCATGCCCACAAGGCAGGATGGCAAAGGATACCTCGGCCATCGTCGGGGCCAGACCATAAGAAAGCTTACGTCGCGGAACCAGTGCAGCGGTCAAGCAATCGAAAAAGGGCGTGGTATCGAGAAAGACACTGGTCAAAGACCATTGGACAAATGTGGAAGCCGCTAATATAAATAGGGTAGCTAAACCCAAAAGAAGGGGGGGGGGGGGGCGAGAATCAAGAGAATCTCTGAGGGAAGAACAACTCCTTCACTCCTTTTCTATTCCTCCTAGTTTCATGATACAAATCGGTCATAGATGTAAGCAATTCACATATGATTGATGTATAATTATTGTATGAAGAAATATTATCCGTGATTATTCTTCTTCTTCATTTTTCCTCTATCCTGCATATCTAGATCTAGGATCAATTATGTTTAGCTAAGATTACCTTCTTTAGTTCTAGCAATTAGTTCGACAAGAGGGTTTTATACTTTTTTGTTCAAACATGTATACCATTTTTACTCAAAGCACATAAATTTTTTATTAATAAAATCAGTCCTGGTATTTAAAATGTAGTTTCAGCATTTGACGAAAAATGACATTCCCTCACTTATGCTGAGGAAGTAATATTCTTATAAACTAACTATCTGACTTTTCATAAATATTAGTTGATTCAACTAATAGTTAAACATTATTTTCTGTATATTAGAAGAGTTGGTTTCGACATGGCTGATTACATGTCTTCTAATTTTTTTAAGGGTATTTTAGACCTTTAACAGAATCTAATAAAACATGCTCTTTAAATCCAAAATTGAACGGCCACCGCATCAGTTCTTGCACCCAATTCACTTTATAACTAAACACGTGTTTGTAAGATATGTGTAATTTGAGATTGACTCTAAGCAGGAAGCATGAACAGACTGCTGTAATTTTCTTTCCTACTTCCTTCTATTCGCCGCTCTCTATGTTCTGTTGCTTCTTGGCTACAAACCCAAATCCATCCTCTTGAATCACCTTCTTAATTTAAGAGTTAGACTTCAAGGCTCAAAGCTTCTGCTTGCTATTAACAAGTCTAAGTTTCAACTCTCAAAGTGTTTGTTTTAAGGCCTAATTGAAGCTTCTGCTTGTTAACAAGTTTTTCGATAGGTATGTTCTTAGTTCTCTTTACCTGAAACTTTATATTACATATGCTATAGCCATTTATTATCTATTGCGGTATAATTCAAGGACATTCAAATTCGGATTTTGCTTTTTGATTTAAAGGAATAGGGTTCAAAATTTTGGTTCTTTCAGCTAATAGTTATTTCCTTATTTGCGATTTTTGGGTCTTTAGTGATAATCGTGCCGTGTTAGAAAACAATACTTTGATTTCTTATCCTTGGATCGCATGGCAAGATTGACCATCCAAATTTTAGCATGTATTTTGCTTTCCACTTTAACCAAAAATAAATATTTCTACCTAAAACTTCTTATTTCGAGTTAATTTGAGAAAAACTAAATTTACTGAAGGCTATTGTAGAATTTTCTGAGCCTTTCCCTCTTTTGTTTACCCCTTTTTGCTCATGCAGATACTTTTTGATTGTTTTGTGTCAATTTCATGGCAGCCAAAACAGCTAAACTACAAAATCTTGATGTTCCAAATGCTAGCGACTATCAATGTTTAATATCAAGGAAGGGGCCAGGTTATATTCTTTTTTACCTGTCACTATCAAACTTCTCTATTAGGAAGTTGTACACTATAATAAGAGGTGTTTTTACTAAGGTTTCATGGAGGAAGTTAGTGTGTAATAACTTAGGAGCTCCCAAATGGATATTCATATTAAGACTGTGGCACATGGAAAATTGCTTACTAGAGATAGACTAATACAATGGAGAATGGAGGTTCCATTGGCTTGTCCACTCTGTAATGCTAGGAACGAAAGTATTTCACACTTGTTCTTTCAATGTGATATGTCTTTCTATATTTGGAAAAAGATCCTAGCTTGGCAAGGGATAAGCAGAATGGTAATGAATTGGCAAGAGGAACTGAAGTGGGCTGAAGTTTATGCAAGAGGAAGAAGAGTCGAGTCAGAGATATATAGAATGGCACTTGCAACGAGTGTGTACTAAATTTGGAAAGAAAGAAACCAACGGGTATTTCAAGGTATGCAGTCAGATTCGAAGCATATTTTGAAACAGATTATCCAAGAGGTATGTTGTAGAGGAACAATGCATGCAAGATTAGCTAGGAAACTTGATCAATTAATTTTTTATCCTTAACTTTGTGGTTGTAGTAGTTAGACATGGTGTAGTTGTGAGATGATATTGTTGGCTTCGTAGATCCTGATGTTGGGGCATCATGTCCAACAATAATTTGTTTCTTTTTTCTTGTGTACATATATTCGATTGGTAATAAGAATTTATTTACCAAAAAAAAAAGTATTCTTTTTTATAATTACGTCTTTTCTGCACTGGTAGAATATTTCTTCTCATTGGCAGTGAATTATGTGTCGCAAGTAGGGCATGTTGTCACGACCCTAGTTCTCCCTCCGTGAACCGTCGTGACGACACCTAGTCTCTACGACTAGGTAAGCCTAACACTTTGCAGAATTTAGACGAAAACATGAAAAACTAACAATTTAACCGGTAACTTTAATTAAGAAAATTTAGATGTCGCTTGGCATATACAATAACCACTCTCGAACTGAACATAAATGCTCCAAAAACTCGGAATATCATGAGTCACAAGCTACAGAAAGAAGACAGTGCTTCTAAACTCCAGAATCTATCAACAAATAAAAATACAAAAAAGTCTTTAGCTTAAGGAAGAGTAGATAAGGACTCCTAGGTCTGCGGACGCGGCAGATATACCACGAAGTCTCTACAGTCGTCTCGCCTCACTGGAAATGTGGCTGGAAAGAGGTACCTGGATCTGCACACAAAAAATATGTGCAGGAAAGGGCATGAGTACACCACAGAGGTACCTACTAAAGTGCCAAGGCCTAACCTCCTGTCGAGTAGCGACGAGATC